>NC_079551.1:13804352-14129967 GCF_015846415.1 Triplophysa dalaica
TTTATGACATTTATGCTGCTTATTTATTATTTTCATAATAAGTTGTCTCCAATTAGTATTTGGACACCGAAAAGTATTTAATTGCACAAATTTATTTGGCATATGAAAAAAAATTTGCTACCTTGTTTGATTTTCCAATTTATGACCGGCCTTTATAGAAAACTGGCCAGATGCTTTTTGAAAGTCTAGGAGGATACATTACCTCGGCTTTCCAATTAACTCAGCATCATTTTCTCATGTTTCAATTTCTATCTCTTACAGAAAGGCGATGAAGAGGACCACATAGTTTACTCGAGTGTCAGTAAACCGTTCCCCTAAAGAATACGTTTAGATGTTTCAGATTAATAATCAGAAAGAGCTTTATTGCCAATTGTGCTTGGACACACGAGGACTTTGTCTTAGTGACAGAAGCTTCCAGTGCACACACAGGTTAAAAAAGTGACAAATCACAGGTAACAAAGTGTAAAAATAAATATGTGAGAGACATAACACATTTGTCAAAAAGGACAATACTAGACTATAAGGACAATAGACAGTATATTGTATGCACAGATGTGCTATATACAAATTATACTGTGTTATATACAAGTTATGCAGGGGAATATGGATAGCTGAATATTATATCAACAACATATGTATATTTGGCAGGGCTCTGCCAGTGATTCGCTCGGCAGTCCTTATCTTGTGTAGTCTTCGGAGGTCTGTTTTTGCAACTGAGCCGAACCAGACAATAATGGATTCAATGACAGCAGCTCCTGTGGCAGGTTGAACCTCTTCAGCTGGCGAAAGAAGAACAGCCTCTGCTAGATGTGAAGTCGTTGGTGTACATGGAGAAGAGCAGTGTGGAGAGCACACATCCCTGGGGGGCACATTGTTAATGTCTTTTAAGTTATTGATGTATCCTGCTCTAGTTGTGTTTAAGTTGTGTTTAAGAAAGATTAAAACCTTTGTGTTCACCTATTTGTGTGTGCATCCGCATCCGCATCTGCAAACCACAGTCTGAAGGATCGGTGACATAATGTTTCTCAAGGTGCTGTTGACATGAAATTTTCACCAGATATCATTACATCCTAGATAATCCATACAAGTAAAGATAACAAAACAAATAAATTCACAAATTAAGTTGAATGTAATACAATAGAATGAGACAGGGGGGAAGTATTGAACACGCTTACTGAAATGTATTTAATACTTTGTACAAAAGCCTTTGTTGGCAGCTTCAAGACAGTCTTCAAACCTTGAAGGTTCGGTGGGCCTCTTCTATGAATTCTGATCTTTAGTTCTTTCTATAGATTTTCTATTGAATTCAAGTCAGGTGATTTGCTGGGCCATTCTAGCAGCTTTATTCTCTTTTTCTGTTATCCTTAATATTAGATTTAAAATAATCACGAAACCATTTGATTATGTCTTATTTGTTAACATTTTATTAATTTTTCCTGGTGAAAACTTTCACGGTCGCTTAGGAATTTGCATATATTGTGATGTAAAGTCATGTGGTCACAGCCCCCATTGTGAGAATAATGCTCCGCTACCAAGATTATATCTTTCCTATTGGTAAGTTATTTTTGTTATGTACATTGGTGTAACAAAAGTGGACTTAAAAGTGTACTTGTCGCACTACACACTGATCTTACTGAAATAGAGAAAGATGATGTGATATTGTGGCAGTTTGTGCCTCAAGGTACTCTTGTAGCTGAAATTTGTAACCTGAAAATCATTTAAAATGATAAAAGACTAGAACTGAACAACCAGACTGGATGTCTCACCATCACAAACATTACAGTCACTGATGCTGGAATTTATAAGGTACAGATCATCAGCAACAGGAAAATTATGTACAAGAAATTCGACATTTCTGTTGGTGAGTAAATGAATACCCTGCTTATCTGCTTATTTCTCACCTTCTTTGTTGTTTTTACTAATGAAGGGCCCCATGCAATTACATTTTTTCCTGTTTAGTTTTTCTGGATTATGAGTTTTCCAATTTTACTGCCCAAATGTATTATGTTTTTCCATTTCCATTTAGTCATTTTGCAGACGCTTTTATCCAAAGCTACTAACAGGTGGGGTAAACAATGGAAGCAATTGGGAGAGCATAAGGACATTTTTGGGATGGTAACACAAGACATTGTTCATTTGCAGAGCGTAGGGATCTGGCGGGTACATATGTCTGCATTAGCGAGTGAAGATAAGGTGGTGCCGAACCAGTGGTGGTCTTGTAGGCCAGGAGCAGAGTCTTGAATTTGATGCGGGCGACAATAGGGATCCAATGTAGCTTAATGAATAGAGGAGTGACGTGTGCTCTCTTCGGTTCATTAAAGATAACTCTTGCCACAGCATTCTGGATCATCTGTAGAGGTTTGGTCGTGCAAGCTGGAAGTTCACTCAGTAGCGCATTGCAGTTATCCAGTCTGGAGAGGACAAGAGCCTGGACTAGGACTTGTGTAGCATGCTCCGATAGGAAGGGTCTAATTTTACTGATATTGTTGAGGATGAATCTACAGGACCAGGTGGTGCTGGCAACTTGATCTGTGAAGTTAAGCTGATCATCAATCACCTCTTCTTGGTGTCTGGCAGTTCTGGAAGATGTGATGGTTGATGAGCCCAGTTGAATGGAGAGGTTCTGATGAGTCTTTGTGTCGGCCGGTATTACAAGCAGTTCTGTTTTGCAAGGTTCAGCTGCATGTGATGGACATTCATCCAGAGTAAGATGTCGGCTAGGCCTGCTGAAATGCATTCAGAAACAGTCAGATCGTCAGGCTGAAAAAGACAGGTGGACTCATGTATCATCCGCATAGTAGTGATGGGAAAAGCCATGTTTCCTAATGACAGAGCCAGACATTTACTAATCAATCATGTGAGTATGTCAAATTTAACTGGACTTTTATTTTAAATGCGGACTTTTATTTTGACTGCAGACTTTTATTTGATGTATGCTGTATATGGTGTGGTTTACAAATCTCATGAATATTTTCTCTGTTCTCCAGCTCCTCTGCCAACTCCTCCACCCACTCCTTCATCTGCACATCATCCAGATTCAGGTATATCAAATTTAATATGTGATTGTTTAATTAGGTTAAACGAGGGTTCATGGTCAACGTTATTCTGGCAGGAATATTTTGACAAGATCCAGATGTGCAGTTATCATGTAAGTGTTTTTTAAATGTCTTCTGTACGTTCCAAATGGTATTTACAGTATTGCCCTCCATAGGGCACTTCGGGAAGGCGACACCTCCGACCGAAACGTCGCCCCAAATAAAGAGAAAATAATGTTGTTTTTATTGCTTGTTTCAAAAAGTTATATCCTCCAGAGTTTACATATCAAGAGCTTTACACTTCGAAGGGAGTAGGGCATGATCCCTTCTCATGGAACTACAGGGTCTGTCCTGACAGCACTGTTTGTGTGATAGACTCTGTAAGCTAATCCTGGTCATGGGACTGTTATAATATTCGGTCTCATTTAGTTTCTTGTAGCTGTTAAGTTTGATTAAATTTGGGTGAAAAAAAGGTTTGTCGGGAGCTAGTAATACTTATAATGTTTCTGTCTGTTCATTGTAGATCAGAACCGAATACAAATAGTTTTCTCTGTAATTGGTGCGGTTGGTATTGGCGTTGCCATTGTCGCCGTGGTCTTGTGGAAAAAGTTGTTATCATCTGGAACAGGCAAGTATCACCTCTGGCATGAATTACACGTGTATGTTTTTGAACTAACCAATACAGTTGTGTTCAAAATTATTCAACCCCCACTGAAATTGATTGTTTTGGTCGGTTTGACATTGATTATGATCATTCAGTCATCCTGCTTACAATTAAATCAAAGAGGCACGTGTAGGTCAGACAAATATAACATAACATTTATAATGAAATAACCACAAATGTCTTTTCTGAGCTCACATCATTATCAGTTTTATTCATCCCCCAAGTGACATTCAATCTTAGTACTTAGTAAAACATCCTTTTACAGTTATAACAGCTTTTAAACGTGAAGCATAGCTTGACAAGTGTCTTGCAGCGATCTACGGGTATCTTCGCCCATTCATCATGGGCAAAAGCCTCCAGTTCAGTCACATTCTTAGGCTTGCGCACTGCAACTGCTTTCTTTAAGTCCCACCAGAGGTTCTCAATCGGATTTAAGTCTGGTGACTGCGATGGCCACTTCAAAATGTTCCAGCCTTTAATCTGCAACCATGCTCTAGTGGACTTGGAGGTATGCTTGGGATCATTGTCCTGTTGAAAGGTCCAACGTCTTCCAAGCCTCAGGTTTGTGACGGACTGCATCACATTGTCATCCAATATCTCCTGGTACTGAAGAGAATTCACGGTACCTTGCACACGCTGAAGCTTCCCAGTACCTGCAGAAGCAAAACAGCCCCAAAGCATGATTGACCCCCCGCCATGCTTCACAGTAGCCAAGGTGTTCTTTTCTTGTTCTTCCTCCTCCAAACATAGCGTTGATCCATGGGCCCAAACAGTTCTAATTTTGTTTCATCAGTCCACAGAACACTATCCCAAAACTTCTGTGGTTTGTCCACATGACTTTTGGCATACTGCAGTCGACTCTTCTTATTCTTTGGGGACAGCAAGGGGGTGCGCCTGGGAGTTCTGGCATGGAGGCCTTCATTACGCAGGGTGCGCCGTATTGTCTGAGCAGAAACTTCAGTACCCACATCTGACAAATCTTTTCTCAGTTCCTCAGCAGTCACACGGGGACTTTTCTCCACTCTACACTTCAGGTAGCGCACAGCAGTCGAAGTCAGCATCATCTTTCTGCCACGACCAGGTAGCGTTTCAACAGTGCCCTTTGCCTTGAATTCGCGAATGATGCTTCCTTTGGTGTCTCTTGGTATGTTTAACATCTTTGCAATCTTCTTATAGCCATTGCCCTTCCTGTGAAGAGTAATCACCTGTTCTCTTGTCTTCCTGGACCATTCTCTTGACCTCACCATGTTTGTAACCACACCAGTAAATGTCTATAAGGAGCGGAGTATCACAGTCATTTTAAAGCTGCCTAATTGGTGCTTATTAGGCTTTATTGCTGCCCCCTGGGGTGTTTTCAATACCTGATTGAAAACACTTCATTGAACCTCTGTTCTTCAGAGTGGTAGTCTTTAAGGGGTTGAATAATTATGTCAATGAAGAGTTCACAAAAGAAACATTTACTACTGTATTACAAAACTAATTGATGTCATTTTAGTTGCATATGGTTCTTTAAGAAGTCCTTGTAGGATGTCATTCTGAATACAATTACAAATGTACACTAAATTCCCTAAAACCATTTACAGCATTGGGGGTTGAATAATTTTGAACACAACTGTATAATAAAAAACATGAACACACACATATGTTTACAGTACATGTCAGTTAAGTAATATTTTTTATCAATAATTGAATATAATCTGCATTTCAGGAATCAGAGGAGGAAGTGCTTTGGGTGCAAATCCTTGTTTCTTTAGGAATATCATTAAAAGTAATTTGACCAAAAGCATCACAATAATGGTCGCAATGCTGATACCAATCCTCCCTGCTAAAATGACTGAATGTTGTTTAGTGTGTCATAGCATGGACCTTCTGTATAACATGTATATTGATGTAAAAATGAAAAGCTTCCAGCTGACAAAAAAAGGGTAAACCATTGTGTTTAAGAGGATATTGATAAAGTTAAAAAATTTAAATGACAGTATATTCATATTTGGGGAATAGACAGTGATCCTTAAATCAAATTGCTTAATTCATTAACGGGAAAATATTTTTTATGTAAATAACGGTTACACCGAATGACACTTTTGTGGTCGTCTTTTGTAAATTGTGGCCAAATGTGAGATAGTTTTTCATTGTCGTGAAAAACAAAAACCCAAATAGAACACATGGTTATGTACAGAAACAGAAAAATGTTGTGTTATTGTTATACACTTATACATTTGATGCCTGTACCACCTTTCTTGTATTTGACCCATGTGTATATATAAATTGCTTTATGTGGAGTGGTAGCTGGTGCTCTACATTTTCGAACTTTTTACTCCGATAAAGATTAAATGTATTGAAGCATTAAAGAGCAAATGCATAAATAAATGTAAGTGTAACACTTGCTTGGCAAAATTTGTGATAAATCAGATCAATGGGCCAATCAGAAGAACTGGAGTCGAGGGAGACAAAGGTGGACACACACAAATGTTTATATCAGAGGTAAAAGTGTCAACGAAATAATTAACCAAATAAAAAAATAGATTTTGAATCAACAAAGCTTTTTTTTTAAAGAAAATAAATTGTACAAAGCTCAATTACGAGTTACACAATAAAACAATTACCCAAATTAAATGACAGAAATTATCAACCAACAAAATAAATGTACAATACTCGTTTGTTACCCCAGTAATAATAACAGAAAGATCTCAGTCCAAACCACACAAAAGAATGTGAATTTTCCCTTTTTATCTCAGAAAGTGTCAGTTCCAAACAAAAAATACCTTGATCCTCAAGTTCAAAAAGAGAAGAACTCCCACAGAATGAACGGGGTGCAGAAATGACACAAATCCACGGGAAGATGAGAAAAGTTAATCCAAGTTCGGTTTACGGGTGGCTCGCCATCTATTTTTTCAGTTGTCACACGACTCGATGCATCCACACGAAATCACGTTAGAAATTCCATCTTCAAAACACATACATGCAAAACTGGCCGATTCCTCTATGAATTAACAGCTTTTTTTCGTTTGTCTCGCTTTCCAGGTTTCACCAGATGAACCACGTTAGTTTCATTAGTGTTAATTTGGCCTTAATCAATCATCGACGGAATCAACAGGAACTCTACGCAAGTAAGTACCTTAACTAACTTCTCCAATCAGTGTAGTGTTGTAACAAACTGATTGTCTATTAAATTCTAGATTTCTTACAGGTATTTCACAATTAATTACCTTAATCACTCTTAATCACTCTTCCACTATCTGTATTCTATCGCTGTTTTTTCCAATCTGCGTTGCTCACCGGGGGGCGGAGTCAGCGCTGCTACCTGAGTCTTTTCCGATTGGATCCCTAACATCTGCAGTGCTATTCATAGTTCTGATTCGTTGCAATTTGCTGCAATAATTTACATCCCAACTAAATGAATACAATTTTTTATCATTTAAACAATATAATAAAATATTACATTGTCACAAAGCGTTGTTTTATTTGCTGTTCAATCACATACATATTTAATTTAATATGTAATTATACTGATTTAAATGTTTAATAATTTGAACAAATTAACTCTGTTATAGACTGCAATTATGCTAATTTGAGTCTGGGTTACATAAGACTTTCTTTAGAGACGTATTTTGTCTTTAGCTTTTTACTTGGCAGAACTGAAGCTGAATTCACTAGTTCAGTGAAGCTCTGTCAGTCAGGCAGTATAAGGTCTAATGAAAACTATATGTGTGTTCAACAGGTGCCACTGGAAGTCAAGATGAGGCCAATAATGGTTTTGCAGCACAACAGACCAAATAAAAAGGTCTGAGATCTACACCATCATCATCTTTAACAACAAATATTCAATATACAAATGCACGAAAGACCGCCTACGTACATACTGCGTAAACATAATGCGAGACGCGCTATGAAAAACGTTATTAGCACAATATGCACTCATCTAGAACAAGACTTTGCACCCCATTCAGGTGGGATGATATGTTTTGTCTCCTATGCATTTTGTGTTTTAGTATTTTCAGATGTGCATGGCTTTTGACTCATTTGATTCATTGGTTCAGTGTATACATTTTTAGGACAAATTTTTTTATTTTAGAAATGTTAATATACATGGTCTTTTCATTTCTCTTGAACAGTTTGTGTGTAATGTTTTCATATGTATTTTGCATTCAATCATCCAACTGTTGACAGATGAGCACACATTTGACTAGAATACTCCAGTAAACAAGTTCATGGTCAACTTGATGTCTGCAAAGTGTCCAAATCCAGTGGCGTTAAAACAAGACATTTTCACCAGCCTGCTTTACTTTTGTTATCAACATGTTTTTGTGCTGATGTGTTTAGTATTTTATCAAATGTGGTGCAGTGCATTATTGCCAAACATCTCACTTTTTGTCCTGTCTGTCTGTAGGACATTGTTCCATAAGTCTTATGTTTAGTTCAGTTGTAACTTTTCAAACCTCAGCTGTTCCTGTTCCTCTGTTCCTGCTCAGCTTGTTTCCTTTACAGAGACAAGAGGCTTCTTCCTGGCAACTCTTCTAGAAATGCGATATTTGGCTAAACAGCAAAACAGCAACTCTTGAAAATTCTAGGTTTTCAAAGGAGGGTCACACATGCATTCATCATGTTGTTTTGTCTGACTCTGAACTCATTGAAACATGCATACATTTACTGTACACAGGGCAAGTCTGTTCTTGAAATGCAACACAGGTAAAAACCATAACGCAAAAGTGTGTAAATATAGGTCAGTTTGTTTTCCTCAGTAGATGAATATCCGGTGTTGTTTGAAGAATGAGCTATGTTGGTGCATGCACAAAATAAAGGTGGTGATAGTGTTCTTCAAGTGCCTTTATATGTATTTTTTGTCATTAGTGACACACAAAAATTCCCAATAAAGCTGAAGACAAAATTTATGAAATATGTTTGGATGAGTCATTATTAAGGAAGATCTAATGACATGAGAATGATTTTAAATCAGTAGTCGGTCTAAAGGAGTGGGCAGTTGATGTTGAAAAGACATGAAACTGACATAAGACATTAATGTCAAGTATGTACTGAAGTCAGCTGACATTGCTGTGAATTGAACGTAAAACATATTGGCCTACTTATGCTCAAATTTCAGCATGGGTACAAACTTTCTGTTATCACACTATTACCATGATGCATGCTAAATGGGGGGTCGCTTCACATGATCTGGTCATTTTTATAAATTTAACTTCATAAAGCAACAGTTATTCACATTTGTGATATTTTTTGTTCTGCTGACAGTATAACAGAATCCCAACCCCGAGGAATCAGATATCAGCTCTCATGCTTGTATAGTTTCTGTTGTGGTTTAAAGACATGATCTAACTTGCACTTCTGCATTAAGTTCGTCTGGTGAAGAAGAATATGATTCGCTCTGTGATTGTTTTACCCTGGTTGCTTCGGCTCTTGCCCGGTAAGTTTAACTTTTTCATTTTTAGCACAAAAGCCAAACTTACTTTTTAGTATTATTTCACTTGTATGTTAGTTAAGTTTATTGTAATACCAAATTGGAAACTTTGTGTGAACAATGGTTTATTGCATGGCCAGGTCTAGGCGAGATGGGGGAATTTCCTTTCAGCTATCCCAGTAAACAAGCGAAAGATTAAAATACATTTCATTGTACACTTTTAACATATTTGCATGTATTTACTGACATATTTCTTAGCACTTACTGATATACTTGTATAAGTCAACTTTATTTGGAGTATTACTTGTGCACAAAGCACATTTCTTAAAATTAAGCCTAAAATGTGTGATATTGTCACTTTTGATATGAATTGCATGTTTTTTTATAATATCCATCTTTATTATCATCTGAAGTATACCTGCAATAGTTCCACTTTAGCTAAATCAAATATACGTCAGTATATCTTTAGTTGGAACCCAGCACTACTTCTGCACAATAAAAGTACATTAAGCATAAAAATACTTGTTCCAATTTAGCAGATTTAAGTCTTTACCACCTAAGTATACAACTGTACAATCTCATGGTGTTTTTATTAAGTACATAAAGCGTAAATGGATATGCAATATACGTACTGTAGCATGAAATAAATGTATATATTTACTTTACATTAGGGATTATAGCACTATAGACCAGCAAACAGTCTCAATAGGGTAATCATTATGTTTTTCTATTGTGTTCTAGGCATGTCTTCTGAGGAAGTGAGTACAGACGATACTTCTGCATATCATACTGGACTTCAAGAGACTGCATTCTACTTTTTTATCACATTATGCCTCAGCTAGTCCTGTTTGTTACATTTTTGTTTCTCTCATGGTTTTCAGATTCCATCTCCTGAAGTTACCAGAGATTATCAATCATCTACAGATCCAAAGCAATGCGTCATTTTGTGTTTAGTGCCGATTGTGACGCAGGCAAATCTCTTATGGATTAATGGAAGTGTTTTATACTCAAGCCTCATGATCACTGATCTCAACACCAAACTTTATCTAGTGGTGGATTATCAGGATAAAAACAACTACAGCTGTGTGGTGTCCAGTTCAGGATTCAATCAGACGGCACATCTCAACATTTCCCGTATCTGTCAGCCATGCAGAGGTAAGACAGCTGTGATATTACTGAGCTGTGTGACGTCACCTACTGTCAGACATTTTGTGAGTTCACTTCGGTTATCGCTGGTTCCAATATGCCACCAAAAAATCTGACACAATAAATTCTTAGGTGTATATTTTGGGTTCAATATATTTACACTTGATTTAACCCCAACCTGAAACAAACATATAAACTGAAAGTGTTTGTTTATTTCGTTACTTAACTAGTGCATACTCATCATTTTTTTTACAGATTTCTCTACTGTTATTATAATTCAGATAATTCATTTTTGTTTGCCTGTGAAACTTTAATATGATCTCTTGATGTTTCTTTTCAACCAGATGAAAACTTAACAGTATCAACGAGTGAAGGCGATTCTGTCACTTTACCCACTAACCTTACTCAAGTGTTGTTCTATGATCACATAGAGTGGATTCATAAAAATGCTTGTATTGCTGAACTCTGTGAAAGCTTACCCATATACCGTGACTGTGATAATTGTGGACTAAATAACAGACTGCAGCTGGACAATAAGACTGGATCTCTCACCATCACCAACCTCAGTAAAATTCACTCTGGACTCTACAAACTAAAGATCACTAATGCACCACTTAACAAATGCCTGACAAAGAGCTATTTTGTTAATGTCTACGGTGGGTTAAAATAAACAAATCAATGTAATAAGAATAAACAATTTTGCAGGATAGCAATGCAGTACATATAATAAATACACTAATGTTTAATAAACATTCCATTTCATTACACGGCACTCATTTTCAGATCCTCTGCCCAAGCCTGTCATCACCAAAAACTCAACACGATGTTCTTCATCATCAAAATGTGTCGTGATGTGTTCAGTGAATGTGACGGGTGGGACTCTCTCCTGGTATAATGGAAGCAGATTAAACTCCAGCATCAGTGTGTCTGATCTCAAAAGAAGCAACTTTCTGTGTCTGGAGGTGGAAGATCAGGATACAAACACATACAGCTGTGTGGTGAACAATTCATTCACCAACAAAACTACACTACTCCACATCAATGTATTATGTAAAGGTATGACAACAGTTGATGTTAATGTTTATGTAAGATGTTTTCTCTTGGGCTTTCTGGGTCACTTTACAGTCATGTACAGGAGTTAGCTACATATAACTGTCTTCTGTCTGTTCATTACAGATAACAGCCAGAAAATAACAAATATAGTTATTGGTGTTTTGGTTTCGGTTCTTGCGGCGAGTATAATTGCTTTTTTAATATGGAGGAGCAGACGAAGTCAAGAGGGCAAGTATTATTATCTACATCTGATATGTAGCCTATATTTTGTACAAAAACAGTTGCCAAAGTATCATTTTGATTTTTGATGTGCCATTTTAGCACCTTCAAACATAAAGCCCTAATAAAAACACATTTATTATTATCCCTTCACTTATAAAATCTAAAATATTTGATACTTGAACGGAGGTGGACTGATATAGCACAGTAATTAAAATTACAACACTGTCTATCTGACAATGTTAAGATATCAGCGTCATTATGATGAGACTAAATGTGTCTGTTCAACAGGTGCAAGTGGAAGTCAAGCTCAGGCCAACGCTGCTCCTGCACAAATCGCCGGTAGTTGATTCTTTATATGCTCTTTAGATTACATCTACAGTTTAAACCATTGAATAAGTTTTCAGATGACATTATCATGACTGATCATTTAATGAAAGATGTGTTTATGTACCAGGGGCATCTGGACATCATCCATCAGACAACACTTCTAATTCAGGGGTACCTCTGATTGGTCAACCCTCATCATCACAATCGCAGGAAACCCCCTTAATCCAAACTGCTGCAAATAATATTGAACAATGAGCTTACATACACCACAAATCATATAGAATCCTGAAGTTTCTGATAATGAGTCACATCTCATTGGTTGTTGTGTCTCAAGTCATGATATCCATCATGACGAGACACAGATATGATGACTAGTCATGAGACATGTGAGAACCAACGAGATTCAGCGAGTCGCCATTTTTAAACAGACCTTGATGGGCTTTACTGGATTACTTTTATGATGAATGGATGCACTTCAAAAACTATTCAATGGCATTACAAAGCTGGGAAGATATTTTCTTTAAATGGTTTCTCTAATTCTACCAATTGTGCAATTGATTTTAATGTTTACAGTAAAGTCATGTATAATGTTACGAACGACAATTTTGCTTGAACTCAATGTTGCTGATTTTCAGTTTGTCAAAGAATCACCTTGCATTGATGAAGCTATAAAGATTAATTGACCTCAAATGTACAGAACAGATAAATGTTCACTGTGTGTCTTATTTCTTTTAAAATGCACAATCTTTTAATGCTCTAAATCTGTGAGACTTGATTTCTAAATTAATATTGAGGATTTATTTTACACCATTTGACTGCAATGTTCATGTTCTCATCTGAGAACAATACACTAATGAGATCATTGAAACAGGCACATGACTTTTGGCATTGGCACGATTTACCAAAGGTTTGGCCATGAACTTTGTGGATCTTCTGACAACCGTTTTGTTGGAAACAGAAGTGTTACTTTTCTCCATAAATGTTTTAGTTCGTTAATTGTGCTTATTAATTTTTTTAATAAAAAAAAAGGGCCTGCACTTCAATACCTGTGTTGTTGTGCCTGACAATAAAACGAAAGATAGATGCCTGAAGAAATGGCCTATGTAAACCACATGATCTAAACAATGATCCAGAAGCACTTCCGGTTTCACTTATTTTGCTTGGTTCAATTATTATATTAAATAATCTTTATAATTAAATCGTTAAAAGACATTTGTTTAAAATGTTTTGTTGGTTATATCTTAAATTCAGAAGAATACAAGTTCTTCTGGACCATCGTTGTTAACATCTTCCAAAGTTGTCTATACTCAAGCATTGATTGGCTGAACATTCTCCTCATAATACCAAACATGGAAGGGACATTGGGTGGAACCATATGTGTCTTGTTCACATCACTTCCCTCTCAAAATTCATGTGCTCTACCTTCTAGGGGACGAGATGAACTGGAATGAGCTCTATTGTGAACACTGTACTATTAAAGGTACATCACCATCTAAAAGTCAAATTATATGATATTATTTAAACTATATAAGACAATTGTGTTATCCTTACAATTATTTTTATTATTAAAATAATTTTCAAGGGAACTCTTCTTGTAAAGCCTCAATGCAACAGGTTTTCACTTACTTTCATTTCATTGTAGAAATGGACAAGTGATGTTTACTTAAAAATATGATAATTACAAAAATATTTGTAAGTACTTTTAAAGCTTATTAAAACATTTCAAATGATAAACTTAAATACATGTAGTAGAACTTTTTTAACTTGTATTTAATATTAATTATGGTTAACAACATATGATGTACAAGCAAGCTGAGAGAAGTCTCAGTACTGGCATAAGCACCATTATTACGGTTCACTGAATGAAGAAACACACATCAGGAGCTCTTCCTTAAACTCAGCCCAACACAACTCTTCTGAACAATGGTAACCACAAAACTCAAAATACAAACAGAATCTCTTCTAAATCGTAAACTGAACAAGAAACACTGTCAGGTCTTTTATTTCATTGTTAAGCACCTGAAAATAACATTAGATTTTTTTCTCACAAAAAATTCTCTCCTAATCCAGTTGCATGCAAAGCATGTTGGGAACTCTAACTCCGTAAGTATCATAATGTTTATGTAGAATTTATTCAATACCACCACAAAATAATTAGGTTCATTTAATACAACTTTATATAAGTTTGGGTCGAACATGACAAAATTGAGTTGGATCCCCTCAAAACAATGTGCATTAAGAATTTCAAGATATCCATAAAGCACCAGAATTATGCGCTTTACGTATATAGGTGGACCCCATATACTCCCTTTACATGAAGCACAGAGGGCAGCGTATTTACCCAAAAAACGTATTTATTGTTCTAATCAAGTCAAAATGACACCCTAGACGCCTCATTGTCCGCTGGATCGTCCATCAATGCCGCCGCCATATTGGTGAGGGCAAAAGCCGATTACAAAGACATACGAGTGAACGGTGGAGCTGCAGTTCTCTGTAAAAAAACACAACATCGTTTTCATTTCTCAACCATTTTCAATACTTTTTTATTTTAGAGGAGTACAGAAACGTTTGGGCTCCAATTAGATGGTCATAGACTAAAAAGATTAAATGCACATGATCAGATCACAACTCATTCACTTTATAATCCCGGGAAAGATCTAAACAATGGTATATGACTATATACTGCTATTTCTTATTTAGAATGTATGTAAGTGTTATTGGTTTTACTATATCTAATACATCCTTTTTTACTGCCGTAACGGTTTTACCAGATTAATAGAAAAACATCTTTACTGTACGGATATCGTAAACCATTGAAATATGTTAAGAAATGTGAACGTGATTGTGCTTTTAATGCCGAAAAGGCGCAGCTCTCCCATTGGGTTCAATGGCTTTTAGTGCATTGTTGCCCTCACCAATATGGCGGCGCCGCTGATGTATCGCAGCAATGAAGCAAAGCGGCCAATGTGGCGTCAGTATCAATTCTCTATCTATGATCATGTCATGCCTGTATGTGTGTTTAGTGAGGGAAGAGGGAAAAGAAATGGAAGAAAATACGTTTCATTAAAAGTAAAGGGGCAAAGGGCAAATATGATCCTATTTTTACTATGAAATGCTACAGTGTTAAATGAATAAGTGTGGAAATTTAAATAGTGTGTTCTGTGTGTGGAAAAAACTTGTCTATAAAGGTAGCTTTACGTTTGGCAAGAAAAGAGGGGGAACAAGATCTAGGACAGTATTTGTATTTGTGAATCGTCATGTTGTTGTGTTTAAATCCCTTTAAAATACTTAAACTGACTGAAGATGGGTTCTTTGTCCATAAAAGTCAAAACACCAGACAGGAAGCTTCTCACCCACAGCAACATCACGGGAGTCAAGACCACAGACAGATATTTATTCTGTACTTTTAGTTTTGTTTTGAATCCTTCTGAAGACAGATTCAGATAATAATCTTGACACCATTAATGTAAGTACGAGCACCACAGACCTTTCTACAGGCCATTATTTATCACTGTCTTTCATTATTTCAATCTCCTTCAAGCTGAAGATTGTTTTGCATTGACACTTTCAGAGCTGACAGCTTCAGGTAGGATGAAATGTTCAGTAGCATTTTATTGTGTATAGGACAGTATTTTTTTTTCATCTTAACTTTTATATCCATTTTCTGCGCATGTTTCAATGTTCAAATTTGGCTCTGGGTCAGATGGTAAAATGTGGTGCTTCGTGTGTAATGTTTATGTCTTTAAATCTTCTTTTGTTTGCTGTAAGTTTCCAAAATTGAAAATTCTGGTTTATGCATAAAGCATTATGTTTTTCTTTTTGTTTCTCTTTTTATGTTCTTATACATAAACACGTTCACATTTAGGTGGTTCATTTTTTATCTCATTTATGCAGTTCAATATTTTTATATTTCTACTTTTAGGGATCCAGTTTAAATAATACTTTTCACTTCTAAATTATGTTTTATTTTATTACTTAAACATATAAAATACACATATTGAAAGAAATTTGACAGGAAATAACATATATTTTAACTCTTAGCAATGAAACAACGGACACATTTCATATTAAAACAGTTTTTCCGCTTGATTCCCCATTTTTTCCCCATTCCCCAAAGCTTTAACACTCCTCACTTGTTCAAACGTTTGTGCTTGCCTAAATCATTAATCACTCAAAATGATATTTAAATTACATCACTTTTGGACTCAACAAAAAATATTTTCATCATTTTCCCAAACCTTTCAAGACATTTATTTTCTATGGTAAACCATTAATGAACTTTTTTCATATGCATTTTTAATATAAATTTGCAAATATCTAAAATATTGCTTTGCATTTTGTTGTTTTATCCTCTGTTCCAGATGAAGATGGACTCAAATATGTTTTACTCTCTGTTTATTTTGCCCTTTCAACTATTCCTCCTTAGTGGTAATTATTTTCAACTTTTGCATTTGAACACAAAATGTAATTGATTAAACGTGAAAAGTTTGTTTCACTGCAAAATTCATGAACTTTGAAACTGAACAATTCTATGTTCCAGATGTTTCTTGTGATGGAGGAAGGACATTGGAAGAGACCCCTGTACCTCTCGTAATACAGATTAGACACTGGAAAGTTTCAGCTGTGTGTTTTTTATAAAATTGTTTTTAATTACTTTCTCATGGTTTTCAGATTCCAGCTCCTACTATCAGCAGAGATTATCCACCATGCACTGCAGGTACAAGACCGAAATGCCTTGTGGTGTGTTCAGTGCCGAGTGTGCTCCAATCTCATCTCTCCTGGTATAACGGAAGCGTTTCACTCTCCAGCCTCATGATTTCTGAATTCAACACCAGACTATATCTGGAGGTGAATTATCAGGATCAAAACAACTACACCTGTGTGCTGTCCAGTCCAGGCATCAATCGGACGACACCTCTCAACATTCAACATTTCTGTCAGTCATGTCAAGGTAAGACAGCTCTTTATAAAACTGTCTGACATTTTGTCTTCAGTCTGATTGATAAGGTCTTTATGTTTTCTGAAGCAGGTACAGCAGAACCAAAGACTGTGAAGGAAGGGGATTCTGTCACGTTATCCACCACCCGTGAACTTCAGAACGGAGATGACATCATGTGGTTTTATAGAAGCGCTCTGGTGGCTGAATATTTTGAGAACGTGACCACGTATCATCACTGTGATGATGGGAGATTTGGTAACAGACTGCGTCTAGACACTCAGACTGCATCTCTCACCATCAGCAACTTCAGTGAAATCCTCTCTGGATCTTATAAACTACTGATCACTAATGCAACAAATAAAGAATGTCAGAGTTATAATGTGACTTTATATGGTGAGTTATGCGTTACATTATTGTTCAATTAAGTGTATATTTTTGATATTTATGTATTTGAGACACTCTAATTACTCTCTTTTTATTTCTTCATTATAGAACACAGCCAGCAATCACATATTCCTCTTTTAATTGGTGTTGTTGTTGGTGTTTTTGTCGTCGTTGTTGTTGCTGCTGTTGAGTTGTTCTGTTATTGCTGCAGGAGGGAGTGAGCAGCTAAAAAGCACAAATATCACCTGTGTCAAATATGAAACTTTTTCAAAAAAGTACCAAAATATATTTATTAGGTCTGTGTTGTAAAAGTCTTTATCTGTGTTGTGATTTTAGTTTATGAAGCAGAATGTGCAGCACCTTCAAAACTTTAAAAATGACAGAAACAAGATACAGCGCTAGATCATTTAAACTATATATTTATAAATGTTGTTTGCTATAAAGCACATGATCTGTTTTGATATTTGATACTGCATACAAGTGTACATTTTTTATCAAAAACAAAATTAATAAATGTCTCAATTTTGTTTACTAAGCATGTTCTTGTTCATTATTATGTACCTCTTTTTCAAATTGAAGTTCCTTTGTAAACGTTTTCAAATCACACCTTTGGAATTTAAGATTGTTAAAACAGCAGTAGAAAGTGCCATTTTGTTTTAATTGTATTTATCAATGACCAGAACCATACCGTTTCAAATGACAAACATTCATTATATCACATCTGTCATTTAATACTTTGTTTGCTCAGTTATTAAACTCACTGAGTCTCCGGCGTCACCTTATGGCGCTGATGGAATTACATTAATGGTGTGTTCGATGTCGGCTTAACTAAGGCAGGTGATAGAGGTTATACATGTTCTTAATATATAAATTAATTCAAATATTCTAATTTGAAGATATATCGAATACTACATATAACAGTTGCTATTTAATAATAATACATGTAAAGAGTTGCCGCTTTTCATATTGAAAACTAGGTAGCCTTGGTTTCAATTCATGGAAATGTATTATTTTTTATCATATTACATTATATTTTCCCATTAGTATTTTCCCATTTAAAAACCAGCAAATCGGTAGGCAATGTACAACACAGAACTTAGCCTATAGACTAGGCGTAGAAATAAAAAACCCAACAAGTCACATCAGCAGTCTGAAGTCTAGTTTAAACCAAATCAAAACAGGAACTTAGCTTAGTTTTTGTTTTACTTTTCGTTTTCAGACGAAAAGTTGAAGATAATGTGTACGTTGTATAAACCAAATTAAATTGTATTTCCTAAAAGGGCTAATGTGATTAAATATCATATCAATTCTCACTGACGGTGCGCAGGACCTTCTGTACAGTAAAGGCACACAGGTATGATCAGATGTTTAATATATATTGAGTTTGTGTATATCTCCTTTTAAGTCGTGTACCTTAAATGTTTAAATGTATGGATTCGTACTGAAGACGTTGGTTCATGATAAAAAAGTAGCCTAAAATGTTGTCTTCAATTGTGGAAATATAAGCCGCTTAATTATAACTTTTTTTATATATTTCATGTGTTTAATTTCTTATAGTAGTGTATTTTACTTAACTGACCCAAGCGTATAATTTGTTTTTATTAACATTATTAACAACCAAAAGCAAACGCTTCTTCTTGCCACCAGATGGCGGTAAACTGCTGCAATTTTATGTTTCACCCGTATTATAAACAGTGGCTTACTCAAACCATGTTTAAAATACAATTACATTTGGCACAACACTATATGTTATTTTTCATATATTGTTTATGATTGTGACAAGGCCTATTATAGTATAGCATATAATAAGGGGGAAATATGTAAGGGGAAGAAGCCTTCCTGTAGTTCAGTGGTAAGAGCATTGTGTTAACAATGCAAGGTTGTGGGTTTGAGCCCAGGGGATTGCACATACCCTAGTATAAATGTATAGGTTAAAGCAATGTAAGTCGCTTTTAAACGTCTGCCAAATGCATACATGAAATTGTAAATGTAAAAAGCCTGTAACTTTCAAACAGCCTCATGTTAAGCAAAGGTCATAAAGCTTTCTGATTCATGTTCCAGGTGACCTCCGACTGAGAATATGGCCCATGTTTGGTTAATTTTTACCCTTTTTCTAAAGCTGCTGTTTGGTAAAGTTTACTTTCTCTTTTTAATCTTTTTACATTTGTGGCCCTAGAAATGAAAAGCTGGTCTGCCGCTGGTTTAGGAACTTTATCACTTTTAACTATTATGACCAGCAAACCAGCAAAGAAAACACCTGATTCAGTTTGATCTGAACTTTATGTCTGTGTTCCAGAGTCTTGTGATGGAGAGAAGACAGACGACTCCCTTAAACTTGATGTAATACTAAGACTTTTAATACTGATTTTACTAACATGTTGTCAAGATCTCAAGCTAGTTTTAATTATTTTTTCACCGATTTCAGATCCCACGTCTTACCAGAAATGATCTACCGTGTACTGAAAACCAAACATGTGTCGTCATGTGTTCGGTGTCGAGTGTGGCACAACCTCAGCTCTCTTGGTTCAACGGAAGCACTATTTACACCAGCCTCAACATTTCTGACAGCAACAACAAAGTATATATTGGAGTGGATTATCAGGATAAAAACAACTAGCTGTGTGGTGTCCAGTTCAGGCTTCAATCGGAGGACAAATCTCGACATTCACAGTCTCTGTCAGTCATGTGCAGGTAGTACTGATGTGTTTGTTTACTCTGCTGATCTATGTAAAAAACATAATTGTACCAAATGTTTCTGTTATTTTTTACTGTTTTTACAGACTTTTAATGTATTTTAATGTAAAAAAGACGTTCACAAGAAAACGGGAAAAACATGTAACTTTGCAGGGAAAAACTTTATTTACAGTTTCTTTTCTGGCACAGCTGCGCTCAGCTGCCAGAATATTTCTGGTTTTTGATCAAGATTTTATTGTTTACAGCTTGTTTTTTAAATACTGCCCAAACTGTGAAATTACATAAAAAGACAGCAAATTTACACGAAAAACTATTTATTTTATATATACTGTAAATATATTTACTTATATCTTGTAATTTTACAGGGGGAAATTATATTGACAGAAAATTCCCTGGTTTTTCATTTTCAAAGATTTTAAAAGTGTGTGCCATCATATAGTTTCATATAATCTTGCATTTGCATTTTTATGAAGAGTTTGGTTCCAAAATGAGGTACCTTAACTTTTCTAAAATAATCCTTTTTATTATCATAACAAGTTTTTATTGTGTTAGGTAGCTGTATTTCTTTAGCTATCATGGCTCCAAAAAAATTGCAGCTTGATATACTGTATATTAATTGGACTACACTAAAAAAACATGATTTTTAAAAAAATATATAATTTTTCTCATTTTGGAACCAAACTCTTCATATAAATGCAAATGCAGGATTATATGAAACTAAAAGTAGCGTTAAAAATATGATTCACAGTTGAGATTTTTTCTTGAGACCTAACAAAAGTGGATGTGAATGAGGGGCAGTCGATAACTTTACCCGCTAACTTGACCAATGATCAGGATGAGGTCCTGTGGTTGTATGAAGGAAACACTCTCATTGCTAGTCTCACCAATGGTAGTGAATCATATCATGACTGTAAAGATGGGAGATTCAAAAACAGACTGCAGCTGGACATCACAACTGGATCTCTCACCGTCAACATCATCAGAAAAATTCACTCGGGACAGTTTAACGTAAAAATCATTAAGTCTTTTCGCGTCTTTGACTGCCAGAATTATAAAGTTACTGTCCAACGTAAGTTAAAACACAAGAATTATATTGATATCAAATATTGATTCAAGAGATAAAACATTTACAACTTTATCCTCTGATGTTCTCCAGCGTATCTTCATGATCCTGTCATCACCAGAAACTCTTCCAAATGTTCAACTTCAAACATATCAAAATGTGACGTGACATGTTCAGAGGTGAATGTGACACATGCGAGTCTCTCCTGGTACGAAGAAAACAGTTTGATCTCCATCACCAGTGTGTTTAAACTGAACACCACCAACATAACTTTGTGTCTGGAGGTGGAATATCAGGATCCAAACAACTACAGCTGTGTGGTGAACAACTCGTTCACCAACAGAACTGCACAACTCAACATCAATGAAATATGTAGAGGTATGACAACAGTTGATATCCAATGTTTATTTAGAATGATCTCTAGTGGTCACATTTCTTCTGAGATGAGAATATTTATAGGGTGAGATACCCTTTCCATTCCTACCAGTTTGATCAAACAAATTTGTTACCGTTTGTCACATTTTATAATAACACCAAACTCACCAAAATTATAATAGAAGAATGGAAATCATGTAATGACAAAAAACCTGAATAATACAGTTTTTTAAATTTTAATAAACATCTGAATATTAGCTTTCTGCAAATGGTGTGGCCGTCTATCAAGGTATACTGACCTATAACTTCTGGGTCTGGGCATGATGTGGTTAATCTTTTTGCACTTTGCACAGACAATGAAGAGAATGAAAACAATATGAACGCACATCAAAGCTATAAAAACTACATTGAGAATAAAATAAGCTTCTTTATAAAACTAATAAAATCTCACAATCCTTGCATTTGCCCTAAACTAGACGTTACACACTAACTGTAACTAGCACTGTCTCTTGCAAAAAGACTGAAATCTTTTACTCTAATAACTGTTTTCTGTTTGTTCAATACAGATCAACAGAATAATCTGCCTTATCTTGGTTTTCTTCTTCTTGTTCCTGCTGTTATTCTTTGCCTGATCTATTGCTACCGGAGAAATAAATGTAAAAAAGGCGAGTTTCACCAAAAAGCATAAATATACATATTTTGTGAAGTGGCATCAGTGAACATCCTTTGACGCCAGGCACCATATATTATGTGATGTGTACATATTGTGCTGTATATATATCTATACATTATGTGATATTGTTGATGTTCTATTTTTTCATGTTTTGATACATTTTCTGACTATACAGTAGTGTTCTATATATAAAAACGCTGTTTTGAAAGGATGTGGTTTGATATAGCACAGGATGACAATCTCACAGTCATTATAATGAGACTCTGAATGTGTGTGTGTTCAGCAGATGCCAGCAGAGGTCAATATGCGGTCTCTTTTACTGCTGCACAAGGGAATGGTAGTTGATGCTTTACATTTTTACAGAACATGGTAAAAAACTCATTATGTAAAATATTTTTTTTTAAACATTTTGGTAAGACGCAACTTTGACAGCATCAACCATTTTGTTTTGATGTTTACACATGTAAAATTGCAACTGGAGTTGAATGTCCAAATTGTTGCGGATGCCTATAACTGATGCAAAAGAACATTGATGAAGTTAAAAGGAAAAAAATATATAGAGAAATACAAATGGTCAGACACTGTCACATCTCACAACTGTGATGAGACTGAATTTTTGTGTTCAACAGATGCCAGTGGAGGTCAACACGAGACCGGTGGCAGTGCTGCACAAGAGGATGGTAGCTGATGTTTCATATCTTCACAAAGTGCATTTTTCTACATGCAGTTTACATGATAGAATAAGGTATGAGTGATTATTTAATGTAAAGTTTGTTTATGTAATAGGTGCATCTGGACAGGGAACACCAGGCAACCATGCTACTGAAGAGACAAGACTGATAGTTCATCCATCATCATCACAGGAGTCAATCCCCTTAAAAACACTTTGCTGTTCAAAGTAACAGTGACCTTATGTTTTACATGTAACACTATAAACAACTAGAAGTTTGGAATCACTGCGGAATCTGCAAGTTTCTGATAAAGAGTCGAATCACATCACAACTCGTCACCAGTCCCCATATCTGTCGTAACTTTACCATTTAAAATGTCTTCCACTCCAATCTATTCAATGTAAATAATGTTTGTATAAATAATCATTTTGTTTGCTATATATATATCTGTTTTGATCTTTAATACAAATGTAAGAATCAGATCAAAAACACAAAAAATTAAGAATAAATTAATCAATTTCGTATAGTAATTGTTTTTTTTTATTATTTCGCACCTCTTTGTCAAATTCAAGTTCCTTGTAAACGTCTTCAAATCACAACTTGGGAATGAGATGATTTTAGAGATCGTTGTTGGTTAAAGAGCAGTTCAAAGTGTCATTTTATTTCACATTTTAGGTTTATTATATTTATTAACCACCTGAACAATTACGTTTCAAATGACAAACATTGATTATATCACATCTGTCATTTAATACTTAATTCTCATCAGTTATTGGACTCGCTGTCTGTGTATGTCGTCATCTTCTGGTGTTAAGTTTAGAATACAACTACATTCGTTTAGTGATCAATGTCTGCTGATCCAGTCAATATAAAGGTTATGGAAGTTCTTTAAAAACTCTGTCAATACAGTAAAGGAGTAGTTCACCCAAAAATGATCCACATTGACTTGGGCGTTGTAGTTTTTATTTGTACCATTGAAAGTCAATAGGGACCATTTTTAAGGAAAACTACCTCTTTAAGTAATTTATATATTCATAATTGAACATATATAGAATAAATTATAGATATGTTGTATTCAGATATGACAGTATTACAATATATTGAGGCCTACTACATTAAGTTGCCGCTTTTTATATATCACTCAAAAAAATGACTCATTGGTCTAACATGATTCAATCATGGACATTGGTTCCACATGAATGAATCAAATAAACTTAACATAAAATTAACGTGTAGAGAGAACAAATCACCATTAATACATGTTCATTTTATGTTAAGTTTATTTGATTCATTCATGTGGAACCAATGTCCATGATTGAATCATATTAGACCAATGAGTCATTTTTTTGAGCTATTAAAAACATAAGTCGAAAGACGAAACATTAATAATGGGTAGGTCCTTTAACCGAATCACACATCATTTCAGAAAAGAGCTAAATAATATTATGAAGTAAACTATAGCCTGACAATGTCTTTCACACTGACGGTGAGCAGGACCTTCTGTGGGACTCAGGTGAGGTCAAATGTTGAGCATAGTGTGTTATAACTATAAAATCTCCTTTATGATCACGTGCCTCAAATGTTTAGATTAATTATTAATTGTTTACAGAAACTTAGATTGTCGGCAATTTTGTATATCAATGTATTTTACTTTACTGACCCAAACGTATACAATTAATTTATTGGTTCAAAAGTAACGTTATAAGCCGACTCTTCGTTTCACCACGAGATGGCGGTAAACTGCAGAAACTTTCATATTTTGTGCTTCATTTACACATTACATTATGTCAGTATTTGACATGATTTTTCTTATTTTCTGACGTGACTCGAGATTGTTTGTGTGACCTGATGAGCTGCATAAGACCAGTTTACAACCAGTTGCTTCCTCAAACCATTTTTAAAGTAAAAAGGGGGCAGACTGTTTTTATAACCTCTGATATAATATCATTTCTGTTTGTGTTCCAGGTGTGTCTTTGGATAGAAGACAGACAACACTTTTGTGCCTGAATGAATACATTGTAACACTTTTAGTTACAATGTCGCAATATCAGACTTCTTTTTAATTATTCTTTCGTCCTACAATTGTCCAACATTATTTGCCACAAAGAGGATCACAATGTGTGTTTGGTGTCAAGGTGGCACAACGGAAGAGTTTCACTCTCCAGCCTCACGGTTTCGGAGTCAACACCTGAACATACTTTCGCTTTCTTCAGCTGTTTGTTTAGATATTCGTCATCAAACGTCATAACATAATCGAAAGTAAAACATCCTCAAACAACATCAACCGGAGAATAACTTGCTGTTTTGTCTATCCTGCTAATTCCTGCAATTGCTTGAACTCATTGGTTATTGTGGTTATATAGCCTGGTTTAATGTCATAGAGATAATGTTGCTTTTAACGCTTTAACATTTTTAAAGACATCTGAAATGTTTGTTTTCATTTTCATGTGTATGCCGATCGTTAATGGTAAGTCTAAATATATTTTTAAATCATAAACTCTTTACTGGGCAGCTGCTTCACTATACTAAAGTCACCTTTTTTTATTAATTAAATGGCGTAATGTTGCGGGTAACAATTGACTGCACTTAACGTAAACGAACGGGTTTCCGGTAGCAAATATAATATAGGACTATAGGAGACTTGATGGAGCAAATATAATTTTACATCTCGTTTTCAGCGGCGATAGAAACGGACACTATTGTGTTCTCAGGGGGTCATGAAAGAAAAATTAAGATGCATTACGCAGTGTATACAGAGTTCTTTATTGAATATATACATATATATATATATATATATATATACAAACATAGTAGGGGCTGGTAGGGATAATTATTGCTAACGCGTTCCCTGCCTAAAGTCCACATTTATTGAGATGACGAACATCCATTATTAAACAAATCTGATGAAGACATTTTAGACCAAAACCAATATTGAATACGGTCAACAGAAAGTGGGCGTTCACCCGTCACAAGCAGAAGAATCCGGAATAAATCAACTTAATGCACACCTGAACCACAGTGAACTATCACAACTCGGAAATGCATTTCAAAGTTACAAAATTAACGTCAGATATAAAATATATAGAAAACAACAATGTAAAGTTATTGTTTGTGCTTGACTTGACACTGCGCACGCAGACAAGAGTATAGGCTGAAATAAGTGTGAGAAAGAGTCGAAAGCTTAGTGTTAAAATCTACCTAGAATCAACCGTACATTTAGGGATTGAAGTTATACTTCATGGTGAATGAACAACACGACATGCAGTGGTTGCACTATGCTAACAACACATGTTGAGAAAGAGAATTTTAATTAAATTAAAGTTAACATGTCCTTGTCATCACCACTATGTTCAAAACTTATAGGTTTCTATAGTATGTTTCTTCTAAAAGAGAAATTCTGTATGCTCAGAGACAGATATACCCTATTGTGTGTGTGGTTCTCAATTATCTAAACTAACACTCATGATGACTGTTTAGTGTGATGTGTTTTTAAACATTATAACATACTACATTATCCATTTGCACAAGTGTACATAAAATCCTATGTACAATGTCTGTTATGTTTTTATCTCCCATTTTATGTACATTAGTCTTTATTTTAAATATGTATATTTTTTAATCTTTTAGACTGTAAATTTTATTATATTGTATTGTATTGTGTTTAATGTCTGTATTAGACGCTTCCAACACCAAAGAATATTCATTGTGTGTGCAAACTTGGCAATAAATCTCTTCTGATTCTGTTCAATGTATGAATGGCAATAATTAGTCCAGTTTATTCCCAATTTTGAGGATCTAAAACACATTTAAAACACTTAAAACATTTTAATAAAGTTCATAATCAGTCTCACTTTATCCAATGTAAATAATTTGCATGACTCTGTGTTTCAGGTGTGTTTGGTGTTGATTCAGATGAAGTGAAGTCAGTGTCAGTGATGGAGGGAGATTCTGTCACTCTACACACAGATCTAACTCACATACAGAGACGCGATTTTATAAAGTGGATATATGAACCTAAAGAAGCTCTTATAGCTGAATTCAGTATACAGGCCAATTTGACCTCTATACGTGATACTTATGATGAGAGATTCAGAGACAAACTACGCTTGGACAATCAAACAGGTTCTCTCACGATCACAAACATGAGTATCAGAAATGCTGGACTTTATAAACTCACTATTCACAGCAGCAAAGAAACCTCATACAAGAAAATAAGTGTGACTGTCTATGGTACTGTCTTACGCAATACAACATATTAATGACATAAATATAATTTGTTTACTGGATTTGTTTCTTGATATGAAATAAGAACGTTTTACTTGTCTTGTTTCTCTTTGGTTTTCCAGCTCGTCTGCCTGTTCCTGTCATCATCAGAAACTCTTCTCAATGTTCTTCATCATCAGAAAGATCTTCAGTGTCAAAATGTGTGTTGTTGTGTTCAGTGATGAATGTGACACATGTGAGTCTCTCCTGGTACAAAGGAAACAGTTTATTGTCCACCATCAGTGTGTCTGATCTCAACATCAGACTCTCTCTACCTCTGGAGGTGGAATATCAGGATACAAACACATACAGATGTGTCATTAACAATCCCATCACAAACCACACACGACATCTAGACGTCAATGAACTCTGTCAGCCATGTCCAGGTATGACAGCAATAATAATTACATTACTTACTTGCTCTGTTGCTAATAATTGTTAAATTCACATTTGAATTTTGGGCAAAATAAATCTTAGGATAATTTTAATATTAAAAGGGAACAGTTTGTTTACCATAAATGTTTTTCTGTATTATTCACCATTTTATTTGATGATTTTGTTTCCAACGTTATACACTTTATGACTCATATGTGCATCAAAGAACTCCGGAATACCCTTTTCAGACATTTCATAACTGGAGTTGTTATTGCTGCAACATGGCTGTCGGTAATCTTTGGTATATGTGCTGGTGTGGTCTACTACCGCTAAAGAAATATGCAAACAAATGCAAGTATTTTCATGAAAAAATTAAAATAAATTATTATCACTTTTTTCATCACATTCATACAGTATATTCATGTTCTTTTTTTAAATACACAAACAGGTTACCAAGCAAACATCTGTCACTGAATGATATTAGGAAAAAAAGTCTTTCATCTGTTCCTCCTTTACACCAACCTGCTGATTAGATGCAAGGTGAAGATAGAAAAATTTGTCTGGAAATCAGTCTCTATGACATTGCTGGGAATCCTGGAATGCATTATTGTAAAATAATATTTTTTATGAAGTAGGGTGGTGTCAAGAGTTACTTGACTTTGCAGACTTTTATTTGCATATTAATACAATGAAAAGGAAACGGAATCCTCTTGTACCTAACAGATCTTTTTTCTTATGCTTCACTAAAAGGCAATAGTTAATATTGGCCTAACACAGTTACTGTAATACTGTATGTTTTTTAAAAACTAATTCAATGGCATAATTCGTTCTCGCTGCTGTATTTCCTGCTTAAATGTCTTTATGGATACTTGAATCATTTTTTATTATTTTCAAAGTCATGTTTATTTAAAAAGCACTTTTGACAAAGCTGACTTTTTCAAAGCTTTGCACAATTTACACAATGTTTCTATGAGGTCATCTTCATTGAAGTTCAGATATTAGGGTCACCACCTTCTGACACCTAATAGAATAGAATGTAATGGAATATATAACTCACAATATTTATAGAGAAGAACAATATTTATTATAAACGAATGACCACATGACAATTAACATATAAGTCTATAAAATTCTGTAAACAAGTATGTGTGTGTGTCTCTTTAGCTATAGGTTATATAATATTTATTATTATATTTGATTATATGCCTTTTGTTGAATACCTCTTGTTGAATGCCTTTTGTTGAAAGACATATCTCCCATGGTATTTTTTTTTTAAATGCCAGAAATCTGAAAAAAAATCACAATGATGCCCTTTATCATCATATACACTTACCAAAATTATAAACCCAACACTTATGTTTTTGCCCCCATTTTTCATGAAGTGATTTCAAAGATACACAAAAGGTCTATTTCTCTCAAATGTCAAAAATCTGTGTTAGTGAGCACTTCTCCTTTGCTGAGATAATCCTTCCACCTCACAGGTGTGACATATCAAGATGCTGATGAGACAGCATGATTATTGCAGGTGTGCCTTAGGATGGCCACAAAAAAGCCACTCTAAAATGTGCAGTTTTCTGAATTGGGGGGCTCGAAAACTATAGTCAGTATCTGGTGTGACCACCATTTGCCTCACGCAGTGCAACACATCTCCTTAGCATAGAGTTGATCATAATGCTGTTTGTGGCCTCCACCCCCAGAGAGGTGGCACTCTACTAGGGTTTTTTATTCATCTTTGCAATTCAAAGAAATGTACTCTTTTACTTATCTCACTCATACTACAAATGTTTTAGCCAGCACAATGCATCCTTAACTGCTGTTGGAAGTATTTCATAAAGTTTGTAGTGATATTTTGGAACAGGTTGCTCCCCTTAAATCAATGAGATCAAGAAAAAAGTCCGATATCCAGCCCTGGTTAAATGATTATCCCCGTGCTGTTAGGCGGCAATGCTGGACAGTATAGCGTAAGTGGATAAAAGACAAACTTAGGGTTTCGAGGGAAATGTTCTGTGAATCCTTAAAGCACTATCAAAGTGCAGTTAACAACTCTAAAGCTACTTATTTCTCTGATATAATCTCAAGAATACCCATAGGCCTAAAATAATTTTCAAAACTATCAATTCTGTCTTGAAACCTACAACAGTAGGCTACTCGTCTGCAACACCAGAGATACGCAAACATTTTCTTAAAAAGAATATCAGACCGAAAATCACCACCAATAGCTGTGGTTTGTCCCGAATCCCTATTGCCGCTTAGATCGTCAAGACATTTTGACATTATTTCGCATATTCAGCTGCATGACATTGTCTCTTGAGTGAAACCGTCAAATTGTCCTATGGATATTATGCCGTCACATTCTCTTAAAGACATTTTTATTTCAGTTGACCCCATTAGATTGGCTATTATGAATAGTTGTTGACCAGCGGAGTGATGCCCTCAAGTCTCAAACATACTGGAGCCTTTCCTGAAAAATCCTAATTTGGATCCAATCTATGCCAATTGCACGCTCCCTTAAAATTTATGACATTTGTGGCATTGTGATATGTGATAAAACTGCACATTTTAGAGTGGCCTTTTATTGTGGCCATCCTAAGGCACATCTGTGCAATAATCATACTGTCGAATCATTTTCTTGTTATGTCCTATGCGGTGGAAGGATTATCTCAGCAAAGGAGAAGTGCTCACTAACACAGATTTAGACAGATTTGTGAACAACATCAAAAAATAAATGCACCAATTACGTCTACTAATGTTTTTGTTCATTATTTGGTTGCTCAAGTTCCTTGTAAACGTTGTCAAACACAAATTTCTAATGAGATGTTTTTAGAGATCGTTGTTAATTATAAAGCAGTTCAAAGTGTCATTGTATTTCACATTTTCTGTTTATTATATTTATCAATTTCCAGAACCATCACGTTTCAAATGACAAACATTGATAATAACATCTTTGTTCTCATCATTGAACTCGCTGTCTGTGTATGTCTCCATCTTCTGGTGTTAAGTTGAAAGTACAATTCGTTTGGTGATCAATGTCGGCTGATCCAGTCACTGCAGCGGACTAGTTCTGTACTTAAAGTTCTGTTAAAGCTCTGTCAGTATACTAAAGTAGTAGTTCAGCAAAAAAGGTCCCCATTGACTTGCGCATAGTAGCTTTTATTTGTTAAAGGAAAGTCAGTAGGGATCATTTTTAAGGTAAACTACTCCTTTATACATTATTTATAATTTAAACATTCCTATTTGAAGATAAACAGAATAAATTATATATATTATATTCATATCTGACAGTACTACAATATATGGAACAGGCCTACTACTTGAAGTTGGCGCTTCTTATATAGATATTAAAAATATAAGTACTTCAATGTATGGTACTGTGCAATTGAACAAATTGCATTATAGTTTTCCAGTAGCCTATTTTCCCATATAAAAAAACTAATAAAACACTGAACTTGGGAGACTAACGTGATATATGACAGAAGCTCAAGATCAGCAGGCAAAAACCAAACCACGAGACGAGTCTGCCAACAGGAACTATATAGGCAATAGTTTTGTTTTTTCTTTTGTCTTCAGATGAAACATTGATAACGGGTAGGTGCCTTTAACCGAATCACATTTCAGAAAAGAGCTAAATAATATTATGAAGTAGACTAGCCTAACAATGTTTTAGTCTTTCAAACTGACAGTGAAAAAACTTTGAGCATATTGTACGGTAAATCTCCTCTATTGTCAGGTGCTTCAAATGTGTGTATAAATAATTAAAGACAAATGCACAAGAGGACAGAATGTTACGGAGAATATCAATGGGCAATCGGTTCAACATTGCAGCTGGTATTGCTTGCCAGTTCTGAAGTGCTCAGCATACAGTGTCTCGAAGTTTAAGAAAATTTGGACTGAAGGCCCTCTCTGCAGTGACCAAACTTCTCATCTGCAGAGGGAATCAAGAGGCTAGACTTGCCTTTGTTGAGGAGCATGCTGTGTGGACGGAGGAGAACTGGTCCTAACAAAAGTTCCTTTACATTTCTAACAATGAAAATTGCATTATTTTAGAAAAAGATCAAGCGTTCATAAATTGTTCTCTAATTTTGATCTCCACTGACTGTCTATCTATCTGTCAATCATTTTACATTGTTCCGTGTTTCTACAGATGTGAGTACAGATCAAGATGAGGCCAATGATGCTCCTGCACAAGATAATGGTGACTTACGCTTTACCTCACTACATTTCTACCATGTAAACCGTTGCACAAGTTGTCATGGCATCATCACGACTTGAACTGATTTGAAAGGACATGTTTATTTAACAGGGGCATCTAGTGAGGACAGGCCGGACAGCACAGCTCATGAAGGGACACGTCTGATTCTCAATCCATCATCACAGAGGTTCATGTCCACAAATCTGAATTGCTTACAAATATGACCTCCTATTACATAATTCACTTCCTGTAAACGTCACGGAGAAGTCTTGTTTCTGATAAAAGGTTGCATCAAATATTTTACATTTTTTAATATTTACAGTCAAAACATTACAGTAATTATGTTAGAAATTGCTATTTCTACTTTAAACTAATTGACTAATTAATATTTAAATGGTTTTCTGTAGCACCCCCTGTATTATGGGATGGTTGCTGTTTTCTACTGCTTTTATTTTCTACATCAAAATCAAATGTCTTTTAGTTAAGTTGATTATTCATTCACTTTGTTCATTGTTAAAAAAAAATGTAGATTTTAGTTTGGGCTGTTTAGGATAGAGAAGTATTTTAAGTCAACTCAAGGTACAATTTCACTCCATATGTTCATGTCCTAACATTTCCTGACTTTTACAACAAGCACAACTCATATTACAAAAGGCAAATATTTGCCAAGAAGAAGATCTGAAGCCAAGATCAATACAATCTTATAATAACGTAATACACATCATCAGTATCAAGATGTTTATGTATTGTTCTTCAACTGCGATACATTATTATCACAGTGTGTGTATGTAAAGTGCTTGAAACAAGTCAAGAATGTCAGATGGGAGAAACTGAAACCATCTCAATTTTGAATCGATTGTTTTGAAACTGTGTGACTCAATGGCTCCTTTGAAATCCTGTTTTAAAAGAACAGCTTTAACAACAGCTTTTTACTCACCAGTATCTTTTAACCAGTAAGAAAGTGCCATTATAAAATGTCATACACATTGCTGACTGTACGGTTGATGGATAAAAATAGACTTGAAAACAAAGACTGAATTTGGTTTTGTCTTTTGTGTTGTTACAGAAGATTTGTATCTAGACAGGAAGTGATTCAGAGCTTCTTCATCCATCATGACCTGATTAAGTTTATGGCTTTTGTGTGCTGTCATTTACCTTTTTATGACTAAATTACAATACTAGACAACAGTTATGATTCCAATTCAAAATTTGGTGTTGAAGAACATTTTTTATTTCCACTTCTATTCTAATCTAGTTCTGTAGAAACCCATCTATGCACAGGTGCCTCAAAGAACCTGCCAAACAACGTATACAAATATAATAATGTAGAGCATAGAAAATAACGTCAAGATTTCTTTTGTGCTGCCAAAAATACTCACGCTTTGCACGTTACTGTATATTCGTGCATGTTTTCTGCTTGTAATTTAAACATGTCACAGTGATCTCTGATGGTATCAGATCGTGGCCATTGGTTTGCGTTGGTTGTTGCAGTACAGGGGAAAATAAGATGAAGGGGCTTTATGTTCAGAGAACAGCTAGTAACCACACTCATGATTAGGATGTAAAGATTAGCATTTATCATTTCAAGTGCAGAAGGGACACCAAAAAGTAACACTTTATAGACATCAGGCTTACTAGAACTAGCCTTCCATAGACTCGTGTCCCATATCTAGTCCTGGATGATTTTATAATCCGTTTATTATATTTTGTTGACATTTAAAAAAATCTTAAACGATTGGTAATAATAAAAAAGGTTTTCTATGCATATAACTCTGGGCGGGACTATTTTGATATGGTGATATGATCTACTGAAGAAAACTCAAACGTCTTTCAGGTCTTATAACGTACCACTAGCAGATTTAATATTTACGTTACGTTTATTAGAAACGTTGATGTGGATTTGATTTGTGTTTGTACGTGAAGTTTAGACGGCTTAACTTTTGGTGAGAATGTTAAGGAATATGAGTAATTGCAGAATAACTTCATTTGGTCTCTTCTTATTGATCGTGAATGGTAAGTGTATGTTTAATTCGAGAAACATCTTCACTGTTTGTCCCTTTAACAAGTGATTTGTATTTATTCACTTATTATAATGTTGAAAACAAATTGATTTAAAGTAGTTAAAGAATTGATTTAAAATAGTTCACCTAAAAATATAAACCCTGTCATTGTATAGTCAGCTTTGTGTCATTTCAAACCTGCATGACTTTCTTTCCTCATAAAGAAAACAGAAAAGAAGATATTTTGAAGAATGTTGTTAACCGGCACCCATTCACTTTCATTGCTGAATTGTCCCTGTTTCTTCAGGTGTGTTTGGTGCTGGTGCAAATGAAGTGAAGTCAGTGTCAGGGATGGAGGGAGATTCTGTCACTCTTCACACTAATCTTACTCACATACAGGAGAATGATCACATACTGTGGATATTTGGACCTCAAGAGACTTGTATAGCTGAATCGTATAAGAAAAGCATTGATATATTAGATGGTAGCAAGTTATTCAGAGAATGGACACTATGGCTGGACAGTCAGACTGGATCTCTCACCATCAAAAACATCAGTACATCCCACACTGGACTTTATAAACAGATCATCAGGAACAGAGAAACATACGATGCAACTCATGACACGCAATTTACTGTTACTGTCTATGGTGAGTTTATAACATAATTCTTCAGTTTTTGCTGGTTCGTTCTTGACAAGATATTAATATTTGTAGTTCACAACCTACTACACAATGTTGACAGATTTACAGACTGATAGACAAAAGTGTTTCCTCAGGGAAAGTAAATTACATAGTAAAAATGATGAATTTATGTTTTTCAGCTCGTCTGCCCAAAGATTCCATCACAAATCACACTCAACATCTCAACATCACTGAACACTGTGAGTCATGTACAGGTATCAATGTCCGTTTACAAAATGTTTCATTAAATCTTATATATAGGTTAAATATTGCACAAAATAAACCAAACATAACATTTATTTCAGAATATCATTTTAATTTCAGATCATTTCTCAAAGGTGATCTCTGCAGGAGTGATTTCATTAGTTCTGATTGTACACGCAGCTGGGTTGATCTTACTGTACAGGAAGCGCAAACATAAATCTAAAAAAGGCAAGTGACAACTTCAGCGACTTTAGCGAGCAGATTTACACTTAAAAAATAATCTGTCAGCTGGAGAGGCAGAAATATACCATAAAATAACACCTTTTAAAATATTTTTCCCTGTTTTCTTGTAAATTTGCTGTCTTTTTTCGTATTTCAAAATTCAATTTTGTTAAAAAACGGGAAATTTTCTGGCAGCTGGGTGCCAGAAATAAAGTCAAATAACGTGTTTTCCCTGTCAAATTACACGGTTTTCTATGTTTTAAATTTTCGGTAATTTTATGTTTTTTTACCGTATATCTATAAAGCTGTATAAAACACAGTAAAATTCTATTTTTTTACATTTTATGTATGAACAGCAGAATTCTGTAAAACGATTGTTTTTTTATAGTGTATGAATGCTTTTACATTAAGCTCTTATGTGAATTATTGAGAGGTGTTGTGTTTTATTTACGGCAGCGGTCCAAAGAGAAGAGGAAGAGGTGCATTACATGGAACCGGTGTTTATTAGAAAAAATAAACAAATGGTAAGACTATCCTTCAACATTAAAAAAGCATGCATGTGTGATTTATATGAAATTAAGCAGTAATTTTTACCTTTTATGCATTTTTACAGAAAGCTAGTGGTACAAGGGATTCTATATATTCCAGTGTTGCCTGAGACACTTATCAAGCAAACAGCTCTCATTTAATGTCTGTTTCTGCTATGCTTCGCGTTAAGGCACTAGACTAAGCTGAAAATAAATATATATTTTGTAGTTAGCCTGAAATGAGAAAGACGATCCAATAAAGACTGGTGGTGACAGGCATCTTCATTGCTGCTGTCTTTGTTAATGTTATAATCAAGTATAAAAATGCCCTGCTCGTTCTGTAAAAACTGTTCAAACAACAAATAAACCTCTCGACAAAAAAGTAATTGAACAAGTTCTTAAATCTTGTTTATGTGATTCAATTGTCATGACTGACCTTTTTTATTGCAAATGAATACTGCATCTCTATACAAGGTCATCCCAAAAAAATCCATGTTTATTCAGACAACTGAACCTGAATTCCTGCCGTGTATGAATATCACAAATTACAGTATTATTGGTACAAAAGCAGTTAGGATGGTGTGATGTGTTGCTTGATTATAAAATGTATTCATTTATTTTTGGGTCAAAGACATTAAGATGTCCCCATCAAAATACATTTAGAAAAGTGATGTTATGTCCATAGGAAGCACATTAATAGTAAAGTTAAATGTTTACTTTATGGTTTCAACTAAGTTTTTGGAGAATAAAATGTCACAATTTGGTTGAAATAATGTTACATTGTCATTCAGTGTAACACAATATTTATGTACAAATTCAAACAACATGCTTATTCTGACTTGTACATATGAAATATATAAAGCAATAATGAAGCATTACATTTTATTGTGCTTTAAATTAGTAAAAATTGGGCAAAACCTAGAATAGATGTATTAAAAGCTCGCACTGTAGGGCAAACAAGAATTTATGAGAAAAACGTAAATTCAGGAACAGAGAAACTTAACTCTCGGAAGCTTTCATGGTCTTCAAAGGAATTTAAGATGAGTTTGCCAAGTTCTTGTCCCAATTCAGAAACTTTGACTTCCATCGTGTCTGTGATGATCAGGATACTCCTCAAACGATTGTAGACGTTGGATTTATTTTCCCTATTATGGCAGTAAAGGGTGAGCTCTGACATTCTTACAAGTTTCTTCCTGTGTGTTCAGCAAAACAAAGACATTTATACATGTTTGGAACAATCTGGTGAGTAAATGATGACATGATTTTTAATTTTTGGGTGAAGTTTCCCTTTAAATTAGCGTTGCTCACAAATATGACCTCCGTTACATGTACCAGAATTCATTTGAAGGTTTGACCTCTCTTAGAAGTGTTCATGTTTACAATCATGATTTTATCAAGGCCGTATCAAATTGTTTCACTGTCAACACATTAATCGTGTTAGAAATTAAGATTTCGATTTTAAACCAAACACTGTTCATCAAACCATGATTGGAGTAATGACATCTGCAAAGATTGATGAGATATTGAAATTAGAGTTTCATAAGGATTTCTGTAGCACTCCCAGTATATTATGGGATGGGGGCTGTTTTCTACAGACCTTTCATTTTCTACATTAAACTTACATGTCTGTTAAGTCAGATGATTATTTATATCAAGAAGTCACAGCACATCAGATCTCAATTCCGAATCATTTGAGTCGATTCCTTCGCTAGATGATTCAGTGTTTCGAAACGCCGCTCACTGGCGACACCTGGTGCTCAAAACTGTTAATGCAACAGCGCAGTCCAGTCATATCAAAGACAGTCAACATCATGATAATATTGTTCTATTAAGTTGTATTTTGTAACTTCATACTTTTCTGTTGATATTGTTAAAGTAGTTTAGTAAACTGAGGAAAAATAGTTAACTGTTGCCTAGTATTAACTCTTAAAGTGTATTTAGGCACAAATGTCCTCAATATTGCACTGAACACATGTTAAAGAATGCCATTAAATAAAGTCTTCATTTTTATTTTCAACTTCTGGAAAGTGTCTCCTTGCTTTGTAAATGTACTTCTTTCCAAATCTGTAAGGACATCACTGTTGATAACAAAAGGTTGTACCATATAACTCATAATTTATTTATTATAAAGAACTATTTTAAGTCAACTCAAGGTACAATTTCGCTCCATATGTTTATGTCCTAACATTTCCCGACTTTTACAACAAGCAAACCTCATATTACAAAAAGCAAATATTTGGCAAGAAAAGATCTAAAGCCAAGTTCCATACATTCTTATACTTTCGTAATACACGTGATCAGTTTTAAGATGTTTTTGCATTGTTGTTCAACTGCATTGACTAAATTATTATCACAGTGTTTGTATGTAGTGCTTGTAACAAGTCAAAGAACGTCAGATGGGAGAAACTGAAACCATCTCAATTCTGAATCAATTGAGTCGCTTGTTTTGAAACTGTGTGACTCAACGGCTCCTTTGAAATCCTGTTTTAAAAGAACAGCTTTAACAACAGCTTTTTACTCACCAGTAAGAAAGTGCCATTATAAAATGTCACACACATTGCTGACTGTACGGTTGATGGATAAAAATAGACTTGAAAACAAAGACTGAATTTGGTTTTGTCTTTTGTGTTGTGCTACAGAAGATTTGTATCTAGACAGGAAGTGATTCAGAGCTTCTTCATCCATCATGACCTGATTAAGTTTACGGCTTTTGTGTGCTGTCATTTACCTTTTTCTAAATAAATTACAATCCTAGACAACAGTAAAGAATCCAATTCAAAATTTGGTTTAGAAGAACATTTTTATTTCCACTTTTTTAATCTAGTCCTGTAGAAACCCATCTATGCACAGGTGCCTTAAAGAACCTGCAAAACAACGTATACAAATATAATAATGTAGTGCATAGAAAATAACATCAAGAGTTCTTTGTGCTGCCAAAATAATCACGCTTTTTTTTCACGTTACTGTATATTCGTGCATGTTTTCTGCTTGTAATTTAAACATGTCACAGTTATCTCTGACGGTATCAGATCGTGGCCATTGGTTTGTGTTGGTTGTTGCAGTACAGGGGAAAATAAGAGGAAGGGGCTTTATGTTCAGAGAACAGCTAGTAACCACACTCATGATTAGGATGTAAAGATTAGTGTTTATCATTTCAAGTGCAGTGAGGACAGCACAAAATAACACTTTATAGATATCAGGCTTACAGTATTTCAGACAAATATGAATTAGCCTTCCGTGGACTCGAGTCCCCCTTCAATCTCCCCATATCCAGCCCTGGATGATTTTATAGTCTGTTTATTATATTTTGTTAAAATTTTAAAAAATGTTCCACTATTTGTAATAAATAAAAAAAGGGTTATCTGTGCATATAACTCTGGGCGGGACTATTGTGATATGATGTACTGAAGAAAACACAAACGTCTTTCAGGTCTTATAACGTACCACCGGCAGATAAAATATTTACGATACGTTTATTAAATACAGTTTTTTTCTTCAGGACAACTTTGATGTGAATTTGATTTGTGTGGTTAAGGCTGTTTTTCTTTTGGTGAGAATGTTGAGGAATATGACTATTTACAGAAAAACGTCATTTGGTCTCTTCATATTGATCGTGTTTGGTAAGTGTTTGTTTTATTCGGTGCATCTCTGTTTGTTCCTTTAACGAGTGATTTGTATTTATTCACAAGACACCACCATGCAAATATTTAAAATAAATTGATTTAGTAAAATAATTGATTAAAAGTGATAGTTCACCTAAATAATTTTACTCTGTCACTGTTTAGTCACCCTCATGTCATTAAAAACCTGTATGACTCTCTGTCATCATAAAGAAAACAGAAAAGAAGATATTTAGAAGAATGTTGTTAACCGGCACCCATTCACTAGCATTGCTTTTGTGTCCATACAATAGAAGTGAATGGGTGTCGCTGCTGTGCGGTTACAAACATTCTTCAAAATAGTTTGTGTCCTGCAAAAGAAAGAACAACATACAGGTTTAAAAAGACAAGAGTAAAGGGTGAGTAAATGATGACAGAATTTCATTTTAGGTGAATTATCACTTAATATCTTATGTAAATCATGAATTTATAATCGCAACCGTTCTGACTTGTTCTTCAGGTGTGTTTTATGCTGATTCAGATGAAGTGAAGTCAGTGTCAGTGATGCAGGGAGAGACTGTCACTCTTCACACTCATCTTACTCACATACGGAGATATGATCAGATACTGTGGATGTTTGGACCTCAAGAGACTTGGATTGCTGAATTGTATAAGCAAAGCATTGATATGTTAGATGGTAGCAAGTTATTTGGAGAATGGACACTATGGCTGGACAGTCAGACTGGATCTCTCACCATCACAAACATCAGTACATCCCACACTGGACTTTATAAACAGATCATCAGGAACAGAGAAACATACAATGCACCTCATCACATGCAATTCAATGTTATTGTCTATGGTGAGTTTATAACATAATTCTTCAGTTTTTGCTGGTTCGTTCTTCACAAGATATTAATATTTGTAGTTTACAACCTACTACACAAAATTGACAGATTTACAGACTGGTAGACAAAAGTGTCAGTTTTTCCTCAGGGCAAGTAAATTACATAGTAAATATGAATTTATGTTTTTCAGCCCGTCTGCCCAAAGATTCCATCACAAATCACACTCAACATCTCAACATCACTGAACTATGTGAGTCATGTACAGGTATCAATGTCTGTTTACAAAATGTTTCATTAAATCTTATGAATTTGTTAAATATTGCACGCAATAAACCAAACATAACATTTATTTCAGAATATCATTTTAATTTCAGATCATTTCTCAAAGGTGATCTCAGCAGGAGTGATTTCATTAGTTCTGATTGTACATGCAGCTGGGTTGATCTTACTGTACAGGAAGCGCAAACATAAATCTAATAAAGGTAAGTGACATCTTCAGCGACTTTAGCGACCAGATTTACACTTAAAAAAATCTATCAGCTGGAGCGACAGAAATATACCGTGAAATAAAAAAATATATATAATAATTTTTTCCGTGTTTTCTTGTAAATTTGCTGTCCATTTTTTATATTTTAAAATTAGAATGTACAAAATAAATAGTTAAAAAATGGAAATTTTCTGTCCGCTGGTGACAGAAATAAACAGTAAAATAACGTGTTTTCTGTTTTCTTTTAAATTTGCGGGGTTATTTTCACATTTTATATGGAAAATCTGTACATAATAACAGAAATATTCTGTAGAATGATAGGTTGTTTTTATGAATGCTATTACATTAAGCTCTTATGTGAATTATTGAGAAGGAGGTGTTGTGTTTTATTTACAGCAGCGGTCCAAAAAAAAGAGGAGAATTACATGAACACAGTGTTTCTCAGACAAAATGAACAAATGGTAAGACTATCCTTAAACATTAAAAAAAGCATGCATGTGTGTTTTATATGAATTAAAGCTGTCATTTTTATCTTTTTTTTGCATTTTTACAGAAAGCTAGTGGTACAGAGGGTACTATTTATTCCAGTGTTGCGTGAGACAATGATCAAGCCAACAGCTCTCATTAAATGTCTGTTTCTGCTGTGGTTTCGCTTTAAGGCACTAGACTAAGCTGAAAAACATTTTTTTGCAGTTAGCCTGAAATGAGAAAGACGATGCAATAAATACTGATGGTGCACATGCATCTTTCAGTGCTTTTGTCTTTGTTTGTGTTTTATCAAGGATTCCAATGCCCTGCTTATGCTGTGTAAACTGTTCAAACAACAAATAAACCTCTTGACAAAAGTCATTGTACATTTTCTCTTTTTATTCTCGTTTGTGTGATTCAATTATCATGACTGACCGTTTTTATTAGTTAACCAGACATTTCATTGCACTGCATCTCTATAGGAGGTCAAGAAGCACATCAGATCTTAATTCTGCATCATTTGAGTCGATTCCGTTGCAAAAAGATTCAGTGTTTCGAAACGACGCTCACTGGCGACACCTGGTGCTCAAAACTGTGTTAATGCAACAGTGCAGTTCAGTCATGTATCAAATACAGTCAACATCATGTAATAATGTTCTATAAAGTAGTATTTTGTAACGTCATACTTTCCTGTTGTTACTGTTATAGTTGTTTACTAAACTGAGACATTTTTAAACCAGTTAACTGTTGCCTAGTATTTACTCTTAAAGTGTATTTAGGCACAAATGTCCTCAATATTACACTGAACACATGTTAAAGAATGTCATTTAATAAAGTCTTCAATTTCATTTTCAACTTCTGGAAAGGGTCTCCTTGTTTTGTAAATTATTTACTTCTTTCTAAAGCTAAAGTGACATTTATTACTTTTGATGACAAAACTTGTACTTTATCGCTCGCATTCATACAATTACATGCATGTATACATTTAGACATCCACACATTATGACACAAATCATTAACATTGCCTTTTTCAACAATAAAGGTGTATTAAAACCTTTGCAATGTTCTTAATGGAAAGCAAAGGTTCGTCAAAATATCAAATCAGTGGAAAAGTCATTTGTGAGTGGAAAGAGGAAGTAATTACACTTCTACTTCATAACGGTTAAAAAAACTTTAAAAAAACATTGCATTTGTTTATTTGTAAATACGGAACAGGTGATTAAATAAAATTGTATTTATATATCGCCTTTCACAATTTCATTGTTGTAAAGCACCTTTATATACATTATGATTATTTAAAAAAAAAGTATTCATTATTTTTATTAATAATTGCACGTTTTTCACTCTGTGGATATCAAAACTGTCAGTTGTAAATTGTTCATATTTACTAAATGTGTGAGTAAGTTAGGAGTGGGAAATTATATCAATATGGCGATGTATCGTCGACCTGCTCGGTGTGATACGAGAATCGATACGCCGGCCAAACATCAATATTTTCAATAATTAACAAAAGAAGACGATCTTAATAGATTTCTAATTGTGATTACGTCATGTCTCCACTGGGTGGCCCTTAACACATGAATGAATGAAACTGACATGGGTCAACATGGCAGGAGAACCCAATCGCAGGCAGCCAAGACGAGATGATGGTATGGGGTAAACAGATATTTATTATACAAATAGACACTACAAAAGACAACAAAACCCACTATGGGGAAAACAAGACAGGATTATATATAATTGAAAACAAGGACACGGACTATACTAGAAAAATAAAACACTTGAACAACACTAGACTACACTTACTATGACTATACAGATGCAATGAAGAACAGGAACAAAGGTAACAGGAACTACTTAATAAAGGTTTCACGCTACAAGAGAACAAAGACAAGATACAGGGTACAGCTACAATGAACGAGCCCAGGACAATGAACACGAGGGTGTTTTAAAGGGGAGACAGACAAAGGATAATTAACCAGGAACAGGTGCTGGGGAATAAACACTAACGGGAAGGTTACAAGGAAACGAGATGGCGGGAAACACTGACGAGACACGAGAAAGAGCATGCCAAGCCAAAATATATACAAAGCCATGTCTTTCTCACACAAAACCCTATGGCTATGCCATGACTAGAATAAACATGATATGATAGCGGAATCATGACAGAAACATGAACAAAAAAGAGTTTAGGATGGCAGAAAGTGCTTTTATGGCTTATATAGCTTCTCACATTATATAATTTCTGTTTGTGTTCCAGGTGTGTCTTGTGATGGAGAGAAGACAGAAGTAGGCCTAAGACGGAGTTTCATACACTCTAAGTTACAATGTCGGACTGCTTCATCTTTTTAATTATTCTCTCATGGGTTTCAGATCCCTACAATTGTCCAACATTATCCAGAAAGAGGATCACAATGCGTGGCTGTGTGTTTGGTGTCGAGTGTGGCACAAGCTCAGCTCTCGTAGTTCAATGGAAGCATTTTACTCTCCAGCCTCACGATTTCTGATTTAAACACCAGACTGTATCTCGGGGTGTAATATCAGGATCAAAACATCTAAAGCTGTGTACTGGCCAGCCAGGCTTTCCTAATTTTTCATATATTTAAGCACAGTATGACTATCGGTCCGAAATACTGAATTCTCCAGTTCAAGTCAAAGCTCCTTTCTCAACATATAGTCCACTTTCACAACAAACACAGCAAATGTTAGATTCAAAGAAGGAATGGTTACTAGTTTAATAGGCACCACTCTGGCCTTGCTGAGTAAGATAGTCACATGCACTTTATCCTTACAATTGATCAACTTGAGTTGATAAACCCTTTTCGGAAGCATCTGAGAAATTATGTAAACATGCATGTTTGATTTTTCCAAAATCTTTGAGCTTTATGCATCGGTCCACTTGTAACTCTGTTACCTTCTCCAAACTGGAAATCCAATTATTCCATCGTGTTTGAAGTATTGACGGTATATTTTCGTCCCAACTCATATTTTGTCTGCACAACTCCTGTAGTAATAACTTGACAGGAAACATGATAGGAGCAAGAAATCCCATGTGATCATACACAGAGCAGACTGTGGACAGAACTCTTCTTCGAGTGGATTGTTAGTTTTGGGCTGTATCTTAGATCCAAGCACTAGAATTCCTTGCTTCTAAATTGTTCTGGGACTGATTGTAATAATATTTATTCACATTATTTTGTGCACAAATATCTTCTGTTACAATTAACACTTTCAGATTTCCAGTTATTGGTTTTACTGTAATCTGGCACCTGGTGCTTATTTCTGACAAACCCTTTTTTACCGGCAGACAAGCTTTCCAGGTTTCATTGATTTTGCCTGATGGTGAGTCGTGCTAAAGTGACTTAATACCTCCGACAGCAGGATGTCCAGATGAAGGCCAATGGGATCACTCTTTGGGCCATTGCAAGAGAAGTTGTTCGTTCCAAATCTGTGATTTGAAGAATGCATCTTTAAAATGTCACTTACTCAATCAAGTCTCCAAAAATGGCTCGTCGTCTACGAAAGACAAATGCACAAGAGGACAGAATGATACGGAGAATATCAATGGGCAATCGGTTCAACACTGCAGCTGGAATTGCTCGCCAGTTCAGAGCTGAACAGATAGAGTATTTTAGGTGAACTTAAGGTACAATTTCACTCCACATGATCATGTCCTAACATTTCCAGACTTTTACAACAAGCACAACTCATATTACAATCGGCAAATATTTGTCAAGAAGAAGATTTAAAGTCAGGTTCCATAAAATCTTATACTAACGTGATACACATTATCAGTATCAAGATGTTTATGCATTGTTGTTCAACTGCATTGACTTAATTATTATCACAGTGTTTGTATGTAGTGCTTGTAACAAGGCAAGAACGTCAGATGGGAGAAACTGAAAGGATCTCAATTCTGAATCAATTGAGTCGGTTGTTTTGAAACGGTGTGACTCTATGAATCCTTGAAATCCTTTTATAAAAGAACAGCTTTAACAACAGTTTTTTTTTATTTTACTTGTGGAAATATTTTTTGGAAATATAAAAATAGACTTGAAAACAAAGACTGAATTTGGTTTTGTCTCTTGTGTTGTGCTACAGAAGATTTGTATCTAGACAGGAAGTGATTCAGAGCTTCTTCATCCATCATGACCTGATTAAGTTTATGGCTTTTGTTTGCTGTCATTTACCTTTTTATAAATAAATTACAATACTAGACAACAGTAAAGAATCCAATTCAAAATTTGGTGTAGAAGAACAATTTTATTTCCACTTTTTTAATCTAGTTCTGTAGAAACCCATCTATGCACAGGTGCCTCAAAGAACCCGCAAGACAACGTATACAAATATAATAATGTAAAATAACGTCAAGAGTTCTTTGTGATGCCAAAATAATCTTGCTTTGCACGTTACTGTATATTCGTTCATGTTTCTGCTTGTAGTTTAAATATGTCAAAGTGATCTCTGATGGTATCAGATCGTGGCCATTGGTTTGCGTTGGTTGTTGCAGTACAAGGGAAATTAAGATGAAGGGGCTTTATGTTCAGAGAACAGCTAGTAACCACACTCATGATTATTATGTAAAGATTAGTGTTTATCATTTCAAGTGCAGTGAGGACAGCACAAAATAACACTTTATAGACATCAGGCTTACAGTATATGCAGACAAATATGAATTAGCCTTCCATGTCGAGTCCTTCTTCAATCTCCACGTATCCAGCGACGGATGATTTTATAGTCTTTTTATTATATTTTGATGAAATTTAAAAAAATCGTACACGATTGGTAATAATAAAATGTTTTTCTATGCATACAACTCTGGGCGGGACTATTGTGATATGGTGATATGATCTACTGAAGAAAACTCAAACGTCTTTCAGCTCTTTTAACGTAGCACTAGCAGATTTAATATTTACGCTACGTTAATAAAAACCGGTGATGTGTATTTGATTTTTGTTCATACGTGAATTTTAGACAGTTTATCTTTTTGTGAGAATGTTGAGGAATATGAGTATTTACAGAATAACTTCATTTGGTCTCTTCTTATTGATCGTGAATGGTAAGTGTATGTTTAATTCAAGAAACATCTTCACTGTTTGTCCCTTTAACAAGTGATTTGTATTTATTCACTTATTATAATGTTGAAAACAAATTGATCTACAGTAGTTAAATAATTGATTTAAAATAGTTCACCTAAAAATGAAAACTCTGTCATTGTTTAGTCAGCTTTCAAACCAGTATGACTTTCTTTTCTCATAAAGCAAACAGAAAAGAAGACATTTAGAAGAATGTTGTTAACCGGCACCCATTCACTTGCATTGCTTTTGTATCCATACAACAGAAGTGAATGGGTGTCGCTGGTGTTCTGTTACCAACTTTCTTCAAAATATCTTTTGTGTTCTGCGAAAGAAAGAACAACATACAGGTTTGAAAAGACAAGATGGTGAGTAAACAACAGACAGAAGTTTCATTTTTTGCATCACTTAATATGTTATGCTAATCATGAACTTATTATCGCAACCGTTTGACTTGTTCTTAAGGTGTGTTTAGTTTTGATGCACATGAAGTGAAGTCAGTGTCAGTGATGGAGGGAGAGACTGTCACTCTTCACACTCATCTTACTCACATACGGAGATATGATCACATTCTGTGGATGTTTGGACCTCAAGAGAAACATATAGCTGAATTGTATAAGCGAAGCATTGATATGTTAGATGGTAGCAAGTTATTCGGAGAATGGACACTATGGCTGGACAGTCAGACTGGATCTCTCACCATCACAAACATCAGTACATCACACACTGGACTTTATAAACAGATCATCAGGAACAGAGAAACATACAATGCACCTCATCACATGCAATTCAATGTTACTGTCTATGGTGAGTTTATAACATAATTCTTCAGTTTTTGCTGGTTCACTATTGACAAGATATTAATTTTTGTAGTTCACAACCTACTACACAAAGTTGATAGATTTACAGACTGGTAGACAAAAGTGTCAGTTTTTCCTCAGGGCAATTAAATTAGTTAGTAAAAATGATGAATTCATGTTTTTTAGCTCGTCCGTCCAAAGATTCCCTCACTGAACACTGTGAGTCATGTTCAGGTTTTCAATGTCCGTTTACAAAATGTTTCATTAAATCTTACATATAGGTTAAATATTGCACGCAATAAACAAAACATAATATTTATTTCAGAATATCATTTTAATTTCAGACCATTTGTCAATGGCGATCTCTGCAGGAGTGATTTCATTAGTTCTGATTGTACACGCAGCTGGGTTGATCTTACTGTACAGGAAGTGCAAACATAAATCTAAAAAAGGCAAGTGACATCTTCAGCTTCTTGAGCGAGCAGATTTACACTTAAAAAAATATCTGTCACCTTGAGCGACATAAATAATTTGTAAAATAACAGTTTATTTGTATAGCATATAGGGATATATAATAAATAGTTTTTACCATTTTATTTTAAATTTGCTGTCCTTTTCTGTAATTTACAATTAAAAAATAAAACAAATAAAACAAATCTGTTTTAAAGTCTGGCAGATGGGCTCCCGAAATAAATAGTAAAATAACATGGTTTCGCCATTTTTCTTGTAACTTCTTGTTTTCTGACCGTATTTCTAATATACATGAAAAAAAAACAGTAAAATTCCAGGAGGGGTTACATTTTATGTTGAAAATATGTAAAAATTATAGAAAAATTCTGTAAAGTGACAGGTTTTTACGTTGTATGAATGCTTTTACATTTAGCTCTTATTTGAATTATTGAGAAGGAGGTGTTGTGTTTTATTTACCGCAGTGGTCCAAAGAGAAGAGGAAGAGGTGCATTACATAGACACAGTGTTTCTCAGAAAAAATAAACAAATGGTAAGACTATCCTTCAACATTAAAAAAAGCATTTGTGTATTATATAGAATAAAGCTGTAATTTTGATCATTTTTTGCATTTTTACAGAAAACTAGTGGTACAGGGGAGCATATTTATTCCAGTGTTAAGTGAGACACTGATCAAGCCAACAGCTCTCATTACTCATTTACTTCGCTTAAAGGCACTAAACTAAGCAGAAAAACAAATGTATTTTGCAGTAAGACATGTCATTGCACTGCATCTCTTTACAATGTCTTTACAAGGTCATCCCAAAAAAATCCATGATTATTCAGACAACTTTACAGAATTTACTTCTGAATTCCTGGGGTGTATAAATATCAGGAATAACAGTATTATTGGTACACAAGTAGTGAGGATGGTGTGATCTGAACTCCAATTTGTGTTCTGGTTTCTCCTTCTACTTGTAAATGCTTTTTATCTTATTTTATGTTGTATTTGTATTTTTATGATTGATCCTTGGAATTGTTTCTTATCTCGTAATATGTTGTATTTGTAAAGTTTTCTGATTGTATATTAAACGCTTTATAACTTTGTTGTTTGTTAACTATAAATATTTTAGAATGACATTTAACATTCTGTCCAGGGAGTACAGATGAAAAATAGCTTCTGCTAATTCTGGTACATTTACTGTAATGTTTATCAATGTGCAATGTCCCTGTTAAATAAATAAAAAGATGTGTTGCTTGCTTATGAAATGTATTCAATTATTTATGGGTCAAAGATGTTAAGATGTCCCAATTAAAATGAATTTACAAAAGTGATTTTATGTCCATAGAAAGCCCATTAAATGTAAGTTAAATGTTTTCTTTATGGTTTCAACTAAGTTTTTGGAGAATATAATGTCACAATTTGGTTGAAATAATGTTACATTGTCATTCAATATTTATGTACAAATTCAAACAACATGCATATTCTGACTTGTAAATATTAAAATATATAAAAGAATAAGGGAGCATATTACATTTGATTGTGCTTTAAATTAGTAAAAATGGGAAAAACCTAGAATAGATGTATTTTAACATTTTCTTTAATTTGCCACGAATTAGCATTTGGGGTGAAAGTAATTAGTCTGTTTATATGGCATAAATTGATTTTTGACATTTTGCTGGGCATCTTATGTAAATCAGAGAAAAATATCATATTTATTTTTATTCTTTATTCTATTATTTTTAAAGATTCACTCTGACATGCATTTGCGAGTGGACCAGCGTGTCTAATACACATTTTGGCATCATACTGGGTTGAAACAGGAGGACCAGCTCTCCTCTGGCATATTACCATAACACTGCTGCAACTACATAGATGATGAATATTGCCTTCAAGCTGTGAGACTCGCTAACTGTGTCAAAATCAAGAGCTGGGTACCAAATGAAATGCCTTTTGCGTCTTATTCAAAAAATAATTTGCGCCAAAAGCATAAAACAAGTGTAAATTCAAACTTTACCTTTGTTTACTTTGAAATTGTGCTCCTGACCTTTGTATCTGCTTACCAGCGATATATATCTAGGATAGTTCTAAGATCAAGTGGTTCTTTGTAGTAGCGACTCAAGTAAAACCACCGACATAACACGAATCGACATTCTTTGGCGAATTCTGTTGACGAAAGCACAAATGCGTCAATTCGTTCTTCTAGCATCCTCTCCTATATTTCAAATTTAGGGCGTATAACAGTTTTAGTTTATATTTGGGAGGTTGGATTTGATGAGAACTGGTCACTTACCTTCAGGAACACCGTCCAGACAGCCACGTTTTATCATAACATGCAGCACGCGACCCAAACAACCGACCAGCCTTGCAGCATTAAAAGCTCGCCCTGTAGCGCAGACGAAAATTATGAGAAAAACGTCATTCAAGTCACGGAGTACAATCTTGATAAAGTCAGTGTGCTATTGGGTTGGAAACATTTTTTGTCACATCAACAGAGAAAGGTAACTCACAGTAGCTGTTAGGGTCTTGTTCGAAGGAATTTAAGATGAGTTCGCCATGTCCTTCTCCAAATTCTGATACTTTGAGCTCCATCGTGTCCGTGTTGAGAAGAATACCCCACAAACGATTGTAGACGTTGTGGTCGATTAAGTGTTTGACGGCGGTCACTGCTTGGCGCATTAAATCACAGAACTGCTCTTCAGACAGAACGTTCTTATCAATGAATTCCCCAAAGGACACGGAGGGAAACGGATAATCCAGAATGAGGATGTGCTGGTTTTCTTCTTCGAACCAGTCCAACATTTGTACGATGTTGGGACATTTCTCAGGTTTATGAAGCAGCAGATTTAGGCCAACTTCTGTGAGCAGAGGCTTGTCATAGCCAGGCTGGTAAAAGAAAGACAACATTAAGAAAGGTTAGATGACTGTAGGCATGGATCATACGGACAACTGAATTTTTTTGTATAACAGTGTGATCGTCTAAAATGTGATTTGTAACTTAAAGCAGAATCTTAAAGAATGGACTTAATATTTTAGATACTGTATATTATATATATTGCCCACTTACAATGTTGATGTAAGTGTCAAATCTCGACCCCTTTGGAACAAATTTGATGGCGACCTGCGAAGGGAAATCATCACATGTAAGATTTACAACAGTAGTCCATTACACGCATTAAAACACATTTGAAAGAAAAAAAATCACAACAATTGTATCAAACACCTGTGTTTGATGAACCTGGATGGTGTCTAATAATATAACTTTTTATAAATTATTTGATTTATGTTAATATTAATTTCTATTATTATTCTATAGTATAATCATTTTATCAAATAAACAATTAGTTGAATGCATCCTGTTGACACATTTAAACAAACCGTATGAAACATTGACATCTAGCGGTTGAGCTTGGTATTACAGTCTAAATTCAAAATATTGGAGAGACGAGTTTAGCCAAGTAAAAGTTCTTCTCGGTTTCTTTTAATTGTTATCAGAAATAATCTACAGGCACTCTATTGTTTTTGAATGAATGTGTACCTTAAGATAAGTTGGTGTCACAAAAGTGTGAATGTGCAGTAACATTTGTGTATGTTTCTACCTTTAGGCCATCTGATCTACGAGTACCCTCATAGATCAATCCATGATTTGTCATCCTTTTTCCCACTTCATAAAGCGATGCAAATGTTTCTAAAAGACGAAAGACAAAAGACAGATGTCAGTTTCATTTTTCTTTGACTTTTGATAGCAGCGCTGCTTTCAATTGAACAGAAGAACTATTCATTCAAAAACATGTGGGTTCATTACATTCATTGCGATTCAACAGAATGAAAAGGTGAATGAAGAATAAACGTTTTTTCTTTCATCTACTCACTAGATGACTGGGAATCAGCTAGTTCTGTCGGCCTGAGACCTGACTGAGGATCCTCTGATGGGGAGCGAGAGAAGGTGCTCTTTATAGTCCGCCATTTTTTCCTCAAGCAGGCAGGAATGCCCTTCTTTTTGTTTTGTGTTGTTTGTTGTTCTGTAAGACAAAGAAGAAAATCATAGAATCTACCAGCAGATAGAGAAATATATCGCTGACTAGCCGGGCCACGAAAAGTTCAACTTAATTAAGCGTAGTTACTAAATCTGATCAAATATGAAATATGTTGAATGTCACATATCTGTTTGACATGCCTGCCATTGTAGTTGGAGCTGTCTGGTCGAGTCCTGATTGAACTTGCTGATCTTCGGGAGGGGTTGGCGCCCGGTTACAACAACCAGGGAGGAAATCCGCCGAGTCTTGCGAGACTGATGTCTTAAAAACAGGTAAACATGTGTGCTCTGATGAACCTGGTTGAGGATCTGATGGATCCGGGTCAGATTGTGAAGAAAATGGCACCACCTGGATGTTTCTCATAAAGCAGGTGCGGGCCCCCTTCTTTTCGTCTTCTTCTGTATGTTGTTCTGAAATAAAAAACGGAGAAAGACCAAAAGAAAACAAACATAAACAAACCAATGTAAGAGGACTACTGTATATTAATAACATGCTAAAATCAGACTTCTATTACCACTGAAGCAACCCAAATTCTATATGAAATGACTCCAAAGGCGTACATGACTAAATAAATCACATAATCTATGTAAACAAGTAAAAATAAGAGAAATATTTCCTACATACCACCCGACATTACATCACATAAACAAACAAGGATTTTAAACTATGACGTATTTTAAAACATATTAAAACAACCTCAAGTTCAACTGTAACAATCACCAAATAACCATATTCGTTAACTTATATATTTGGCTATATTTTAAGTTTACTTATTTTAAATCACATTTTACTTCGAGATAAACCACAGAGTTTGTTGTTGTGTACATTTGTGTCTTTTCGTAAAGGTGTGACTGACCTGATAATTTTCTCTCCATGTCGCGTGTTTTACTATACGTGCAGTCGCACAAATGTAAATGTGGTGATAATCGCGGTAACCGCGTATATTTCGCGAAAATATGTCCGTGTAAACTTGTACAGTCGCTCGGATAGACTTGTGTAAGTTTGTATCGTATCAAAACATCTGAAAAGAGTTGAGAGTTACAGTTCGTGTCGCCGTTTTCTTTTCGATGACGCAGCGCGTGTTTAGATGTTTAAATTGCGCGCGGACTGTGACGTCAACAAGGTAAACGACTGCTGCAGGACATTTCGCTCAAAACACACCAGCTTTGTTGGGACTTATTATGTGTCATAAAGTAGCTTTTACACTCACTTTTATTAATAAAAAAATAAAATGCCATTATTCAACCGACGTCTGTAGGCTAATGCATTGATATACAACGTTTGTATTATATCTAGTGGTGGGCCGTTAACGCCGTTAACGCAGTGAGACTATTATCGCGCGATAAAAAAATTGTCGCCGTTAATCTATTCTCAAAGTTGGGTTGGGAGCTGGGTCTATACTACGCAAGCTATGATGACTTTCACCTTGATATTTTAGCGCGGACGTATACCAGCTTAACTGCACTGTACGGAGCGAGAACGAGATTTTTCAACTCGCGTGATTCGCGTCATTCGCGGAAGCAGAAGCAGAAGCCGCCTCATCATCTCATAACCAGGGCTTCATTCGCGCGATTCGCGCAGCAAGTAGGTCTATTGGCTCTTTGCATTAACATATAAATCACTCGCGCTTGACACGCCATTCGCGTTTGGTCTGAACACAACATAACGTTACTGTGAAATTACAACATCAAACGTGACGTGCTAACATGGATGCAGCTATGAAGCCGCCGGGTTTGCTTCAGGGAATATTAATTTAAAAAAAGCTTCCCAATGGAAACATCGACAAGACTAAGGTTGTTTGCACCATGTGCAATGCGGAATTGGTTTAAAAAAAACACTTTCTCTCAACAGGTAGTGGTCTAACTTTAGTTGAAACCAGTAACTTTGTATTGAGATATAATGTATTATGGCTCCTGTATGACATATCGCTTGTTGCTCCCTCACTCTTTGTAAGTCGCTTTGGATAAAAGCGTCTGCTAAATGACTAAATGTAAATGTACTGTAGGAGCTCTTCGAGTCTCAAGTACCACCTAAACGCAAAGAATCCCTTAGCTAATGCGGAAGTAAACACAAGTTCATTTTCCATCCATCCATTTTCTACCGCTTATCCGAACTACCTCGGGTCACGGGGAGCCTGCGCCTATCTCAGGAGTCACAAGTTCATCTTATTGAACATAATTTAATTTTCATCACCAATTATCATAGTAGAACAGCTTTCTCAAGCAGTTTGTGATGCATTTTGGAAACAGGAGATGAGCCCCTGGTCTAATGCGCCACCTGGCTTTAGACACCCGTTCTCAAAGACTTACTTTTAGTCATTATTTGGGTAGCACACATATTCTGAATGCCTTCGGCAGAATTCAAATGAGCCATTTTAATCTAGATTAATCTAGATTAAAAAAAATAATCTATGCCCACCACTAATTATATCCCTCACATTTTCTGAAACGCACTGTAGCTAAATATATTTTTCTGTAGCTGTAGTAAACAAAGTACTGTACTTTTTAACATGACATTAAAACAGTACCAACAAAGTAACTTTCTGAAAGTTTCAATCTTCAGAAAGAAGTTGCCATCATGCATGAACACGATGGGGATCATGTTACACATTCTAAACAAAATATTCAATAATACATAACCTAAAAATAATAATATAGGATTTGGATAGTTGTATTCCTGTTTGAGCGTGTTTTTATGTATTTACGAGTCAAATATTTTATTCACATTCGCTTTGATTAGCTGCGGTATGCCAGAAATGACAGCTGATGATGCATGACGTCAAGCAAATGAAGCGAAATGCTGCCCTCCAGCGCACACGGTGTGTATCAGCATCTAAGAAAGCGACTCCAGAAATTGAAATGGATTGTGTTGTTATTGGATTAATCGGGAATTATTTTGGATGGTATATGATGATGAAAGGTAATGTTTTGACTAAAGTTAAAATATACTAAATATTAGTTAATAAATCAATATATTTAAGTTTTGATAGATAGTTTTTTGTAACAGTAACAAAAAGCCCACCCCACAGGAGGGGTTTGTTTCCGTTGTTGGGGAGAAGGCAGAAAACAAAATGATCTTAAGATAAAGTATAATTTTAATTAAATTAAATTTTATTAATTTAGATTAACTCACTTGATTGTTTTGCCCCGTCTGCTTTGGCTCTGAAAGGAAATTGAACTTTCCCAATTTTTTCCATTTTTACAAGCCAAGACTATATAATGAATTTATTTTCTCTAGTTTAATGACTTATAAAAAAAACAAGACAGTTTTGCTGGTTTAATGTGGTCTTCCAACCTGGTCGAGGTGGTCTGCTGCTAGTTTTAGTTTTATAAACATTAAAGCTAGTCAGACTATCTTAAACCCACGATTATTTTAGCTTAACAGGGTAATCCTTCAGTTTTAATTGTGTTCTAGATGGGTCTTCTCGTGAGGTGAGTAGCCTACTTATGCAATACCGAGACCTGAGAAACTCTAGAAATTTATCCTAATAATTCTTCGTCTTATTATACTTCACATTTATTATTAATAACGTTCAAACATTTGCTCTCTAATATTTACTCTATTGTTAAGATGTCTGTATTTCTTGATCTACATGTTCTGCCACATGCCCTGCCCAGTATAAGAAGATTAAATAAACACTTTTTAAAGTAACAGTGTCCTATGATAAATCAAAGCCACAGGAACGTGTGTCACGGTTTATAATAATGTAGCAAAATTAGTTTGTAACTTCTATTGAGAGCTGTGTCTCCTCAACTGGAGAAGGCAAACGTCCAAGAAAAGTTGCTACACACCCTGACATGTGCAGACTCAACCAAGATGACCAGCTCTCCTTTGCCATATTAATGTAACACTGCTGTAACTACACAGAGGATTTTCCTATAACGTAAATTTATCAAAACTTCATTTTTGGTGAGTAATATGCTTTACTAATGACTTAATCTGGACAGTTTAAAAGGTGATTTCTCAGATTCCACACTGTAAAAAATAAATATTTTTTTACAGTTTTTGCCAATAAATTTTACAGTGCTTTCACTGTTTATTTAAATTACAGAAATGTTTCATTAAAATTACAAAAAAAAACTGTTTATTGACATGTGTAACGTAATTTAACAGAGAAACTTTGTATAAATGGAATACAGTATATATCTGATTTTTAACATAATTTCAATGATAATTTTAAAGAAACTAACTGTAAAAAAAAGGTTTTTTTATTAACCAGCTGGGCTCTTTTAATACATGAAATACTGTAACAACTGTGTTAATTTCTGACACCCCTAAGCTTGTCACAGATTATCAGAGATCTGTTAGAAATAGAGATATCCTAGTTAAAAGTATATCAATCTACTTGTGTTAAGCAGGCCTCTTTTTTTGTTTTTAAAACCAGTCTTAAAACCCATCTTTTCTCTTTGGCTTTTGACACCTAGTTAGATGTCGACTTTATTTGCTTGTTTTAATTTGTTACTTTGAATGCTTTTATTGTGTGCGTATTAATTGTACTTATGTTTATTTTTCTGTACAGCACTTTGGACAACACTTTAGTTGTTGTAAAGTGCTTAACAAATAAAGTTGGTGTGGTATGGCAAGTTTAGCTGTTTTAAAACCGTTGCAATTTAAATAATAAGCTACGAAAACCAATGCAAAAGACAAATCACCAACCTCTGTGTTCAGCAAATCATTTTCACGGCAATAATTATCTAAGCCAATCAGAATTGACACCTCTGCTACGTTCTTGGCGCACGCAGAAAGAAGCGCGCGATATGATGAAGAGTGAAGACGGCGGCGCGCTGGTGAACTATTCTGCTGTTTTCGAAGAAGCAACACTTGTGAGAGGTAACGTTGAAAATATTTACTGACACATTCTAAAATTCAACGCAATACTGACATAGCTAGAGTATACATTAAGATTGACGACCGAAAACATAACAACTAATGAATGTCAGATGTTACATTAGCTAGTTTGCAGATGCATTTTAGCTTTGTGTTAACGTTACCTGAACGCAATTTAACGTTGCATTTTTAAGAACATTATCTTTGTGTTGGCTTGTATTTTTGTGGCCGTGACTGTGTGGCACGTGGCTGGCTAACTATAAAAGTTAGCTAACTAAAGTTGACCACTGCTAGCAACAGTTTTCAAATATGCTGCGCACGTAAGCGCATTAACTGGCCCAAAACATCGTCAAAATTATTAGAAAAAGATAATTGTTTGGCTTAAAGTCAACGTTGACTTTGGTTTCAAATGGTACACTAACAGTCAGCAAATTTAGTGTAATTGATATAGCCTACAGCTAAAATGGCATATGGAAAATACTCGTAGTGTGGTGCTCGATGGTCACATTGTAAAGGTTTAAGAAACAAACACACTTTATTTCAATTTGTAAAGGCTTAACACTGAGTGACTTTCAGAAATGCCTAAATTACAGATTTTTTTGTGACTGAATCTGAGACTCAATTAAATGAAGAAAATCAATGTTGCTGTTTTACAATTTATTGTAATGTAATTTTGCACAAATATTATGCAAACTAATTTTTTTTCTTTTTTTCTTTTTTTCAGTTTTTTGATTCAATACCAGGAATTGGAACAATAGCTATCTGGAACTTCTGGAATTGAGATCAGTCAGAAGGCTTCAAGCTCAAACATTAAGTAAGTTTGCAATATGGCAAGTGTTCTAAATGCTTTCACATGTCCTATATGTGGCATTTCTATGGAAACAGTGAAAGGGTATGTAAATCATCAAAAATTACACACAAATGAAGCACATGGTGAATATGCCTGTTGTGTAATTGGGTGCAAATCAAAGTTTACCAAGTATAATTCCTTTAAAAGTCATATGTTGCGCCACCATAGGCGGTCATCCGTGTCACAATGTGAAACCATACAGGGTCCACTGAAATGTGAAAAGCCACATTGCCAGAAACAATGCATTGATCTGAAAGATCTTTTAGATCATTTAAAGTTCCATGTTTCAAAGAAAGAAGAGGTGAAGTGCCCATTTAAAGGCTGTGGCAAAGCCTTTTCATTGAGGTCCTCTTTTACTGCGCACATTTCTAGAAATCATAAAAAAGCCGCATCTGTGCACATGTCAGCTATGTATCTTGTTGATTCTGTGCCAAGCCAGTCTTTTGATATTGCTCAAAGTCCGTCAGATGTAAGCATTGACGAGCCTGAGGATATCCTGGACCCACCTGATATAAAAGGGCTATATATGAGAAACTTGTGTATGTTTTACATGAAGTTACAGGCCAAATACCTTGTACCTTCATCCACTATTCAGATGATTGTGGAACAAGTAGATAGTCTCAGTGATGTGTGTCACCAGTACACAAGAAATCAGCTTAAAGGTGTCCTGCAAGCTAATACGAGATTGACAGAGTCAGACATAAAAGATGTTCTGGCAAGTTTAAATGATTCTAGCTTGCATGCATCCTGTAGCCCTGCACTCTCTACTGAGTATTTGAGAAGGCAATATTTTCAGACAAACTTCTCTTATGTGCATCCTCAAACTATTAGTTTAGGCACTGATGATAATCGAAAGGAACAATTTGCTCAGTATATCCCAATAAAAGAGACTTTGCAGGCTTTGCTAAAAGACCCAATTGTGTGGAAAGAATGTACAAAGCATGAAGATGACACTTCTGCACATGTTCTAAGTGATGTGAGAGATGGATCTGTCTACAAGAGTAATACACTGTTTAGGGAGTCGGGTATAAGTATAAAGCTCATACTGTATCAAGATGCCTTCGAGGTTGTTAATCCTCTTGGGTCAGCAAAAAGAAAATACAAGATACTTGGGGTTTACTTTACACTGGCCAACCTTGACCCGTTTTATCGTTCCAGTGTTGAAAACTTGCAGCTTCTGCTCTTGTGTAGGGAAGAACACTTTAAATATTTTGGCCACGACAAAGTGTTCTCCACAATGCTGTCAGATATCAAGGAACTGGAGACAAATGGGCTTGTGATATCTGGGCATGTTGTTAAGGCATCAGTTTTTTGCATTGCTGGAGATAATTTGGGGTCTCACAATATTGGAGGTTTCACAGAGAACTTCAGTACCTCCACTTACTTCTGTAGATATTGCCTGGTAACTAGAAGTGAGTTCCATGATTTCCAAAAAGGTGCACCACCTCGAACAGTGCAAAACTACAATGAGGCAGTACAACAGATTAGAAGTGGTGCCCTGACAGAATTCAGGGGTTTAAAATTTGATTCCGTTTTCAATTCCCTCACTTACTTTCATGTCAGCCAGCCTGGCCTCCCACCTTGTATTGGACATGATGTGTTTGAAGGAGTTGTGGCATATGACTTGGCCATGTACATCAAGCACTTTGTGAAGGTAAAGAAATTCTTTACTTACAGTCAGCTAAACCGGAGAATCAGGCAGTTCAGCTATCAGGGATCTGATGCCACTTCTACTCCTTCAGATGTTTCTGAAAAGGGAGTTAAAATAGGTGGCCAGGCAACAGAAAACTGGTCTCTCCTGAGGCTTCTTCCTATTATAATCGGTGAAAAGATTGCCGAAACAGATGATCCGATATGGCAGCTGACAGTCCAGCTGAAAGAACTTGTGGAATTAATATGTGCCCCTAAAATATCTCACTCTCAAGTTGCACTGCTCAATGTTCTCATTGTGGAGTATCTAGAAACAAGAAAGGAGATGTTTCCTGATCATAAACTCAAACCAAAGCACCATTACATGGGCCACTATCCTGCTTTGATTCTCAAGTTTGGCCCACTCATAAGATTGTGGACTATGAGATTCGAAAGCAAGCATTCCTATTTCAAAAGATGTGTGAGAAGAACACAGAATTTCAAAAATGTGTGCCAGACACTTGCAAATAACCACCAACTTCTGCAAACATATCTAAACTCAAGTTCTGTCTTTGCTCCTACTTTGCAAGTGAAACAATCCACCCCTTTCCATGCAGAGTTGTACAGTGATGCAGTACGCAGTGCAGTAGAAGCAAGCTTACCAGATCAGTGTGCTCTTGAAGCATCTACTGAGATACAGTGGAAAGGCACACTATACAGAAAGGGATTTTTTCTTTGCATAGGTCCTGGCATGCCAACAGAGTTTGCACAAATCGAACTTATGCTAATAATGGATAAAAATGTGCACTTCCTTGTAACTCCTCATGGTTCACAGTATTTACCTGAGTTTGGACTGTATGAAATTCACACAGCATGTGGAGGCATGATGTGCATTAATGGAGAGCTGTTGTTGGATTACTATCCATTGCCTACTTATGCTTTTTGTGGAACTCGAGTAATTTCTCTCAAACATAGCAAAGTGGATATTGAGTAGGAAATGTAATGCTGAGTTGTGACTGTGTGAGCACTAGGTAATATAAGGATGATTACAGTAGACTGTGCAGGACTTGAGTATGGCTGAAGAGGTCCTTAAATGCTTGAAATTACATTTTAGAATTTAACTTTCAATAACAGAGTTCCATACATATTTTTGCGTAGTTAAAAACAGATAATGATAAAAACGGTCACCACTTCACAAAGATGCAGAAACAAATCTACACACACATTAGGCTAATGTTTAAAGCTGATCGTGAAATGGCTGCCTCTGAAGCTAAGAAATGAAGAATACATTACATTTTCCTTTTGGGCTGAATTGCACTTTGGATATTTATTTGGGCTAACACTGAATTACAATGTCTCACTCTTTTCTTAGTGATGGATGATGTAGACAGTGGTCTTTCTGACTTAATTTACTCTGTCCTGCCAAATTCAAGTTCAAATGACCTGCTGTTAGAGGCTCTTCAGACCTTGGGTGTGGAAACCGTGGAAGATTTAAAATATGTCCAGGAGGCAGATCTTGTTAATACCATCAGGCCAATTGAAGCTCGAAAATTGATTGCGAGATTTAAAGCTTTTTGTAAGTATACTTAATTGTAAGTTGTAAACACATAAAAAATAATATTATATCCTCACAACATAATGGATCAGTTGTATTTGAGTTTTGCAGAGCGATTTTGAAAGATTTGTAGGCCTAAATCCTATTGTCTTCTATCCAGCTGAAAAGAATGCCAAAGAGATTCCTGATCTGCCTACCAGAGCTGAGCCAGAAAGATGTATAAGCACACACACAGGAACAATGCCATGCGGAGACCATCGATCTACAAGTATGTGTGATGAAAATGTTTTGGCTTAATTAAAATATCACAGCGTATTTTCTAATTATTACTATCTTTTGATCTGAGACAAACAAGCCTGAAAAATACAATAAGGGATATTGTATTGTTCAGGCTTAGGGTTAGACTGTGATGTATCAATATACAATTGAAAATGCTTTATCATTTAAATTTGATGTTAAGCCTGGTAGAATAGATTAGTGTTTCACATACAGTAGCTGTTTTTTGTTGTCGTTTTTTCACACAACATCAAAAATGTACTCGAGTTGTGGCATGTCTTCTGTTCATAGGCCAGTAGTGAATGCTAAAATTTAATGAACTATTTTGAGATATTTTTTTCTGCCCTCTCCAGGTGAAAACAGTGCAGATCATTCCAACTCTCCACAGGCTTCCTCAAGCTCAAGTGAAGTCTCAACTCCTCATAGAAACACTCCAGTGGATAACAACTGGCACTTCAATTTTGAGATACCCTGGAGTAAAATGCCGTCAGAACTTACAAGAAAGCTCGAAAATAAAGAGCGGCCAACAGGACGTGAAAGACGTGAACTGATTCGCCTGATGTTAGGAGAGATTCTAACCATCTGCCCTACACCAGGGAAGAAACATCTATGTGAAATTGCCAGGAAGATTGTTTCAAGATATCCTCTGTCATTTAGAGATGTTATTGAAGATCAAGTTGTTGGTAGTGGTTATGACTCCCTTACCAAGCAGCTGCAGGCTAGACTTGACAACATGAAAAGAGGGAAAACCTCACTTTACCTGAAAAGACAGACGTCCAGCACAAGTGAGGGAGAAGACCCACCTTCCAAGATAAGAAGAGTGGATACATATGGTTGCACAAATTGGCAACCAAAACGGCTGCCACCGGGTGAAACCGAGGAGACTCAGAAATGTGCACAAGAAGAATTAAAGAACATGCACAAAAACAAAAGCAAGAACACCAAAAGTATTCAAGAAAAAATGCTGGCTACTTTCTACACTCAGAGAAGCGACATATGTAAAATGGAAACCCCTTTTTTGGTAATAGAGTGGCCATATCTGTTTGAGATGTGCGGGATAATGGTCCACTTCAAAGAGCTAACAGATATGGATGTTGACAGAGGAGCCATCTCAAGTAAATCTGAAAGAGTCATTTCATATCTCATGTCCCATGACAAGAAGAACAGCAAAATAGGGGGCATCCTAGAAGGCATTGAAAGTGCCAAAGCGAAGCATCTAGATCCTTATCTTCCTGGATGTGTGATGCTGCTTCTGAAACATTTCAGTGAAGATCAGGCAAAGATGTTCGTGATGGTTGATGAGACGTGTCTGCCGTCTGAAGTTGATCAACTGCCCAGCACGCCTTGCGTCGTTGTGTGTGGTATGTGGTATTTTATGTTTTAACCCATTTAAGCAAAAGGCATTTTTAAATATATGAATGGGTTGATACAGGCATATTAAATCAGGGGCTGGCTGGAGATTCTAGTAAACTTAAGTATATCTTGTGAATGGGTGAAGCATTTTCTGTAATTAGACCTTCATCAGCGTAGCACTAGCATTATGGAACTAAATTAATTTTTTTTTTTTAAAGTTCATTAAAGGGGTAGTCAAGCCGAAACAGAAAATTGGCATTAATACACCATTATGTCATTCCAAACTATCAGCTGTTTATGTCCATACATTGATGGAACTTGTTGGTTACCATTCACCTTTAATGTAATCCACGTTACTCGTGTTTTAATTCAAGTCTTCTGAACAAATATGGTCACTTTATATGAGATTTATTAACTACAGTATCAAATCATTTTAGTGTACTTCCACATCACATACAAAATGTCACATCTCTTTTAGCATATAATTTCATTAATCACCATTGCCATAATGTATAGACAAATTAGGTTTCACTTTACGGCCTGATTTATTTTATATGTGATTTTAAATTGAGTGTTACAACTGCATTTTATATTTATAAACAGTAAAGGGATTTTTTTGCTTCAGAAGACTTGGATTTAACCTCATGGGTCAAATGGATTACACTCATGCTTTTATCTTTGTGTATCCTCAATGTTGGTTGCCTTTCATCTACATTTTTTGGATCTAAACAGCTGATAACTTTTAAAGGGTTAGTTCACCCAAAAATGAAAATTATGTCATTAATGATTCACCCTCATGTCGTTCCAAGCCCGTCAGACCTCCTTTCATCTTCGGAACACAGTTTAAGATATTTTAGCTTTCTGTCCCTCCATTGAAAATGTATGTACGGTAAACTGTCCATGTCCAGAAAGGTAATAAAAACATCATCAAAGTAGTCCATGTGACATCAGTGGGTTAGTTAGAATTTTTTGAAGCATCGAAAAAACATTTTTGGTCCAAAAATAACAAAAACTACGACTTTATTCAGCATTGTATTCTCTATTCATCTGTAGTATTCCGCTGCTGACGTAAGTCTCCCTCAGACTGTGTAAAAGAAGCGCACCAGATGACACGTCAGCAGTCTGAGGGAGACTTACGTCAGCAGCGTCACTGCGGAGTCCTGAACGCGGATTGACAACAGACCCGGAAGAGAATACAATGCTGAATGAAGTCGTAGATTTTGTTATTTTTGGACCAAAATGTATTTTCGATGCTTCAAAAAATTCTAACTAACCCACTGATGTCACATGGACTAGTTTCTGGACATGGACAGTATACCGTACATACATTTTCAATGGAGGGACAGAAAACTCTCGGACTAAATCTAAAATATCTTAAACTGTGATCCGAAGATGAAAGGAGGTCTGACGGGCTTGGAACGACATGAGGGCGAGTCATTAATGACATTATTTTTATTTTTGGGTGAACCAACCTTTTAAATATCTTAATTTGTATTACACAGATAAACTGTCATACTGTTTTGAAAATACATGAGTTACTGTGAGAATTATTTTTTGGTGGACACCCTTAACTTTTTAACATAATGGAAAGGTAAAACCCAGAATAGTACGGTTTTCTTGTTGTGCTAATATGCAAGCCAAATAATGTGGTCTTTTGATAGTCGTGATGTTAGACTTTTCTTTTAACCTAATGTTTTTTGACTTTTCTTATTTTCCTATGTACTGTAGGGAGTTCTCCCCTCACAGCTGAAAACTTGATGATTGCTGTGGACCAGACCATCGTGAAAGATGGGGTCACAAATTGTGTTGATGCCCTTGTAATGATGTTCGTATACTACTACTGCCTCAACATCAGTTATCCACTGGAACTTGGAGCAACTCTGGAGTTCATGCAGAGGTAAGACTTAAAGTTTAACCACAAAATGCATTTCCTGAAGAACAAAAAGTGTGTATATATGGCCCAAAGATGGATAGATAAACAATTATCCATTTAGGAAATTAATGGACATGAAACCGGTAACAGAAAAAAGTCTAGATACATTTTATTCGGTGGCAAGATCATTACAACATTTATTCAATGACAGGAGCAAAATGAGCAGACGCTGTGCATTTCTGGCATCTGTGGGAAGACAACTGGTATTGGTACATTATGAACTGTCTATTTCGATTTAATAGATCAAATTTTTTTCCCTGTTGGACATTACATTCTCACCTTCCATCAATCTTGTGGTGCGACTATCACTGTGTCCTAACCAGACGCGATGCGTTAAGATTCCAGCGACAAGCAATTTGTCTGTCTACACCAGACACGATTACAAGATGCAATAAAATCAATCAAAAACCACAGCCAATCAGAACAGCGTGTGGGCGGGCTCCCGTGGCAAGTGCACGGCCCCAGAGATTAGTTTTGTTAAAAACATAATAAAACAAAATTTATTATTTTACACATTACACCATTTTAAACTATTAAAAATACATAAAGAGTTATTACAACAATCTTTGCTATAGAATCAAGTTTGAACATTCTTGTTTCCATTTGTGTAATTGTATGGCTACAAGGCTGGGAACAATAAATTATATTCAAAGTAACATTACACGCTTTTAACATAAAATAAAGCACATAAACAGTACCTGAGATTATCATTGGCATACTTTTTTGTGTTGTAGTTCCAGCCGCGATGTTGCGGAAAAAAAAGCAGTTCTTAAAATAGCATCATTGTGTGTCGCTGACACGGCTGGTTAGGACATGGTGTAACCTTTCCTTTATGACCTATGGAGATGTTGACACTGGCAGCAGATTTTAACACTGGTTGTTGGAACGCATCACAGCCATTGTAGGCACAGTTGCTTAATGGGAGATACTTGTTCACCCCAAAATAAAATTGTCATCGTTTACTTGCACTCATGTTGTTCTAAACCTGTATGAATTTCTTCTTTTGAACAGAGATATTTTGAAGCATGTTTGTAACCAAACAGTTGATGGACCCCATTGACTTCTAAAGTATTTTTTTTCCATACTATTGAAGTCAATGGGGTCCATCAACAATTTGGTTACAAACAAATCTTCAAAGTATCTTTTGTGTTCAACAGAAGAAATAAATGTGTACAGGTTTGTAACAACTTAAAGTTGAGTAAATGATGACAACTTTATTTTGGGGTGAACTATACATTTAGATATGTCTGTCACCTCTCTAGCTCAAGTTGAATACTTTTTATATGGCTCATCAGAATTGCTGATTATGAAAAATGTTTGTAGCACTATATTCAAGTGTATTTCTGTCTTCACAGATGCCTTTTCCGGATAAATCCAGATAGGGGGACCAAAGTGGAGAAGCAGCAATCTAAAAAACAGCAGTCCATAAATCCTAAGGTTCTTTCTTTGATTACAAACATTGCAGACTTTGAATGGCGAGAGTAGACATCTCACATGCCAGCTTCTTTCTGTTTCATACATTTCCATTTAGTTTATATACTATTCTGTAATGTGTAAAGGGTTCATTCTGCTTGTATTTTGTGGCTGACTGTTATCTTGAGTGAGTTGCAGGGTTTTGACGTGTGTTTACACGTTTTAAATTGTGTACAATTCAAAGTACAGGGTTAAAAAAAAGCTCACAGTAAAGACCAGTAGTTTTAACCAGTGGGGAGAACCAGTTTCATTATAAAATAAAATGTGTGTTGCTAAACGATGCTTTGTTAAATGTTGATCACAGGATGTATTTGCAGATAACAAATAAAACAAAATTAAGATTACTGTTGTTGTTGTTTTTTATTATTAAAGCAAATCTTAGTTATTTTTGCAACTTAAAGTTGAGTAAATGATGACAACTTTATTTTGGGGTGAACTATACCTTTAGATATGTCTGTCACCTCTCTAGCTCAAGTTAAATACTTTTTATATGGCTCATCAGAATTGCTGATTATGATCTTTTAAACTTTTTTTATCATTCTTTAAATAATTTTTCTGTGTTTTAGGTGTTTGAATATTTTAACAATGTATGTTAAAATGAAAAGATTTCATGGTATTACAAGGATATTTTTATGTAGAATAACAGTAATAAACCGTAATTATAGGAAAAGAAATAGTTTTTTTACAGTATATGTTATTATCTGTACTTAAAACTTCTTTTAAAGACAATTTTCTGTGTTTTAGAGGTGTATGACTGTATTTTAACAATTCATTTATGTTAAAATTAAAAGATTTCATGGTTTTATAAGGATATTTTTGTGTAGAATAACAGTAATAAACCGTAATTATAATATAATTTATAACCGTTTTTTTACTGTTTTTTCCTGTTTTTTTTTGACAGTATTTTTTCGTTTTTTAACAGACATTTTCTGGCGCCCCTGCTGCCAGAAAATTACCGTTTTTTTACGTTTTTTTTTTTTACAGTGCAGATTTCCAAATAGTTGTATCTCGGCTGAATATCGTCCTATCCTAACAAACCAAACATCAATGGAATCCTTATTTATTGATCTTCGATATGATGTAAAATCTCATTTTATCAAAACTGACCAAAGTGCCCCAGAACTGTTTGCTGTACATTCTTCACAATTAAAAAAAATAGTCAGGGAGTTAGGGGAAAGATCAGTCTGGTTATAAGCATTCTTCCACATACCTCTCTCTGTGTTCATCAAAACAAATACATTTATACAGATCGAAGGAGTGTAAGTGATGACAGAATTTTCATTTTTTGGTGAATTTTTGAATGAAGAATCTCTTCAAACACTGAAACTAACTGAAGGGCACTTTGACAGGCACTTTGTCCACAAAAGTAAAAAACAGACAGGAAGCTACTAACCCACAGCAGCATCACGGGAATCGTAGCCACAGCCAGATTCTTATTCTGTAGTTTTAGTTTTGATTTGGTTTTGAAATAAGCACTCAGATGACTCCAGAACCATTGTTTTAAAAAGGAGCGTCAACATAATATCCAGCAGCATATACATACAAGTAAGTTGCCAGGTCATCATTTCTTTCATCTCTCGCTGTCCAGTAAAATCTTTGATCGTCTCAATTTCCTTGAAGATGAAGATTATTCTGCCCATTATACTTTAGGAGTCCCAGGTTGGATGAAATTTTTAATACCTCATTATTTTGTCTGAGATGTTTTAATTAACCTTCTTCGTGTAGCTTTTGGTTTTGAATCGAATGTAAAAATGTGGCGAAACATTTTACTAAAATGTTTTGTAAATTTGTTTAAATTCAGATTTTTTTTGTTGAGAAATGTATATATAAGCTTGCTCTTTTACATTTCTCTATTGAAATGTAATGTTTTCAGGATAATTTTTGCAGTTTAGGTTTAATAATCTAGCCTACTTTGAAAGTTGATTTTACTTTCTTACAACACACTTATTGGTCAACCCGTTCTCATCAATCTGCGTATAAATAACAAGGCTTTACAGTTTCCAATTGTGTTTAAATTCCAATTTTGCATGCTTATAATTCTCCAATCCTTCCCAGCTGGTAATTGTGCCATATATTTCTTGAATAACTATTGTATAGTGTTTAGACATTTTGCACTTTATCACACCAGTTTTAATATTTTTGAAAAACTGTTAGCAGTGAGGCATTTGACACGGAAGCTTCAAAGCATTTATTTCAAAACATTAAAATTTAGTTTCAGAGCTTGATTCCCTTTTTTCCCACGCTCAAGTGATCAGTAACTGTTTCTCTTTTTGTTTTTAAAGTGAATCTCATTACAGTTTCAAAATCATCTCTCCTCAATTAACATTAATGCCTATTTCATATCATCAGTCATCCTGCTTTTACTTTTAATGTAACAATTGTGGCTAAATAAAAGTATTTCATATTCTATTTCTTACTCCATAACTTTATTAATGATTATAAATAGTTTGTGTGACCTAAAAGTATTATCCTGTTATTATTTGATAATATAATACTCTATTCTCTCCTACAAGCACATACAGGAACACATTAAGGACTAAGGTTTGATAACATAGCAAAACGTGATTCCTCAATTGCAAGGTTTGAAGCTTTAATCAAACATTTCAGTACATCAACAATTTGTTCATGTGAATATTTGTTAAAGTTTTCAAAAAGTTACATTTTTCTGTGTGATGCAGGTGAAGAGTTTATCTGACAGATGAAGGATATGGCTCACACTGTGCTTATTTTACTCTTTCTACTAAAGCTCTTGTGTGGTAAAAAATAGTTTATTCACTTTCGGTTTTAACTTATCCATTTCAGCATTAATGAATTTAGATTCAATTGAAATGGTTTGTTTAACTACATGAACGCTTGGTGTAGACAAGTCATCTGTGTGTTTGTGTTCACAAACAAAAAAAAAATGCAAAAGTCAAGCTGGTCTGTTGCTTGTTTTAGAAGGAATTTAGGAACCTCAGTTTTTTTACTCAACAAGATATTCACATGATTCAGTTTGATCTGTAAGTAATTTCAGTTTTTGTTTCAGGTGTGTCTTGTGATGGAGAGAATACAGTGATGCACAACACTCATAATACTGAAGTAGTCTAATAATCAGACAATTTTATCAATTGAACAATTTTAAATAATTTTTTATATTTCTTTTTCATTTTTATCTTATTGTTTTTTAGATCCCAGCTCCTGAAATTATCAGAGATTATCCACCATGTGAAGGAAGTTTAAGCTCAAAATGTCTTGTTGCTTGTTCGGTATCGAACGTGGCAGACGCTCAGCTCTCGTGGTATAACGGAAGCAAGTTGTACTCAAGCCTCAGGATTTCTGATCTCAACAAAATCCTATATCTTGTAGTGGAATATGATGAGACAAACAACTACAGCTGTATGGTTTCCAGTTCAGGCATCAGTAATACTTCATATGCCAATATTTCCAGTCTCTGTCACTCATGTTTAGGTAGGATCGCTGCGATATGATTTGTTTGTTAGTTGCCAGTGAAATACAGTTTTGTCACATAAAATCACGTTTTCCTTCAAGATTGTCAATCTTTTCTTTAATTGGATGTTTTTTTGCTGTAGTTCAAAAATCCACTGTAAAAAATCTGTAAAACAAATAATTCCCAATCAGCAAGGATACCAGTAAAATACCGTATAATAACCAATTTTCATGTAAACTTACATGTTTTAGTCTTTTTTGTAATTTGACAGGTTGTTTCCATATTTCAAAAATACACAGTCAAAATTCCAGGGAAAAATAATAATTTTCCAGCATCCAGTAAATGTTAAAATACCGTAAAATTACAGTTTGTCAAGTAAAATTATTTGTTTTCCTTGTAAATTTGCTGTCTTTTTCTATAATTTAACGATTTTTACCCTATTTTAAAAATACCTAAAATTCTATAAAAGTTATTCTGTTAAATAGTTTTTTGGGGGAAACTTTTTTATCTATCTCTTGATGTGTTTTAAAACAGTTAAAAATACCACAACAATTCAAGCGAGTGAAGGGGGGTCAGTCACTTTACCCACTTACCTTACTGAACTGAAGGACGGAGATGACATCATGTGGTTTTATGAGCACACGTTCATTTCAGAATTCTATAGAAGCATAATAACATATCATGACTGTAATGATGGACGATTCTATAACAGACTTCAACTGGATGGTATAAATGGATCACTCACTATCAGGAACCTCACTAAATCCCACTCTGGAACCTATAAATTAAAGAGTCCTACTGGATCATTACTTGATCACAATCAACAGTTGTGTCAGGGTTATAACATTGTTGTCTTTGGTGAGTTTAGTTCTCTTATATGTAGATATACTACCCATATTGTGTTCATAACATATCAGAATAAGTATAACTAATGTTCAAACAGTTTTATATATGTATATATATATATACAGGTATATAGATTTTATGTAAGGATACATGAACAACTCTTGATCTGACCTGATGTCTGTGAACATTAAAACCAATAATGTTGTATACTGTTTGTTCATTAATTGATTTTTTATTAATGTTGTCCAGATACTTTGCCCATTCCTGTAATCACCAATGACTCAACACAGTGTTCATCATCATCATCATCAAAATGTGTGTTGTTGTGCTCAGTGAATGTGACAAACGTGAGTCTCTCCTGGTATAATGGAAGCCGATTAAACTCCAGCATCAGTGTGTCTGATCTCAAAAGAAGCAACTTTCTGTGTCTGGAGGTGGAATATCAGGATACAAACACCTACAGCTGTGTGGTGAACAACCCATTCACCAACAAAACTACACCACTTGACATCCATGACCTATGTAAAGGTATGAGGACAGCAGATTATTACAAACGTGATGTGATATCTTCGGGCACATTTTGTTTTCTCCTGAAAACAATTGAGTATATATTAACATTGAGTCAAAGTTTGATCACCTTCAAATACTTTATATTTTCTATTTATCCCATTATTGTTAAATACAAAGCAATAAGTGCAGACAATTTGCAAGTATGCATTCTTAAATTTGTAAAGAGTGAAACTAACTCATAACTGTTTTTTTCTGATTTCCAAATTTCAGAACACATCCAGGATCAAACAATTGATTTTAAAATTGTCATCATTTGTTTTGCTATTGTTATTATTATTATTATTACTGGTGTGTTGATCTGGTGCTGCTGCAGGAGGAGGGGGTGTGCAAGTCAAGGGCACACATACGAGCACATATGAGACTTGTGCAAAATTCGATTTTAAGAAATTAAGAACTGAAATTGTTTTAATCAGTGTTGTTTGTAGATAAGCAATAATCAGTCAGTCTTTCACTTTGCCTGTATTTTTATATGAATGAAGTTGTACCATTAAGAGCCTTTAACCATTGCTTTTTAATATATTCAAAATATAAGACATTGTTTTTGTAAGGTCCTATTAAGGTTGTCTGAGATTGATTTTTTTAGCTGAACATTTTAAAACTACTTTTCTCAAAAATCTCAACGTAATCGGGGCTACTGCACTAGATTGTGATACAGAATAAATGTAATAAACATGAGAATAAACACAGAAGTTTTGGCAGTAGATTTGTTCTATGTGAAGTGTTTTAAATCTGACGTTTTGTAATCTGATGTTCAATAAATTGACTTTTAAACCAATTGTCACACCGCTGTATTGATTTTATTAAAATAAATTATTAAAATGTACTTTATAGAATTATGTTCATGTTTTAAAAACAATTGAGTTAAAATGACATACAAATCTTGTGAATAAAATGTACTTAATTTTCTTTATTAAGAGTAATTTATTTTGAGTAATTTTTAGAAAATCCAACTAAATTTCATTATGTTAAAAATGCATTTAAATAAATGTAGTTAAGTTTTCTGACTGCATTATTATTTAGGAGAGTTTTGGTATTATTTTTTAAGTTTAGGTTCATGATTACCATTGTTTAGTAGCACGGTGCTTATGCCTAGGCTGACGGAGGCACATTTTTATTGATGAAGTGTGCTATTTCATTTATTGAGTAACTGTGAAAATTCCAGTACAGCGTTTTGTAAGTTTCAGTTGGACACGTTGTTTTTGTTTAACGTTATCTTTTTATTTATTTATTTTAAGTAATATTTACTTAACATTTTAACAAATTTTAAATGTAGAATTTACTTTATTCTGTTAGTAAATTGTACTTGAATTTAATTTAATTTTTATTTTGGTTGAAATTGCCACTGAACAAACTTTTAAGATGATTACTTCTATCAACTCCCAGAACGAGCATCTCTCATATTGCTCATCTTTGTCATTTGATACTCTGTATTTTCATCAGCGTTTGAACTTGCTGTCTATGATAGCTCAGCAAATAAGGTAACAAGACAGGTCATATCAGAAGCCTTTTGAGAAAATCTGTGTGATTCTAGGAAATGGAAAAGAAAAGAGATCTATAAGGAAGGAGGGTGAACGAGAAACTGGTTAGGGTTCACACAGTGTAACACTGTATTTGATAGACATGATGTGTCAAATCACATGCAATGACTGCAGAAGTCTGACATCTGCAAATAAAAATCTCCCCAGAGGAACCTATTAACCCAAAGCAATATCATGCGATTCAACCACATGCAGTAGAAACGTTGTGTATAGTTTTAGTTTTGCTTTACATCTACCTGAAGAGGGCAGATAAATCTCACCACCGTTATTGTAACGTAAGAGCACCAACGAATACCCAAAGCCCGGTCTTCTTCTACAGGCCGTCGTTTCTTTTGTTTTTCTATCTGTCTAGCAAGGCAAATTTTCTTCAAGCTGAAGATTTCTCTGACAGGTGGGATGAACTGTTTAATAGCACATTATTCTGTATAACTAATATAGTATGTTGTTTAATCTCTTTTACGACTTTCAAGTTTTTCAGCTTTTCAAAAACATTTTGCATCATATCTTGTGTTGACATTGAGACATACTTTAATGATACAATTTTTTATGCCAGAAAGAACTATAACTAGTCAAAATGTATATTTCCAGAACACAAGTGTTTATGATTCAATTTTCTGTCGAGTCTAGTTTAATAGCCTGCGACTGCTCTTTAAAGTGTGATTCGATGCTGTTTCAAAATGATTTGTTACTTACTATTAAGTTTTGTGCCTAGTACCTAAAAGTATGAAATACTTGAGTGAAAGTTCAAATATCTTGCCAGAAAGTTACTAAATAAAAGTAACCTTTTAGAATATGACTTGAGTAAAAGTCTTTAGTAACAGATAAATATTGGAGATAAGTATCAAAACTACTTTTCACAATAAATCTTAAGTATCTAAAGTAAAATTGAAGTAGGGATAGTTCATCATTTATTCACCCTTAGATTCTTTCAAACTTATTTAAATGTTTTTGTACTGTTAAACACAGAAAGATATTTGTAAGAAAGTAAGCAATTTTCGGTTCTGTGACATCATCCACTAACACAGTAGGAAAAATCATTGTTCTTTTGAGGACAAAGTTAGATATTTTGAAGAATTTAGGAACACAAATAGTTATGGGGCACCTAGTTAATTTTTCCTACAATGGCAAGTCAATGATTGTCACATAATTGAAAATTGCTAATATTCCTTCAAATATATTTCTCATAATTCACACAGGTATTAAAAATGACATGCGGGTGACCAAATGATGACAGAATAAATTTTTCTGGGTGAACTATCACTTCAATAAAAATGTCTCTAGCTCAGTAGTTTTGTAAATAAATCACAATGAACCAGCAAAGGACAGACAACACAATGACATTATAAAGGGAACAAATCAAGAGGGAACAGGTGCGGGCATGAACAATCAATAATGAAGAAACGAGAGGGCGGGGTCAAAGACAAGGCCGGAGAGTATTGAAGGCCATAAGGGCCAAAATCGCCACTTTCACATAAAACCAAGAGGTTCTGTCATGATACTGCCACTAGATCAAGAAAAGCAAGACAAGATTGGGCAGAACCATGACAAAATTGCTAAACTATCAAAATACAAGTTGAGAAATTTGAAATTTTGGTAATTAATTGAAACTAGAAAAAAATGATGTTTTTATACATAAGAAGCAGCACATTAAAACCTTGTGCTGAAATGAACTGCGGAGAGCACCTTTTTGCACTTGCACTTTGAGCATTGTATATTGGTTCAACATTGCCATGGTGACCGGATCGCCAACTTGTCTATTTCAGTTCTCTATGCTTTTATTTTGTAGTAACGAACATGCTTAGGGGAAACGTAGCAGAGTAAAAGTACACATCCATAATTAAAAAATTACAATTACACAAAAGTAATCATTTTGTCTTCTGTGTGTTTCAGATAACGGGCGAGTTCCTCTGAATGATGAACAATATGACCCATCCTCTGTTTATTTTGCTCTTTCTACTGAGACTCTTGTGCGGTGAATTTTTATTCTTAATTCAAAAGTGTTTGCTCAAAAATCTTCTGTATGTTTATGTCCCCCGGATATAGATTTTTGTTATATTACTGTATTATTTACAGTATGTATAACATCATTTCTGTCTGTCTTCCAGATGTTTCTTGCGATGGAGTGCAGCGAGGAATGGACAACACTCTTAATACTGATGTAAGACTGTCACTTTTAAACAGTTTTATACCTGTGTCAAACTGTATCATTTATTTTTGTGAATGTTTTTTCAAACACATGAAGTTGTTTTTCTCTTGGTTTTCAGATCCAAACTCCGTATATTATCAGAGATTATTTAAATGGATCAAAATGTGTCGTGGTGTGTTCAGTGTCGAGTTTGCCGCAGGCGAATCTCACGTGGTACAACGGAAGCAATTTATACTCCAGCATCATGATTTCTGATTTCAACACCAAACTCTATCTCGAGGTTGAACATCAGGATAAAAACAACTACAGCTGTGTGCTGTCCAGTACACACAACAATGGCAATGCCCATTTAAACGTTTCCCTTCTCTGTCAGTCATGTTCAGGTAGGATAGCTGTGATGCAACTGACTGTTTACTAGACTATATGTTTATCGATCGGTTTCATTTAATCCGTGATTGAAACAAACATATAAACAGAATTCCGTGATAATCCAGACATAATTGTGCCTGAAAAAAAAGGTTTAATACGTTGTATTAATGTCTCATGCTCCTTTTTGAATATAACAGGTGGAAAAATGAAAATGATGCCAGTGAGTGAGGGAGAGTCTGTCACTTTACCAACAAACCTTAAGGAAAGACAGAAAGACATGCAGTGGTTTTATTATGGGAAAGATAATTCGTTTATCGGCAAACATTTTGAAGGCACGACTTCATGCCACAAGTATGATGATGGAAGATTTACTAACAAACTGCAGGTGGATAATAAAACAGGATCTATTACCATCAACAAAATCAGTGGAATAAATGCAGGGATCTTTGCACTGATCACTTATCAACCACAAATGGATCAACTGTGTTATAATGTTACTGTGAACGGTGAGTTAAAATACACTTACATGTAGTAAACAACACATGCACAACTTATCTCTGGCATTATCTGGAAGTTTACCTATGAGGACTGAACTTTTTTTTAAAGGTGCCACACAGCTGTGTTTATCTCTTTAATGGAGAGGCTCAGAGACGATGTATTTTTGTAGGCTGAAGGCTTTGCAAAGTCCATGTGAATTTAAGGGGAAAACGAAGCTTGAAAACATTGAGAGACGGGATAGTGTTTTCGAACAATCCGACACCCCCTTGTTTCTGGAGGCGGGGTTTACGTGAGGTATGCAAATAGCCTTTGCGCTCGTGGCAAGAGTGAACGCAGAGGTGTGGGTACATCTGTACCATCTCTGCAACGCGACATTCAAAAGCATTCATGCTACTCAAATGTTATCGTTTTCTTTACGTAGACCTTATCTGACCTCACCTCAGCTTCATAAAATGAAGCGTTATTTCCCACAGACCGGGTGGCGCCTCATAACACACCCACCTAATACGTAATAGCCATGGACCAATGGTGCTTCAAGGGTGTTTACTGGCCAACACAAACTTTTCCATGGAGTTCTGCGATGATGATGTCTAATGTCCACACTAAAAGAAGTAGACGCTTAAAGCAACTTGTTAGCCACCGCCATTTTAAAGGCATGATAAGGCTTTAAAGAAGCACAAGTGGGTTAAAATAATTTGAAGTTTTGTTTACCACTGACCTTATTTTTACCAAACACCTATAGACTGCGGGGCGATGGGGGCGAAGGAACCGGAAGTACTAAAATGATATCTCGCTTCCGGGGTAAGCCTACAAAAATTTGTCATCTCCAGGCCTCTCCATTCACATTTTTTAAACTGTTTTATGTAAAACCATGGCGTCTTGATGTTTTCTGAAACAGATAGAACAACAATGATGTCAGTCCATGAAGAAGAGTGTGCCATTATACCCACTCATCTTACTGAACAGAACCAGGATCTTATAGAGTGGTTGTATGAAGAAGATAAACTCATTGCTGATCTTTATAAAAACCAGAGCGATGTAGAATATGATTGTAGATTCAAAGACAGACTGCACCTGGACAATAAGACTGGATCTCTCACCATTACCAACATCAGCAAAAATCACTCTGGACTCTATAAACTAAAAATCACTAAAGATTACAATAATACAAAAAACGAGAGGTTTAATGTTACTGTCTATGGTGAGTGAGTAAAAACACAGACTGTTGCAGTATTGCTTTATTGGATTTATTTTATTGTAATTCTCGAAACAATTTATTCTGCTCAAAATTGAAGCTCATAACAACAATTTACACGTCAAATCTAATTGAAAGCAGAAACAAGTTAGAATTGTAGAATATAATGAAGGTATGTTTAGTTCAGTCATTGATTAATCATTCTTTACTCTTTGATGTTCTCTAGATCATCTGTCTGTTCCTGTCATCATCAGATACTCTTCTCAATGTTCTTCATCATCAGAAAGATCTTCAGTGTCAAAATGTGTGTTGTTGTGTTCAGTGATGAATGTGACACATGTGACTCTCTCCTGGTACAAAGGAAACAGTTTATTGAACAGCATCAGTGTGTATGATCTCAACATCAGACTCTCTCTACCTCTGGAGGTGGAATGTCATGACAACAACACATTCAGCTGTGTCATCAACAGTACATTCTCCAGCAACACCACTCAACTCCAATTCAATGAACTATGTAAAGGTATGACAGTTGATCATACACTTTAAAAAGCGCTGGGTTGTTTTTGAGCCGTGCTGGGTAAATATTGGAGAAATCACACAGTTGGGTTAAGATTTCCCATGGGTTATTTCAACCCAACTGCTGGTTTGTTTCCACTCGTGGTTGGATAAAGAAACCCAGCAATTGGGTTAAAACAACCCAGCATTGGGTAATGTTTTAAAATATTAGCATCAGGATACATGCTGAAATAGTGTCTTGCAGTTGTTTATTTTCTGGTTGAAATTTAGTTGAAAACATTGATTCAAGAGTAGGCTATAAATGTTTCTCTTTGTTCATTGCAGGTCCCAGCCAGCAATCAAATGCTTTTGGTGTTGGTATTGTTGTTGTTGGTGGTGTTGTTGTGGGTGGTGTTCTTGCTCTTCTTTGTTGGTTCTGGCACAAAAGGAGATTTCCGTGTCAAGAGGGTAAGTACCATTCTACAGGATACATGTACTTTCTACCCATGTGCATATGAGTAAAGATGTGCCAAAAAAATAGACATATTTTTATTAGAGAGAAGACAATTTACGTAGTCATTGTCTGTTTGTTGTTGTTTGTGAAGTTACATCATTAAGTATCTTGAACAACATCATTTAAAATATATACATGTGGATATACATTAAAACGGCAGTTAGTGCTTTGCCTTTTCACAATACACATTTAAATGTAAAATATAAATGTGTATGGCAAACCATTCTATTAAGCTTAACTTTGACAATCAAAAGGAAGTTGTTGATAACACAGAGATTACAAATGTAAAATTCTACACATACCACCAATAACTGATGCTAAACTCATTAGCTAAATGCACTCATGTCGTGTAAGATCTCACAGTTTTTAAGATGAATTGGGTTTTGTTCAACAGATGCCAGTGTGGAACACTATAGGGGCAGATTTAATGCTGAACAGGCAAACGGTAGTTGATGCTTTCCACCTTCATATTACATTTTTTTCGATGTAAACCATTATATTACAAATGATCTTATTACAAATGATCATTTAATACAAAGAGTGTTTATGTAACAGGGGCATCTGGACAAGACACACCAGACAACAGACCTAATGAGGAGTCACATCTGATCACATCCTTGAATAATAATCACATGATATAACGTCATCAAATCAACTTTTCTGCAATTACTTTGAATTTTGTTTCTTACAACAGTGTATTCACAAAAAATATGCACTAAATTAATTAAAATGCTTATGATATTGACATTGCAAATGACTATTTCAAAATTTTGAAGCTATAAAAATTATTGAAGATATTTGGATGAAGATATATTTTAGGACTTGGGCAGCACTTGGTAGCTATTTCTGACTTTACTTTAAAATAAAAATTATACCTCAAACTTGGATCATTTTATTTTCTTACTCAATGTGTCATTTTGTCCACTTTGTCAAAAAGATTATTTTGTAGCCTATATATTTGTGTAGGGGGGCACGGTGGCTTAGTGGTTAGCACGTTCGCCTCACACCTCCAGGGTTGGGGGTTCGATTCCCGCTTCCGACTTGTGTGTGTGGAGTTTGCATGTTCTCCCCGTGCCTCGGGGGTTTCCTCCGGGTACTCTGGTTTCCTCCTCTGGTCCAAAGACATGCATGGTAGGTTGATTGGCATCTCTGGAAAATTGTCCGTAGGGTGTGAGTGCATGAGTGCATGAGTGAATGAGTGAATGAGTGAATGAGTGAGTGTGTGTGCCCTGCGATGGGTTGGCACTCCATCCAGGGTGTATCCTGCCTTGATGCACGATGACTCCTGAGATAGGCACAGGCTCCCCGTGACCTGAGGTAGTTCGGATAAGCGGTAGAAAATGGAATATATTTGTGTCAGTGGGACTATAAAAACTTTATTCATTGTTGTTTAGTTATACACTGAGAACATCCGAGTACATTTTTGTTGCACGTATGTATGTCAAGAACAAGTCAACAAACACAAGATGGGAGAAATTGAACTTATCGGAATTCCGAATCAATTGAGACTAATGGGTTTCCAAAATTATTCATTGTCTAGAAATGTCGCTCGCTGGCGACACCTGGTGTTCATATATATCATGCCACTACGTGTTCTGTTTTTTGTATGCTTTGAGTTTATTTTATTTCATCGTTCACATTAGACAGTTTTATACAAAAAGGCTGTGTGAAATAAAAATGATATTGTGGCAAAGACAATACACGCAATGAGCTTTAAATAAACTTATTCTCGTCCATGCACATTGACATAAATGTATTTAAATGCACAGTAAATAAAGCAATGGAAGTTTATATCAGCAAAGGAATGACCATAAAATGGATTATTATGGGGGTTTGAGTCACAAAATGTATGTATTTCTGCGGTAAGATCAAGCCATGCACGTGATACATAAGTTATACTTTTTGTTTGGCTTCAAGTTGTGCTGCGCAGACCTAATCATATGATACGGAAATACCGCGAGAGCAGTTCGAATCAGTTTACTCTCGCGGTATTTTGATGTCATTTGTCGATCGATCTGCGCAGCGGCAGCTGAAGCACTGCAAACAAATACAGAACACGTAAACGAGAGAGAAATCACGTACGTTCAACATAGACGTTTGCGCCGAAGAATGTGCTCGGATTCCCCGAGATTACGGGGACATTTTGAGGCGTTAACCGACCGAAGATCAGTCCAAACACCACTGAGTTGTTTAAGTTTATGGACACACGTCGTAAAACTGACCCAAGAGCGCAGAAATTCTATGACATCGTGCCCCCTGACTGAAAAGATCGCTTTATAAAGGCAATGGGAACCACAAACATGCTTTTTGACTACATTTAAAGCAGCAATAAAACTTTTTAAATGTTACTTAAAGGACGTTGTTTCATATTACGGCGATATTCATGAGGGATGTTTTCTTTTGGATGTGTATGTTGATATTTAACGGTAAGTTTTGACATTTAGGCTATGTATGCATTATGTTTTATTATGTAAACAATGCAAAATGCTTAAGTTGGGTAACAGTTTGGAAGACATTCACATCTTCCACAGTAATTGAAAAGTGAATAGTGTTCCAGATAACGTTACTCAAAGAAGAAAAACAGATGCTTTAGGATATAGTCAGAGTCTGTGCAGCTCTATGAGAAACTACCTCACAACTGTTAGCAAATGTTTTTGGTTGTGTAACACTTTAAGTCATCCAAACTATTTCAAGTATGTGTATTTTTATGTTTCAGTTGTGTTTGGTGATGCAGATGAAGTGAAGTCAGTGTCAGTGATGGAGGGAGATTCTGTCACATTTCACACGGATCTTACTCACATACAGAGATATGATAAGATAGAGTGGATAGATGAATCTCAAAGGGCTCTTGTGGCTCAAATCAATACACGAGACAAATCAAGCTCTATATGTGATGGTTATGACCAGAGATTCAGAGTCAAACTAAAGCTGGTAAACCAGACCGGATCTCTCACCATCACAAACATCAGCATTGCACAATCGGGACTTTATAAACTACAGATCATCGGGAACAATGCAACTTCCAGGAGGTTCAATGTTACTGTCTATGGTGAGTTTTGCTCATAGTTTTGTCGATTCTATGCATCTTAATCTGGTTCATTAAGCCCACAAGGTCTCCCTAAAGAATAACTTATGAATTATTATTCAAAGTTATTGTTACGGGTTATAAAACATCTTTCAGGATTAACTTTCAGTTTTTCTTTGTTTTTCCAGCTCGTCTGCCCGTTCCTGTCATCACCAATGACTTTCTAAACTGTTCATCATCAGAACCATCTTCAAATTGTTCCTTTCTGTGTTCAGTGATGAATGTGACACATGTGAGTCTCTCCTGGTATAAAGGAATCAGTTTATTGTCCAGCATCAGTGTGTCTGATCTCAACATCAGACTCTCTCTACCTGTGGAGGTGGAATATCATGATACAAACACATACAGATGTGTCATCAACAATTCCATCACTAACAACACACAACATCTCACCAACGTCTGTAAGTGTTCAGGTAAGACATCTGAAGTCATCAGAAGACTTCTACTCAACCATGAAGTAGACAGGAGATAAAGAGATGTATAAAATATCAAAGACAGTTAGAAGATAGTTAGCAACAAAGAATACATTTTCAAAGTAGTTTTTGTAACTTTACACTTTATGAGATTACATTTACAATGATTGGATTTGATGTTTGTGTATCACAGAACACCACGTTACATTGATAACTGCTGCAGTTGTGGTCACTGCTTTGTGTCTGCTGGGGATCATAGCAGGTGTCATTCACCACCGCAAAAAGGCAGGTGTAAACAAGCAAATAAATCATAAAATGTTGCTCTTTATCCACTATTTAAGATGTATATACATTGAACAAATGTAAACATCAAACAACACAAGAAGTTTTCGGGTGAACATGTGTCTTTACACAACACTGAATGAGAATGTGAAAACTCATTGCTAGTTTTATGTCTCTCTTTCCCTTATCTGTACTCAGGCTCAGATCGCTCATCAACAATCACACCATTCAGAAAGTACCGGGGAGACGAGCGGTCAATGCTAGCTGGAGACCAATACTGGACAATTTGCTACAAGCTTTACACCTGAGCACCGGGTGCATAAAGCACCTTAAGTGTAATTTTTCCTTAAGTGTGCCCTTAAATATACCTTAAGTTTTACTTAAGTTATTCTCCTATTGTCTTTGGTAAAGAGAAATCACCCCTTAAGTGTCCCTTAAGTGTCAAGAAAAACTAAAGGTGCTTTATGCAACCTGGCACTGCAGTTTTAGTTGCACAGATGTATGCGGTATTTAGGAGTCCAAGCATAAAAACTGTGAAGGTACCTGTTGATTTCACCTGTGTTGTTCTTATTTTTAATCCATACTGTTGGTCTATTTTGTAGAAAAGTTGTAAAACTAAATACACTTAAAAATGTATGGTGGAGAAAAGTCACTAGATTTAGCTACTTTTCAGATGCCTTTAGCAATTTATTTCCGTAAAATGCACCTAACAACAAATCTAGTGACTTTCGACTTTTTGGACCAACAATAACTCAAAATAAGGCTTGATTTGTTTCATAAATCATAGATTGTTACCAAAATGGAGAGTGTACCACATACAGAAATACATATTTGTTTTTGAGACATTTTTATTTATTTTTTGAGGAGTTAATCTTTTTACCTGCTGCTGTTCGCATACCCCCTTACAAAATATTGAGTCTGGTATGTAAAAGCTCAGCTTTAAGCTTAAATCTTTGTAAGAAATACATTAAACATTTGCATATTTGTATACTCTGCCGTAAAAATTAATCTATAACTATCTTTAAGTTATTTTAGACATATTTTAAGTAATACACATTCAGTTTTGTTCGAGAGCTTTTACGTGTAACAAAATCTGGTGTCTGGCGCCATCTGCTGATCAAAACCTTGTAAATGCAACTCAGACAGATCACCAATATGTAGGATGGATAAAAGAAAATAGTGACCAGTGCGGTGTTCTGAGCAGCCACCTGATGCCATTGCATTTGGGTTTCTCAACATTTAAGTTTACTCTAAACGTTGTTTCATTCATTTCAACATGTTTTATGTTGTTAAAGATGAATCATAATTTACATCACACTGGGCACAGTTTGTATTTTGTGAAATGATTTATAACTGAAGCATCATGGTGTTTTAGTCAAACATATTACTAAGGTATTGTTAAAAAAGTTTTAAACTTTTATTCCATCAGAGTACATAAAAATAGTTAAAAAAAATAAAATATGTGAGATCATTTTCCATTTGTTGGGTGTTTATGAGAAATGATAAATTCATGTGACAAGCAGCCTATTTGAAACCAAGGGTGTAACTTTGGTTTAAGAAGTGGGGGGACACAAAATGCGGAAATTTTCAGACTGGACGCGAAGCACACATGGACACAGGAAGTCTCTTTGTGTCTGACCTGCTTAAAACAATGGGCTATAATCTCACTGAAATCATTTCAGTTTCAATGCTGCCTTTTGCCATATGAGAAACCACGTGATTCTTTTCGGACATTTTCCAGTCATATACTTTATCTCTGCCTAATGAACAATTTCATAAATGTAGCCTATAAATTTACCCAAATGTATCCTAAAATCTCTGTTGCAAAGTAAACACCAGATGCGACGTTGCAAAAATATATATATAATAAACCAGCCAGGACACAACTTTGGTGTAAAAAATAGGGAACAATGTAAGAATATGACAGAATTTTTCTTAGGCCTTTTGCTGTTTCTGTAGGCCTATTTGATATTTTGAATGTTTTTTTAATTTTCACACTGGTTTTGAAATATTCGCGTAATTTCGCTTTATGATCAACGAAAATGTCAAAAATGTATCAATAATGTCCTGGTATAATCAGTCCATTTTTCTTTTTAAAAGGGTGTACGTGTTTGGTTCTCTTATTCTTTTCACATAATTGAAACCCAGCTGCACAAGCTTAATTATAAACCAAGAAAACAGTGTAACTGACATATTTGTTTTCAATATATAGTCTTCACAAACTTATATTTTGTTGAAGAAAAGTGATTTTCAAAAAATACTGTGATAAAAAAACACTATGAGAGCTACCTAGACCAAAGCACACTTGTAAATTACATGTGTTTTTGTAACTGATATTTTAAAAGAAGGATAATATGTTGAATAAAAAAATCTTAAAAGAGGATTCTTTTAAAGAGAAAATTTCAAACACCTCTAGGTATATATATATAAGTACATACAAGACCATTCATAGAGGCCTACATACATGACATACATTACTGTAGAGCAGGGTTCCTCAAATCTTACCCTGGAGGGCCGGAGCACTGCAGAGTTTAGCTCCAACCCTGATCAAACTTGCGTACCTGTGATTTTCTAGTGATACTGAACAACTTCATCAGCTTGCTCAGGTGTGTTTGATCAGGGCTGGAGCTAAACTCTGCAGTGCTCCAGCCCTCCAGAGTAAGATTTGAGGAACCCTGCTGTAGAGTGTGTGTTTGGGGAAATCCAGTTTGCATGCCTTTTTCTTTACGAGAAACCACGTGTTTCCTTTCATGAGAATCCATTCATAACTCTCATTTTCTCAATCTCTGACTACTGAACAAAGTAAAAATTAAGGTTATTAACTCCATCAAACGGAAAAAATTTGAATCCCAATAAATGGTTGTTATGCAACATTTTTTATTTTTAGATCACAGTAAACATCATCTTCTTGATGTGAAAGCCAATGATTATTTGGATATAGAAATATTGCCCCAATGTGCTAGAATCTTACAGCAAAAATTCTGTTTACTCTTCATTAACCTCTTTAAGCAGAAGTCCATAGGGACGGATGGAGCTCTCCACTATTTCCTTTTCTTTCTCAGCAGATGTCCCCTCAGGGATGGGGACCAACCAATAGTCCATGTCCTTGATGATTTTCCTGTTCTTGGGGTTGACTCTGTTCTGCATGATGATACTGTAGGTCTTTCCATTCTTCTTTGATTCGAATGTCTTGCTGTATCCTCCTGCCTCGTGTATGTCTGGAGATGAATAAATTCCTCTCCCGTACACTTTACCATTGCCCGCCTTGTAGTGGGTTTTTATTATCCCCTCAGCTCCTTTTAAATCGGTTCCATGGTAGGACACTGGCCACTCACCGGGATCAGAGTTGTTCCTCCACCCGTCTGTTCCCAGCCAAGCGTTCCCGTCTGGGTACTTATCCAGAACCTTCAGTGCAAAACGGTTCCACCCGTACGGACGCTCGTACGACTCGTTCCCACGCTTGCAGTCCGACTCAGAGTCAGACTTGGACATGTCAGTGAAGTCAAAGTCATACGCTGGGTCGAAGAATTCATCTGGAATCACAAATAATAAATTGGTCAGAGAGCTTGTGTTTTCTTTTTTCCGGGTTTCTTGTGAAGTTTTCGGCTGGTCACCAATACACCAGCCTCCCAGCAACGAAGCCAAATAAGACACCGGATTGATCAACAACTCTAAAAGTGCATCATAACCAAGAAGAGCAATCGTCGGCAGATTGGTAACGTCCAATTTAACAGCTCCGTCTGAATCTGAAACCTGTGACTGAAGTTTCACGGTGACTCCCAGAAGGGCAGTGAGCGCTTCTGCCAACACAAACTTGTCTACTGCCATCGCGTTAACCCGAGTTTGTCCTTGTTAGGAGAGCAAAAGATCTCTATAAATGTCGAGAGGAACACGATTGTAGTGGCACTAATTGATTTTCATTTCTTATTGGTTAATTGTAATCATGTGTTTTTTGGGTGTGTTCACTTCCGTTTCCTTTATATCCGGCTTGTTAATTTGTTTGGGAAGGTTGGTAGAGGGTGAGCGATGGGATGGCCAACTTTCTGCTTGACCGTACAACAAAACGTTTGTTTTATCAAATAAAGCTAATAAGACGTGTACAGAAGTGTTCCCGTTTCTCAATCTCTAATGCAAAACGATTGATGCCGAGACAACGATCTTGATCAACGTGTCACATGCTCATCTCAAAACAGAAAGTACAAATAATTGTATTGTCATGACCTTTGCATTCAGTTGTTTACGGGTAGACTCGAGACGGTTGCTTTAGTTTCTTTGAATCTGTCAGCGACCCAGTACACAGAGACCACAATAGAAAACAATTTACAGGTAATTTAAATAAGGGCCTATGGGTATAAAAATCAAGAAATACAATACAACGAACGTAAGATAAAGATATAGAGAGTAAAGCTATGTGTATGTTATGTTCAAGTAAAATAAGAATAGACTACTGTACAAGGCATGTGCTATATACAGCAGAAAGAATAGATCATTAACAGAAAAAGTTGTATGAAAAATAGATTGTGTATTATCTGGAGGATATGATTATTATTCCATAGAGTTATTAATTGCATGGTGGTTAAAAAAAACTTTAACTGTTCAAGAGGTAGACGGCCTGAGGGAAGAAGCTATTTTTGTGTCAGGTTGTTTTGGTGCTCAGTTCTCTGTAGCGCCGACCAGACGGCAGCATTGTGAAGAGATGATGGCTTGGATGTGAGAGGTCCAGGGTGATTTTCTGAGCCCTTTTCCTCACTTTGGATGTATACAGTTCTTGGAGGGTGGGCAGGGGAGCACCAATGATCGTCTCAGAAGTCTGAACCGTCCTCTTTAGTCTTCTTTGTGGCTGAGCCAAACCAGACAGTGATGGATGTGCAGAGGACAGACTCTATGACTGCTGAGTAAAACTGTTTTAACAGAGTTTGTGGTCGGTCGATCTTCTTCAGCTGATGTAAGAAGTACGACCTCTGCTGAGGTTTTTTAGCAATGGAGCCAATGTGATTGTCCCACTTCAGGTCCTGAGAGATGGTGATGCCCAGGAACCTGAATGACTCCACTGCTGCCACAGTGCTGTTCATGATGCAAGAAGCTGGAAGTTTTTAAGATAATGCCGAGAAAGGTTGTCCTTTTATGGGCTGTGGGATGTTCATCTCTGCTTGAGTCAGTACAAAGGTTTCTTTAATGTCCTTTGGTATTCTAACCATGAGTTTAATTGCTCCCTTATCCACATATGTGCATTTTGGACATAATGGTTACATTTAAGCAAGAAAAACATAGTTTTAACCCTTTTCAATAAATACAATTTATTTGGCAAGGTATATAAGATATAAGTGATATAATAGGCTGTAATATACCATGTGTGTGCAGTGACCTTTAAGCTGTTTAAAAACGAAAATATGTGTAAGTTATACACCATACATCAAAGGATAGAATGTAAATATATGTATGTCACAGACGAAGCAATTAAATAACAGCGATATATAAAGAGGCATTTTAATTAATTTATTGACTTCAAATTGGCAGCAGTTCAACTAAAACAGAAAGATTAGTATGTCACACATCAAAATAAGAGTTAAAATATTACACGCTCAAAAATGACGTTCGCTTAAACACGTAACAAAAACATGGCCAAAAATATTGCGTTATGGCGAGACAAACGATCGTGTCTTCAAAAAACTTTGCGTAAAGACGATAAAAACGTCCCCGTTCAAACGGAACAAATCACGTTATATATTGTCATATTGTTTGCGTTCCATTCTCCAGATGCGTCGCGCGTACATAATAATGCTGACTTTGTGTGTTAGAGATGAATCGTTGTGACATAGGCTGCAGAACATAATGGATTGGGAATTAATAGAACATGTGCTATATGCTGTAATGGGAAGTAAAGGAAGAATGTGAATTCTACCAAAATGACTTTTTTACGAGTCTTATGAGTCACGAGTCCAAGCTAAGTCGTTTCGTTTGTTTAAATCGTCTCCACCTCTATGTATCCCTCCCCTTTGAAAGGGTAAACCCCTTTGGTGCTGAGATAGAGTCAGACTTGGATGACTAAAGCAACGCACAGCGAGTCCTCAAGAACTTCTGCGTGAACAGCCAAAGATATCCCAACGTCTCCTGGCTTCGTCGAGGAAAAGTTTCCTACGCCTCTTTAAACAAATTCTTTCTCAATGAGTTCATCCTCATGTGACAACCACATGATTAAAAGTAAAGGGGATGCAGTCCTGATTATTGAGACAGTGATTGTATCTTCTGGTTTAAAGGTTTAATGAAAAAACAGGTTTATTTATTCCACATCTTATAGAAACCAGAAACCAACTGGTCTGCAACTGTAACCAAGTAAAAATTAAGGTTATTGACTCCATCAAACGGAAACAAAATGTTGCTTAACAAGCATTTATTGGGATTCAAAGATTTTTAATTTAACAAATTCTTTTTTCCGGGTTTCTTGTGAAGTTTGCTTCTGGTCACCAATAAACCAGCCTGCCAGCAACGAAGTCAAATAAGACACCGGATTGATCAACAACTCTGACAGTGCTTCATAACCAAGAAGCGCAATCGTCGGAAGATTGGTAACGTCCAATTTAACAGCTCCGTCTGAATCTGAAACCTCCGACAGTAATTTCACTGTGACTCCCAGGAGAGCCGTGAGCCCTTCAGCTATAAACAAACTTGTCTACTGCCATCGCGTTGAGGTTTGGCCTCGTCAAGAGAGCAAGAGCTCTTCGTTAATGTCGATAGGTAACGGAAAGGCCTATTTATAACAACGTGTTACACTCATTCTGAAACTGAAAGTAACAGCATGATATTTTCGGTGACCTCTCTGCCTTTATTTTGAGGCCTATTGGAAATATTTCAGAGATGATATGGTTAGTTTTAAAATAAAGTAGATAACTTCTGAGAAAAGAGATAAATAACACTACTGTAAATCATTAACACTTTCCCTTCAAGAGGACGTTAAGGAATCAAACAATTTGATTATTCTTGGTTTATATTGTCAAAATTGGTAAAATCTGTAAAAAATACAAATAATATACAACATTTTGAACAAATTCTCAAGGTCTCTTGTATCTACAGTTATGAAAGTAACTGTTTGAAAGTTTTGAAAGAAATGGTTGTGTAACCTGTTTTTATTCTATAGCCATTCACTCAAAAAAATAAGTTGTTTGTTAACTTAATTTCAGTATGACACCCATTTCCACACAATTGATTTGGTTTATCTGAACTTCAACTGTGTGAATTGTGCAGACAAACATATCTTAAGTTCATTAATTTATTTGACTTAATTTGAGATGTAAGTAATTTATGTGTAAAGCAATTAAACGTGAATGCTATCTTTTGAATCAACATCTTTATTTTTATCACATGTAGTGGATGGTGCTAGCAGGGAGCACGAGAGGATTTACTGCATTGGCAGAGACTTATTCACTAAATAAAGCTGGATGCATACAAATATAGAAATGTGCTCATCCCTAGTAAAACCTTTACTCTTCACCATGGTAACTCCCAAACAATCACAGACGAATCTTCTGAATTTTAACATTACAGAACAGTAAACACTAAAAAGTCTCCTTATCTGCCCCAAAACACAAATACAATAGCACTTTATCAATTTTAAAATCTAAATCCAGTCATAGGAGCAAAGCATGCTGGGACCACAATCCAATGTTGCCCCTTCAGTGAGTCAATGAAAATGATTAATGTTTTCCCAACAAAAATGGACAAAGTTATGTCAAAGAGTTGCACATCTATGTCACTGTTACACATTGAAATTGTGCTTGAACAAGAAATAAATACAAATGTGTTTTAAAAAACTAAATTGATTACGTAAAACAAACAACCTTTTAAAATCATTTTGTTTCAGCCTTAACTTCACTTAATATCACAATCACTGTGTTTTATTGTGTGAATTGTGAAGTTGTATTAAGTTGTTAAATTGTTTTTCAAAATGTAAAAGAATAACTTTATAAAAAAGACACATTAGCAGACTTTAAATGATGATGTAGCTTAACTTCTACAAATTCAAAGAATTCGAAGAACAAAAAAATGTAAACAAATTTAATACTTTCAAGTAAAAATGTGATTATTCTGAAATCTAATTTTGCAACTCATGATGGCCTGGCTAAAGGTTCCTGGCCTATACCTCAGCTCTCAGCCTGTACTCAATGATTTCCCCTTTCATTAGTTCTTCACTCACAGACGATACCTCTTCTGTTGGGCTGACATGTTTTTCTATCGTTTCTCTGTTTTACATTTTCTGTAAAACAAATACATTTCTCACATTAAGCAAAGGTATTAGGATTCCCCACTTGAGCTGAACAAATTTTATCTAGGATGTTTTTATGGAGGGCTTACCATATAGCAACTGGGCGTACACTTCTATGTTTTATCCATTGAACAGAACAGCACTGAATGACTAATGAGGTTATATTGCACAACCTGAACTTCTATAGGGCCATATAAAGGAAACAATGTTAAAGTGAATTCTGCATCCCTATTTATACTAACTATAAAAAATAAACTTTAAAAAAAAAGCTTGTCATGCAGTCCACTGAGCTGTGATCCTCTCTGCTGTTAATTGAAGAGTAGACACAGAGACATGGTGTTTTTTTGACAGTCTGTCACCAGCTTTAAATTTAAAACAAAAAAATGTAAACGAACTAAAATATTTATTCAAATATACTAAGTTAAACAAATGTACATACATATTGTTGTTTGTATATATTTTTAAAGGAAGCATTTTGCGAAATCTCCTTTTTGTCAGGAGTCAAAGCACACTGATGAGCAGCGCTCGAAACGCCGCTCGCTGGCGACACCTGCTGCTCAAAACTGTGTAAATGCAAACCACACAGTCCAAACATTAAAAAATCTCTTAACAAACCAATTTCAACTGTTTTCATGAAATCTAAAGTAGTCCAAAAACATTAAATGCTGTTCAATATAAAGCGTTTGGAAAACGTGTGTGTTCTTTTTTTGTGCACGTTCTCTTGTGTTATAACAGTTACCAGTCAGAAGAAGGATGTTGTATTTCAAGTATGGCGTCATTTATTGTTCACGAGTGAGGGAAGGATGGAACGGGAGATTGACAGAAGGATCGGTGCAACTTCTGCAGTAATGCTGTCGCTGTACCGGTCTGTCGTGGTGAAGAAGGAGCTGAGCCGCAAGGCGAAGCTCTCGATTTACCGGTCAATCTACGTTCCTACTCTCAACTATGGTCATGAGCTGTGGGTCATGACCGAAAGGACAAGATCCCGGATACAGGCGGCCGAAATGAGCTTTCTCAGCAGGGTGTTCGGGCAATCCCTTAGAGATAGGGTGAGAAGCTCAGTCACTCGGGAGGAGCTCAGAGTAGATCCGCTGCTCCTCCACATCGAGAGGGGCCAGCTGAGGTGGCTCGGGCATCTTTTCCGGATGCCCCCTGGACGCCTTCCCGGGAAGGTGTTCCGGGCATGTCCCACCGGGAGAAGACCCCGGGGAAGACCTAGGACACGCTGGAGGGACTATGTCTCCCGGCTGGCCTGGGAACGCCTCGGTGTCCCCCCGGAAGAGCTGGAGGAAGTGTCTAGGGAGAGGGAAGTCTGGGCATCCCTGCTTAGACTGCTGCCCCCGCGACCCGGCCCTGGATAAGCGGTAGAAAATGGATGGATGGATGGATGGATGCCGTCATTTATTTCGATAAAGATTTTTTCATTCAGTGTTATTTTCATAACCACATATTCAATATTAGGACTTTTTATATCTATATTATAATTCAACACAATTTTTATGGCCTAGGAAAAATTTTTAAGTGGGGAAAGTTTTAGTCAATGGGTCCACACATCACAGCGTGTCTTCCGATACATAAATAATTTATGAAGGCATTCACAAAACAAAGTGTCTCTTTAGACAAGATCAACGCCCACAAACTGTGCTCCATTCATCTTGACCATTGATCAGAACAAACGCTATGAGATCATTTCAGTTTCTTGGACTTCAGTTTCATCTGTCTCTGGCTTTCCAGAAACAACATTTTGCAAGTATTTTTGCTGGTTGTTTCTTGAAGATTGTTCCATGTCAATGTACTTTTTCATGCAACTTTTGAAGAAAATGTTTGCAGAGACTGTTTATTTTTGTCTGTGTGTCGTGGTCTCTAACGGTAAGACTGTGTATCTTACATGTTATATTTTTTGCATTCCTATTTCCAACAGCTATAGAAAAGTCTACAATTGTGTCCCGTGACCTGAAAGAAGATAAACGCGGATAGATGCATTACAAAGATGAACATAGTTCATATTTAGTGCGTTTGTCTCTTACAGTTGCAAATTGTATGAAATCTTTTGTTGTTTCAGGCGTGTTTGGTGTTGATGCAGATGAAGTGAAGTCAGTGTCAGTGATGGAGGGAGATTCTGTCACACTTCACACGGATCTTACTCACATTCAGAGATATGATAAGATAGAGTGGATAGATGAATCTCAAAGGGCTCTTATGGCTCAAATCTTTACACAAGCCATATCTATATGTGATGGTTATGATGAGAGATTCAAAGTCAAACTAAAGCTGGAAAATCAGACCGGATCTCTCACCATCACAAACATCAGCATCATTCAGTCTGGGCTTTATAAACTTAAGATCTGTAACAATAAAACTTCATACAGGAGGTTCAACGTTACTGTCTATGGTAAGTTTTGCTCATAGTTTTGTTGATTTTATGCATGTTAATCCCATTACAAGGTCTAATATTGTATGAATTATCATTCAAAGCTATTGTGGCGTGAACATAAAACATCTTTCAGGATTTACTTACAATTCAGTTTCTCTTTGTTTTTCCAGCTCGTCTGCCCGTTCCTTTCATCACAAGTGACTTTCTAAACTGTTCATCTGCAGAACAATCTTCAAACTGTTCTTTTCTGTGTTCAGTGACGAATGTGACACATGTGAGTCTCTCCTGGTATAAAGGAAACAGTTTATTGTCCAGCATGAGTGTGTCTGATCTCAACATCAGACTCTCTCTACCTCTGGAGGTGGAATCTCAGGATACAAACACATACAGATGTGTGGTCAACAATCCCATCACAAACCAAACACAACATCTAACCAACGTCTGTAAGTGTTCAGGTAAGACATCTGAAGTCATCAGAAGACTTCTACTCAACCATGAGGTGGACAGGAGACAAAGAGATGTAGAATAAAACTTCAAGACGTGAAACAATTTAGGAGACAGTTTACAAAATAAAAATAATTTTCAAAGTAGTTTTTCTTCGTAATTTTATACTAGTTACAATTAAATTAATGAGTTTCATGTGTGTGTATCACAGAACACCAAATTGCAACGATAGTCGCTGCTGTTGTGGTCACTACTTTGTGTCTGCTGGGGATCATAGGTGTCATTCACCACCGCAAAAGGCAAGTATTTACAATAAAACATTAATTATTTTCAATTATTAAGATATTGCTTTTATCAAATTGAACAAATGTGAAAGTCAAACAACAACAGACAAGAGATGTTAATGGGTGAACACTTGTCTCTTCACACTACTGAATGAGAATGTGAGGAACTCATTGTGTCATTCATGAATGTTCTTTACTCAGATTGCTCGGCTACAATCTCACCATTCAGAAAAAACTGCCGACACAAGCCATCATTGTCAACTGGAGATGAATACTGGAGGAGTTTTGGCAAACTTAACCACTGCAGTTTTAGATGCAGCAGAACTATGCTGACTGTTTATAAGCCTAAGCATAGAAACCGATTCTATGCTATCTATTCTATCGATTACTTCAGCCTATAAGAATAATAACGTTTTGCAGACAGTTAAATATTAGCAACAAAAGCCATCTTTAGACTGCAAAGGTTTCATCCGTCATGGCTTATAACAAAGACAGTTTAATACTGCTCAAATGTGCAATAATTATATGAAAGTGGATGTAACACACGCAGTTTCTGCCAATCTCATTTAAATCTTGAGTACCCATAGAGTAGTATTGCACTTTGTATCTTCGAAGAGTCACATTTATAAAAGAAAGATGCAGCTGTACGATTATATTATATTACAAGCATGCTTCTTCTCTCGTGGGTTAATGCGTAGGTGTGCTTTTCCTGAAGAATTGTCCAATAAGGGACTAAGAAAAGTTGTTACGTTAGGGAATTTACCTGTGGCACCTTCATTTTAGTGTGGGACTAGTTTTCAACCTAGTCTGTGAAACTGGATCATAGTCTCACTAAGCAAGGGCAATTTTTGCCCTTTTAGCCAGGATTTCCCCCTTTTTACCTGACAGGATGATATGGTATAGAGTACTTAAACCAAAACAACAATAGTTTTTTTTAATGTCCGTACAATGTATCAAACAGGCAAACTGGCACAAGTAACAACAGAGATGTGACTATACAGCCTTTACATTTTGGGCATCAGTGAAAGAGATAATCACAAGCACAGGCAGGTCTTTCTGTTGTGAACATTTACATTTGCTAACAAAATGTTATTTTTGTGACTATAATATATGCGGGTATTTATCAATCTAAATTATGTAGAAAAAATCTTATTGTTTAGATTAAATGTTTATTGTCAGATTGCCGTCTGCATACTTTTTGTTTTGCCAATCACTGCATCAATTGGCATCTACACTTGATATTTTCACTGTAGGGCCTTTTTACTGTTCTTTAACTATTTTTACTTTAACTACATGTGCTGTTGTATTGCCGTCATTCAGTATAAAGGACTAATTCCTAGATCTTCATGTACTTTTATAATTTCATATAATTGTAATATTTAAAATTTTTACAAGAAAAGAGTTGTGGACACAGATATGCACCAGGTAAAGATAAAACAGACAAATGCAAACAAATGTAATCTAAATGTAATAAAAAAAAGACAGATTACATTACAAGAAATGTGTAATCTAAGGGATTACATTATTTAAATAAAATTGTGCCAAGTGGTGCCAGTTACTGATTTCAATTTTCAAGCAATCCCAAATACCCAGCTGTGGTTATTGTTAATATTATTGATTCATTTTTTGGTGGCACATAGATCTCTTTATAGGAAATCTGTGAAATTGATACACTGAAAACTGAGTTTCTTGTGTAGCAGTCAAAAAACGTAATGACATTTTTACCAGACTTTTATTTATTTTTCAGTTCAATTTGTACACTGTATATCATTTTGTTTTTACATCTTATTCTAGAAACTATATTTTCAACTATCTGGTAAAATGAGCAGTAATATTCAAACAGAACATTGCTAAAGGACTTTAAATATATGAAAACATGTTTTTTAAAATACGTCTATTTTTATGTTTTTATATATATTTTAATGATTCACTATTTTGACTCGTTGTTGTTTCCTTTCTTGCAAAAAATATTTAATCAACTGTGGAAAATCTCAGCTTCAGGCTTATATCTATTTAAAAAAGACGGAAAGATTGACAATTAAGTCAAAAAGTAAACATCCATATTGACCGACCACCCCATTGTATCTGGAACTGGATCTCGCGGGCTAGAGTTGAGAACCACTGGCCTATAGTCTGTGAGAGGTATTAACCTGTTTGCTTAATGTCCATAGTGAAATAAGATAGCTAGCAAAAGTCTAGTGTTAGCCTACATTTAATCACCATTTAATCAGTCCAGGGAAACGTTTAGCACTATAATATCCCTGGTGTGGAAATTCCATTTTACATGTCCACTTTATTTTCTTTTTGGCATAAATGTGCAGCTAAATATAAAAATCTACCGTTTTCATTGTTTTGAGAGGAAGATACTTAATTTTAAGTTTGTTCGTTTTTTTTTTTTTAATCTTTTTTAATAATTATAATAATAATTAATAATAATAAATTGTAATCATTTTGTTAAGAAAATTTTCCATTTTGTAAAATTTTACAATAAAAATACATTGAGACTGTAAAAGATAGCCGTCAGCTATTTTTTATGTTTGCTTTTAATCTTGCATCAAATAGTGAACTGCATAATAGACTTGGATGTACAAATCACCAGCAGTAAATATTGTGCTAGTACTAGTATTGAACTACAAGCAAGACAGTTGCAAGGCTTTAATTAGAGTTATTTAAAGCTTTTGATGGCACAAAAGCTGTCGAAAAGAGTTTTCTCGTGCCTGTGCATGATGATCTCTAAAAGTAAGTCTAATGACAAGTAATGAAATATGGGCGTCTATTTTATTATTTCAACAGTGGAAACTATTGAAGTTGGAAGATTGTTACTTTCCTATAGAAAAAGGTGCTTTTTTATGCATACTGTGGTTTTACTGCAAGTACCATCCCTGCTGAGATTTTTTTTATTTTTACATTAAATTCCACTTTGTAGTGTGTTTTGGGTTTACCATCCCACCAATTGAATCCATCACATACAAGTAGTCAACAAGTAGTAAATCCCATTATAACCATTAAATCCATTACAGTTTCTATGTTGTATTTTGAGCAGGGTTCTTTTGTTTTTATTTCAACAGGAATACTTCAACTGTAGGCTAGTTACTTCAGTAAAAACATCATTATTTTTTTCAAATCGCTTTAAAAGATATAGCATCAGATCAGAAGTTAACACGCACGCGTTGCTCAATGTGTATGTGATGCTTATTTACCGTTTAGCCGATAGTTTTCATGACAATGTTTTTACGATCTTTGACTGATCGTAACCCACAAATGATTACACCACATTTAAACATCTGCCATTTTCGTCTTTAATTTTTCTAATTGCCTTTTATAGAGCGTCATCAATGGTGAAGCAGCACATTAGTTTAGCGATGAAGATCCCAGAGTTGCCAGATTTGCATAAAGAAAATCTGTCAAATGACCATTCAAAGCTTTCTGGAAAACCTCAAGCTTAGAAAGACTTAAAATATGGCAACATTAAAAGTTCCTGGCAAATCACAAGCCAGATAATTTTGCATACACAGGAAATCCTGCTGCATAGAAACCATTTTCATTGGACCTTTTAATAAGTGAAAAGTATGATATTTGTCTTTCAAATGTAGTGAAGTACAATAATGCTCCAAAATTGTACTTAAGTACTCAGGTAAATTTACTTCGTGCCTGTCCACCACTGGAGGGTTAGTTCAATCCAGCCGTTCTCTATAGTCCTTGAAAAGCAAATTCTGTTAAAGACAATATCTTGCTCGGCACTGAACTTTGAGCTTTATCATTTTGGAGGGATCATTTGTGTTCTAACAGCAAGGTCACACAATAACTAAAGGTTGAAAATGGGATCACGGGGAACATGCTCTTTAAGCAAAGTTAAGTATTATTATTTCCCACTTGAGCTGGATGCTTTGTCCCATTTTATCTAGTTCTTAACTTTGCATGGTGTTTTCATTAAGAAGCCTTGCACTTACAGAACAATGTTATTAGATGAAAATTGTTTGATTTGCTTAGTTTTTTTTGCTAAATTCAACTCCGCAAGTCAATCGGCTGCTGCTGTTGTTTTTATTGTTTGTTTGGGGTCACAGCAGGTGTCGTTTACACCTGCAAAATGGAAAGTAATTACATCCAATATAAAATATTGTTTTTATCTAAGATTTAATATTCATAAATATAAATAATTAGTTATAATGCAATCTCTCATTTTTTCTCAGGCTTCCATCTGTGAAATTGAGCTCAACGAAACCTTTTCCACCTTTTCGTCTGATGAATGATATTTGCACATCTTTTACATACATTATTGTCGTACCACATTCGTTGTCTTGAATGTGAGCAGTTCTTAAAAGCTGTTTTATGCACTTATTGTAAATGTATTCTTGTCTGTGTGCATGTTTTTAGTGCTCCTGTCTTAGTTCTCATATTTTCTTATTATTCGGTTTAAAATAATCATTGTGAGGTTTAAAGTAGTTTTATAAACAAATCCTCTTAACTCACATAGATATATCAAAGATATATAAAGATTACTTGGCTTGCAGGCATCCTATCAGTATTGTGATAAGACAATTGTTGATTATGTTTTACTACACCATATTTTTGAAGAATCATTTAGTAAACTGTGAGTTTGACTTTTGTTGCCAGTCTGAGATTTGGCATCTATTTCAGACGCTCTTGTACCAATATATTATTCACCTTACTGACAATTAATAAGCAACAAATTAAGAGTTTATTGGGGAAAGGTCGTATTTAATGGTTTGTTAATTTCCCCCTATAGCAGTGGCGGTTTTAGGCACGGGCGAACCGGGCAGCCGCCCGGGGCGCCAAATTTTCACGACACGTGGGGGGCGGCACAAGCACTTGAAAAAGAAAAATAATCCGCGCCGCAAAGCAGGTTTCTATTATGTATAATATAACTGTCTGTGTGGGGAATTGGCAAATCGCCGCCCCTGCTTGCTGAGAAGCGCAGAAGCTGTGTGAAAACTGTAAAGGGGAGGGGCTGATCCCCTGATGGACAGTTCACCTCTCCCAAATGGAGCGGACAAGGAGGGGGGCCCATTTAGTGGGCTAAAATCAGTCACACCTTGACTTTCTTCTAAATAACGCACATTTCATTCATAATTTTAAAGCACAGGCCTATTTTTCCACGTTTTTTTCTGCATTGTGTGTGAAATGGCTAATAAAAAAAGTTAATCCAAAACGATTATGTGGAGGTGAAGTGGTTTAGTCTTGATTGTCGAGTGCCAGATAAACATGAAAGCGATGGAGAGAAAAAGGTTTAAGCCGTCAGGTGCCCAATATAAGAAAAAATCAAAGTAGAAGCGGAGAAAGGAGCAAAAGATAAAGGTATGTAACTACGTTCTCTCTGTATGATTACGGTGACGTTATCCATCATCAATGAAGGGCTAATGTTAATGGGTGGTAACGTTAACTCTTACGTTTGTTAGCCTTCTTGCTATGATGCTTATACAACAATAATTCGGTCTTAACTCAACAAACACGAGATCTAATTTCACCATAAGATTGTGCTTTGCAACAAAACTGTTACAAGTAAAGTTATTATTTATTTCCATCATTGGGGTTAATGTTGGGCCCTGTAATTAGCCAACGAAATTAACATATGTCTGGATGTGTTCAAAGGCAAACATTTGCTATAACTCTGTTGCGTGACAAAGAATATAATTTGAGGCAGTAACCAAGGAGCTAATTGTTCCTCCCTTAGATTAGATTAATAAAGCGTCTAATGAGTCATGACAGACATTTGGCATGTAAGGGCATGTTTATTTAAATTTGCAATTCTTAAGAGTTATACTGTAGCCTACTGTCTTTTGATGTCAATTTCAATTGCAAATTCATGGGCACTTCTAAAGTATTTTGGAGAATCCTCTGTCACTGGTCAGCCATCAAAAACCATCAGCCTCCTTGAATTTTATCACTTTTATGCATGATAAGGATCTATCAGAGATCTACCCCAACTTTTGGACTGCTCTCAGGATTACACTTACTCTGCCAGTCACTGTGGCTCAAGCAGAGAGGAGCTTTTCAAAAGTTGATCAAGTCATACCTGAGGTCAACCATGTCTCAAGAACAGCTCACTGGCCTTCCTATCATCAGTATCAATAACTCAATAGGTGGCAGATTTCGTATGATGACATTATTGATGATTTTGCATTAAGGAAGGCCAGAAAGGTCAGGTTTTAGTTTGTGTTTTCTGTTCTTAGTGCAATAGTGTAATAATTAGATTTGCTTTTGTGTGATGAAGGATTTGTGCTATTTAGAATATTTTTTCTATATTTTATTTGTATATTATTCTTAATATTTTAATGTTGTTGTTCTCTGGTCGTGTTACATCATGATACATATGTACATCATGTACATATGTTGCAACATTTATGTACATAGAGTATATTTAAGTTCTGATAACTTATACTGATTTGTGCAGAATTGTGTTTTTAAAATGTTCTGTTGAAGGATTTGTGCAATTGAGAAATATAAGGTTCGTCTTACACTTATATAGTTATGGTAAAACATGGCTTTTTTTCTCTCGGATGGGTGGGAGTAGATGGGGGGGCACCCAGAGCGGATCTCGCCCGGGGAGTGATTCAATGTAGAACCGCCACTGCCCTATAGCATATTTAAGTGTGACCCTTTATGTTTTTAACCGCAGCTTGAATTTGAAAGGGTTGAGTAATAAAATCACAACCTGTCCAGTGGAGAAACAAGCCACACTCCTCCTGTTTCATAAACCTGTGACATGTACAATTTCCCAGAGTTCGGTTCAAGTTGAGCACTGGTATTATTTTAAAGCAGATGCAGGAGGGCAAGACACTTCAGAAATGCCTCTTTTACCTGAGTCTTTTGTATTTATGAGACTCTTCAGGCGTTTGGTATCTCAAACATCTTTACTGTGTTGAAAAGAAGAACGGAGACTTCTGGAATATTGTTTCTTTTCACGAAGATATATTCATGCAGCTGTTGAAGAATGTTTTCTTGTGCTTGTGCATGATAATCTCTAACGGTAAGTATAATGACATGTTATGAAATGTAAGTGGGCTTCTATTTTATTATTTTAACTGTTGAAAACTACTGAAGTTGGGTGATAGTAAGTAACAGTAAAAGATATGAGCTGCATTTTTTTATACACTTTTTTTATAATGTATATAAGGTACGCTGTGTATGCTCAGACCAATGTTTTTCAAACAGCTACTACTAAATGTCCATTATTCCCATGCATACATTTCTGAATGAGACATAAGGACAGTAAGAGTCTGTGTAGCTTCAACCCAGTGCATGAGTCATACATTCTCTGTGCTCTCTAGCTGTGTCCCAATTCGGGTGCTGCGAAGGCTGCATTTTTAGACCAATTGTGTCATTGCACAACTCAAGGCAATCACAACTTAAAAAAAGTATGTAATTCACAAAATCAGTCCATTTCAGTGTTTTAATGGTTTTAATATTACATATGATGTTGCTCATTAGCATTATTGGTGCATTATTGACTTTTAAATGTGTACAGTTGGTTAATTTAATTTACTGTTGGACTGTTTTAATCTACATAAACGCATTCTATAAAATAAAATATAATTTTTCTGGCTTTGCATTTGTTAAAAAAATTCAGAAACATCTCTGCTGTATCCTGCACTTGACGCAATTAGGATATCCTCCGCTAGAGAGTCTCATTTCCTTTTTTCTTCTTGGACTTTTGAGGCTGTGTGCTTTGATGACAAAGTCCTCATTTTTAAGTCTGCCACATTAAAGACTGCAGCCCCTGAATTGGGACAAAGCTTTTGTGTGTGCTGGTGGCTGCCTGCCTGCTATGACACCTGATCCCGCCGCCGGGGTCCTATGACTATTAGGTGCCCCAATTATGCCTGTAGTAGCTGCAACCATAGTGATAAAATGTCATCGTCTATGACTGAGCTTGTTATTTTGATGTGTTGGTAAACTCAACTTATCTGCATAACTGCCACACACGGCAATGAAGAGACAAAAAAGAATCATTTGTTTTTTCATTTAAGTATCCTATACCTGTTGAATTTTCCCAGATGTGGGAGATCAGTTCTGTTATTTATTTTATAGCTAGTCTTGCACTTAGCAAACACAGCAAAACGTGGAGGGCATGACTTTTAGGGGAGTGGACAGATCGAGGCAAATACCAATTTAACACAGTTAATTTTAGTGCAAAGAATTAGCCCAAAAGACCCAAAGTATCAAAGTAGCTTTCCTATAGCTCAGTGGTAAGCACACTGGTCATCAAGGCAAGGTCATGGGTTTGATCCCATGGGATTGCACATACTTAGAAACAAATGTGTAGGATAATGCAATGCAACGCATCTGTCAAATGCATAAATGTAAATGTAACTTCTTTAACAGTTAAAGCCCGAATTATGCAAAATAACTAAGTGAGATGAAATCAATTGCTAATTGCTTGGTCCCCCTCAGTAAAAAAATCACATATGCGCCCCTGCCCTGCGCCAATATAACAACCCAAATTCCACACAAGGGTTTGATAATAACAAACACATTTTAAAAGGACGAGTTTGCAGCAAATATGTTAAAATTCGACAATGAAGTCCATGGCCTGAGTAATTTTTGGAGTAACCTTCGTTTTTAAACAAACAATTACTTAAATGTCATCTGTTTTTTTTAAGAAACAAACTTATTTGTATTCACATTTAGATTAAATTAACCAGCCAAACACGTTTTTTCTTGCGAATGCACCTTCATGTTGGTTCAATAGACAATATTCAAGATGTTTCTCTTTGTGTTTCAGGCGTGTTTGGTGTTGATGCAGATGAAGTGAAGTCAGTGTCAGTGATGGAGGGAGATTCTGTCATTCTACACCATAATTTTACTCACATACAGAGACCAGATGAGATACTTTGGATGTTTGAACCTCAAGGGACTGATATAGCTAAGATCCATAAACAGTCCAACTCAAGCTATATATATGATGATGATGAGAGATTCAAAGGCAAACTACAACTGGATGATCAAACTGGATCTCTCACCATCACAAAGATCAGCATCAAAAACTCTGGACTTTATAAACTAAACGTCAGGAACAACAAACAAATAATTTACACAAAATTCAACGTTACTGTTTATGGTAAGTTATCTCAAAACAACCTTCCAATAACAAAAATATAATTTAATTATAGGTTTCAGTTTTCATTTATAAACTAGATCGGTGATTCACAGGTATCTATATTTTATGTTAACAAATCACCTGTTACTTATAAACTGAGGACTTGAGTGAGGTTTGACAATAGAGAGTTTCAGAGGTTATGACGTGTAAAGGATGAATGTATTGAAATATAAGGCAAAGCAATTGCGACAAGAATTTTAGGACGTTCTTACAATTGAGATTTCATATTTTTTTTCCAGCTCATCTGCTTGTTCCTGTCATCATCAGAAACTCACAATGTTCATCAGAAAAATGTGTGTTGTTGTGTTCAGTGATGAATGTGACACATGTGAGTCTCTCCTGGTACAAAGGAAACAGTTTATTGTCCAACATCAGTGTGTCTGATCTCAACATCAGACTCTCTCTACCTCTGGAGGTGGAATATCAGGATACAAACACATACAGCTGTTTCATCAGCAATCCCATCACAAACCACACACAACATCTCGACATCACTGAACACTGTCAGCTATGTTTGGGTAAGGCATCAAACTCATCAAAGTCACATCAAAGCCTTATGATAATGATTTGTCAAGTTTTTTTGTCCAAAAAGTTCAAATAGATTATGTGTTAAATTGTTTTTTGTTTTTTGTTTGTTGTATTTTTATGTATTACAGATCTAAACCTCTTGATAAGTACTGCTGTTATTGTTGTTACTGTGTTTTTGCTGTGGCTGGTAGCATTTGTGATTTACCGCCACAAGAAGGCAAGTATTTACAACCCAAAATTAAACATGAAGATTAATTTAATCATTGTTTATATGTATAAATATTTTAAAATATATTAAACAAATGTTAAAAAACAGTTTTCAGGTAAATATTTTTCTCGATGGTTACTGAAACATGACGTTCTTCCTCCACACTTGTCTTTCTTTTTTACTCAGGCTCAAATGGATCAGCTACAATCGCACTTGAATTTGATTTCCAGGAATATGCAGGAGAAATGTGGAAGCAAACTGAACAGAATTACTGAAGAATTTCCTACACGCTGTAGACCAACGGTTTTAGTTTGAGTTTTTAGGGGCACATGCACAGCAGCTGTGTGATTTCATTAGTGTTCTTATTTTTATATTCACCCCGGGAGTCTGTGGTGGGCAGCACATAAACCTCTTTTTATAGAAGATGAGAAATATACCACAATGAAAATCAGTTCCTTTCATTTTCTCCAGTGTTATAAACTTGTAGACAAGATCAGTTGATTTAGCAGTTTTTCAATTGTGACTGTCTGGAAAAAACAAAGGTTAAATATAGACATAATATGTTTTCTCTGTTACCCAGGTGGTAAAATAATGTGTTTGCTTCATGTTGACATGTTGACATTTGTGACCTTGAACAACAAAACCAGTCTTACGTATCATTAGGATGTTAAGTAAAGATCATGTTCCATGTTCCCAATATTTTGCTTTTTTTGGACCCTCAGATTCCAGCTTTGTAAACAGTATTACTCCAGACATTATCCTATTCTAACTAACCACATATTAATAGAACGTTTAAACGGTCTATTTCCAGACATTGAAAGAAACTTTTTAGTCAGTGAAGGCCAGGGAATTTTGACTGGTCTTAGAGTGGGTGGGAACCTTGACTATGGAATGTAGTGTTCCACATTTGGAACACATCCATATCGCCAAGAATAGAATCTAGTCGTGGCCAAACGGTCCACACCTCATGGGTTTTATTACATGAGCACTAAGATATGCGCAGTAGATAGATAGAGAGAGAGAGAGAGAGAGAGAGAGAGAGAGAGAGAGAGAGAGAGAGAGAGAGAGAGAGAGAGAGAGAGAGAGAGAGAGAGAGAGAGAGAGAGAGAGAGAGAGAGAGAGAGAGAGAGAGAGAGAGAGAGAGAGAGAGAGAGAGAGAGAGAGTTATGATCTGCTGTATTTTGGTGTAAGTGATATTATTTACGTTTTGTTAACTGTAAACTACTTATCATCTCTAATGATGTCCAAAAACATCCTAAGAAACTGTTTTTTTATTTATATTGTTTAAATATATATTTAGTGTAAGCGGTAGGACATTACGACCCAGGGGACGTCACCTCAGAGCGCTTAATTGCTCAGATGGCTATTTAGAGAGACGTAGTCAGAGCGACAAGCAAGACTGTCGTTCCAGCATAGTGTGTCGGTACAGTGTGGGGAGTGAAAGCACCAGGATTGTGGGTCCAAACCAGTGCTGTTGTCGTTGCTTGAGGTTGGAGATTGGCCAGTGGACAAATCTTCTGCAGTAACGCAGTGTGAGATTGTGGGGAAGACGTATGGTGCACACATTTGTTTGCTATTCAGGGAACGTGGGTAAACCGTTGCAGTGTGAGATTGCGGGGAAGACACACGGTGCAAACATCTGTTTGCTACACAGGGAACGTGGTCAGGGTATATTCTGGCAAACTGTTTCCCGATCACGTTTTGTAATCGGCAAAGCAGATTGTAGCACACGCCGTTTACCAACACACGATGGGTGATTCGCAAAGCCCAATGTTCCTTCTTGTTTTCGCAGCACGATCCCATATAAAGGAGTTTAAAGTACGAGGTGTTGAATTAAGGGGCGGACCAATAGTTAAACAATTTCAAAGTTAAAGTTCGGGCAAAAAATATTAAACAAGTTTCAGTCAAATATTTATGCTTTGTAGGAAGATCCATTGTTAAAGTAGAGTGCACACAATCATATTTGGAACATTTTTCAGCAGCAGATTCAGTGACGTCAACGAATGCTGCTTTTAAATAAACATGATTGATTTCTCATCCGCCCAAACTACAATTAATTATTGTAACGTTATTTACTTATTTTTTTTGGCTACCCGAGCTGCGGGTATCTGTTTGAAAATTTCAAAGTAAAAGTTAAAGTATAAATGAAAATTTTACAAATCTGCCGGCTAAATTGTCACGTTAATAAACCATAAAAATATAAACTTAAGAATATGGGCCATTCCGTAAAAATTTCAACCTTACCATTAAATATTTTTTAGTTTTACCAACGGTTTTTATTATGCCAACAGCAAAGATATCTATATTTGATGATTGAAATACCCATATGAGGTCTCCCCAAGTTTTAAAAGCATTGGTTTAAGTTTTAGTACATGATTTTTGATAGTTGGGTAAGTGTCAATTTCAGGATTCACGGAACTCTTTCAGTTTAGACATATTTTTTGTCAGTGATTTTTGAAATGTCCATTAATATGGATTTTAACCAAAATGACTTCCACATGATGAAGTTTTCAAATATACCTATGAACCCTCATTTAACCTCTTTATATAATAATTGAAACAACTGTAATCACCCTGGCTAATATATACTATGTACTGCTAAAAAAAAATAGGGAAAACTTATGGTTAATAAGTTTCAATTGCATAAAGCAAATAAAAGTGACAACAGGTACACTAGAGAGGCAACAGCAATGGTTGTCTGTGGAGGACTATAAGGGGATGAAATGCTCAGATCTGTTGTCAGATCTTTTGCCTTGGGGGACTTCCTCTGTGAGTTGGATTTGGATCAGAGTATAAGTGAGCCCCTTGACAGTCTATGGTGTTACTTGACAGCTTCGGATATACAAGATCACAGAGGGTCTCAACTGGATTTAGGTCTGGGTAACATGAGGGCCAGTCAATGGCATCAATGCCTTCATCATCCAGAAACTGTCAACAGACTCTGGTCACAAGTGGTTGGGCATTATCATGCACCAGGAGGACCCTGCACTGTACCAGCATAAGGTCTGAAAACACATCTGAGGATTTCAACCCCATAGCACATGAGGTCTGTGTGACCCCCTAACGATGGTCCACCCCAGACCACCCTTGCGGTTGACTCTCCAGTATACCTGTTGTCACTTTTATTTGCACCAAAAACTGTAAAAATGGTTCACAGTCACTTATGCTTAAGTCACAGGTTGATTGATATTCCTGAAGGTTAACTGATCTGGTGTTATACTGCGATGATAAGGGTTCCCCTCATTTTTTTGAGCAGTGTATATATGAACACTCTAAAACGTGCTGGGTTCTTTTGACCCATGATTAAATATTTGACAGAACACACTGCTGGGTTAAAATAAGCCATTGCTGGAATATTTAAATAAAATTACATACCCCTTATAGAATTTGGTACAGATAAACCTAAAACGTTCACAATTAATCAAATTATGATATTAATACATGCATCAGCCTTACGATTTGATGGTTAAAATAAAAGCAGGATTGTGAACATTTATGGTTGTATACGGTTTCAGATTTTTGTTATAATTACTGTTCTTGTCATTTTACACTTTTATTTTACTGTATTTCAAAAGCCTAACCATAGACTGGGGCTGCAAAATGGTCCATTGGCTAGAAGTCTGTGTGTAGAGCATCTGTAATGTTATCCTGCATTGTTCGTGTTGAATAAACACTCAAATAAATACGAATTAACAGAGGATACCAAGAAACAAAAACTCAGACCTTGAAAAAAACGCAGTCTTTCGTATCCTGTAAATGATTTAGTGCATTTTAAAAAACAGAACGTTGAAATGAATAGATTAATAGAATTAATAGAAATAAAGTTTAAATTTAAACCGCCAATAGTTGTCGCTATACCGAAGTAAGTCATATGTGAACAGTGGCGAGTCATTATTGATTTCATTGAACCGATTCAAACAGCGGATTCAGCTAGTAATTATTTTAATTAAGACCTAACCCGACAATATTATATCTAAAATATATTATGCAACAATAACTTTTTGTATAAAATCAATTTTACTTAAGCATTGGACATGCTGGTATTGGTAAAAAAAACATAATCTTGTGCTTTTGCAAAGTGATGTGCGTTGTGGGATAAACGCAATAATTATAAGAGTTACTTTTTTTTAAATAGCCAGAAGTCTAAAACCTGTACGACATTGCTCATCAAAAATAAATATACAATAATTAAACAACATAATTTTCTTAAATTTCTCTTTTGAATTCCCATCTGCATTCCAAGCTCTGTGTGTATCTTTGTGTCCATTTTCCTACGTGGTATTATAAAGTTTTATACGTTTATAAACTCATGGTAACGGGTGTGTCGAGTTAAAGATATGCTCTCTGCATTCAGACTGCCGCGCGGGTTACCTTACGTACATTGACCAATCATTTGCGGTTTACGTTCGAACGTTTACAACTTTTACTTTGAAATTTTCAAACCGATATCCGCCTCTTACGTCTCCTGCTTCTCGTTTCAAATTCGAATCGATTGTGTAGCGCTGGGAAATCAGACACGGCCGATTTGCTTTGCGAATATCTATCTTGTGTTGGTAAACGGCGTGTGCTACAGACTGCTTTGCCGATTGCAAAACGTGATCGGGAAACAGTTTGCCAGAATATACCCTGACCGAACGTGTCCAGTCACTGTTTTTCCTGATCAGTTTTAGCTATACCAACTGCCTACCATATTTTGTAACCTACCGATTGCTGCGCGCCTTAGGGCCATATGTGAGAGGGAGACGAGGTTTGTGTTTTATAAATGTATGTTTTTATAATCTTATGTATACTCTGTTGGGTTCTCTGGTTTGAAATATTTATTGGGTAACGTGTAGTTTTCCCAGGAGACAACTACCTGCAGTGGTGTGCGTGTGAAGTGGAGAAAGGTTGTAAATCACAGATACCATATTTAACTGGGTTGTTTTACCTGTGTATTAATTCATTTATTAAGAGTGACGTGGTGTGCTTTGAATTCTAACACGTCTCCGGAGGAGAACTCTGTACACACCAGTAACCATTTGGTGTTTTGATTTGGGAAGTTTCATAGAGTATTACAGTTGTCTTTTTAAATTGTTTATATAATTGAGAAATTGTGAAATAAACAAATGTATATTTTTGACACACCAGTTTCCATCTGCGGCCTTTAATTAGGGTGGCTTGCGTGAAAGATATATTTCTGTAAAAGTATTGGTGGCCACGTTAGCATGAATTGTTTTGGCTTAATTAAACCTAAATCCTTTCTTACTCAATCAATGATGTCATCCTCATGTGACAATCGACAATGATACATTATATAGTTCTGTAATATATAAAATACAGTAAAGAGTGAGAGGGATGGAGTCTTCCTATGCATTACGGAGTCAGTGCATCTTGTGATATCCCCAGGGCCCGGTTTTTCAAAAGTAATCCACTAGGATTTTGGATAACGGATTGGATCAAATCTTGAAAATGTGTTTTTCAAAAGAAAAAACGGATTACATAATCGGATCAGATCTCGTAATCCAATCTTGGTTTTGATCCGGATCAAACCTTTAGTTTGGGTTTTTCAGAACTTTTTTGTAGGATTTGGATCACTTTGATCCAAAAAATCTGGATTAAACTGATCCAATCAGAAGGGTGGATTCAGCGTGGATTCAATGCCCAAAATGTAATGAAAACTTTTAAAATGTATCAAATAATACTATGTTTGGATCATGCAGTATCTTACAAGATATCATATTTATTCATAAGGTTTTAATTTTATTTGTTCATCCGTCAGGCTACAGTGATTAGGTAAGCTTTAATGTATTCAGCCTTTCAGTATAGGCCTACAGCAAAGTAGAAAGAGTTTGGTCTCAAAAAATAATCCTCCAAACAGCTGTCAAAATTGACCAAAAACAAGTTTTATTCTGTCACTAATTGATATATATATTCATCACAATCGAAAATATTTTTGTATTTAGAATATGTATTAGTGATACATGCAATGATTACAGAATAACCAAAAAAATGCGAAGAATGGCAATCACTGATTTTTGAAATCGAAAACAAATCCAAATCAGAAATAGTGTCTAACTATTTCGTCCCTTGTTGCACGTCCTGTTTGCTCGTTCTGGCAGAATGCAGGAGGTTGGTTAGGGTCTCCTAAGGCTCAGGTGCATCATTGTCAGCAGAGAGAGGGACATTGAGCTTAGTAGCGATGTTGTGCAGGACAATACAGTTATGTTGCATGCTTGCTTTCTGTGGTTCCACTCTCAGAACTCCATTTAAACGCTCAATTGCTCAATTGTTTGTGTTCAGATGAGCGGACTGCTGGAAGAGGATGGGGTGGGGTTTTTCTTGTTTTTAGTTTTTTTTAAATGTGTGTGTTTTCATTTCAAATAAAAATAAACTTATATTGACCCCACATTGGCTATACTTGTTGCTCTTTACATATCTATAGTTCTACATTGCGATTTCCTATCCTGTTTGAGCACTGGTTATCCAGATTTGGTGATCCTGAAAAGTTCCTATCCGGATCAGATTGATCCAATCCGATGTTGCTTTAAAAAACTGGCTCCAAAAGTAAGCTGGATAACGTGATCACGGATCGCAAAAAAAGGATTAAACCTTTTGAAAAACCGGGCCCAGGGTGTAGCTTGAAGTCACTTTGGATAGAAATACCAAATGCATTAATGTTACATAGTGTCCTGGGTTTAATGTTAAGGAGACTTAATGTTTCTACCAAATATTTCTATTGAAACAATATTGAGAGCTCAAGTAATACATTTAATTTATTTAGATTTTTTATTTCAAAGATAATATGCATTACATATAAATCATCAACTACAGAGACCACAGAATTAATGAGATGCGTTACAGTATATCAAATCAATGAATAAATATTTCCATATAATATCCCCATGTTTCAGTACAGGTTTCTTATAATTATTGATCTAAAGCCTTACTTTTGTGTATGATTCAAGACTTTTTGAATAGTACATTAGAAATGCTGAAGAGCATCACACAGTGAATTAATGAAGAGGAAAACATGAGGCTATAGAAACAACAATCCTAAATCTAGTTTTACAAGATTTCATTTCCCACGTGTGCAGTTAGAATCAGATTTTGACTAATTTGTGTGAGGTCAGAGTCATATGCTGGATCGAAGAATTCAAATGGGATCACAAATAGTACTTTGTGCACAGAGGGTCTCGAGCTTGGGTTCTTGGGGATTCATACAGAAGACTTTAAAATACTTCGCAGTACTCTTCATCCTCTCGAGAACTGCAGAGTAATTGATAAAAATTGACCTGTAATTCATGAAATATATGAATTCAGCAGAATGGAATAAACTCCTACTTGATGGTTTTATACAAAAGACTAAGAGCTACTTGGCAGAGATGGGAAATTGGCCATCACCATCAGGAGTCTGTAACTCAGCACCTGTGGAGAACAAAACAAAACAACACGAAGAAACATAATTTTCACTAACATTTAAAGAAACATGAAAAATAACTTAAAGTTCTGTTTTACTGGGATATTTACAGACTATGATTTATAAAGTTAGCTGGGTTAATTCAACCTTTTTGTTTAAGGTGTTGTCACAAGTCCCTGTAAAAAACGATAGAAACCATCACAAAAAAATCCAATGAAATACAATTATAAGCTATTAACATTTCCCATTAAAAACAAAATTATTTTTTTTATATTGTCTTTTGGGTATTGAGACAACATATCAAGTTCAGTTCACACCGTACTTTGCATGGAGCTGAATAATCAAAGTAGGCTAAATGTAGAAACGAGAAGATATTTTTAATCAAGAGGAGAACGAGATTTGCCAATGCACTGTATATTATTGCATTATTTGTTGTGATAAAGGTGATTTCATTCATTTAGTTTATTTTCATAAACACATGCACAATATTAGAGCTTTCAGTTTTTTACAGTAAATTAGAATTTTAAATTGTGTTGGTATTTGCATGAAAATATTTGAAATATGGCACTTACTACGAAAGTTTTAGTCAGTGGGCCTAAACATCACAGTGTGATGTCATGAACTGTCTTCTGACATTTCAGAATTTGAGTGGCCTTTCACAAAACAAAACGTCTCTTTACACAAAATCGACGCCCCCAAACATGTTTTCACTGCCCCACCCATATGACATGGATCAGTGCAAAGGCATTTCCGTTTCATGGATTTCACAGGCTGGAAAAGACACTTTCAGAGGCGTAGGGCATCCTCAACACAGTTTCTTTTTGTTTCCCGAAGACGACATTCAGCATGACAGACTTTAAAGGGAAAAAGTGTGTTTCAAGGTATTGTTTCATGTGATGTTTGAAGAGAATGTTTGCAGACACAATTTTTGTTTGCCTGTATGTCGTGATATCTAACGGTAAGTGAGATTATCTTTCATGTTCTAAAAAGGTTTTGCATAACAATTTCCAACATAGAAATATCCACTATTGTGTTTCAATTTTCTCGTATATCTCGTCAATTCGTCTGTTTGTTCTCCAGGTGTGTTTGGTGTCGATTCAGATGAAGTGAAGTCACTGATGGAGGGAGAATCTGTCACTCTACACACTGATCTTACTCACATACAGACAGATGATCAGATATTGTGGATGTTTGTTCCTCGGGGGGATCTTATTGCTGAAATAAATAAACATGGCAACTTTTGCGCTATATATGATGATGTTGATGGGAGATTCAGAGACAAACTGAAGTTAAACAAAACGACAGGATCTGTCACCATCACAAACATCAGCATCACAAACTCTGGACTTTATAAACTACAAATCTGCAATAGACCAAAGACAAAATGTTCAGAAAAGAGATTCAATGTTACCGTATATGGTGAGTTTTGCTTAATACGACTTTTTAACAAATGTATAGTCTTTGCTGGTTTCCATGAATTATTATGATGAGTCGAATCAGGTTTGACAAAGGAGACCTGGTGGCCCTGAAGTGTAAATATGATTGTATTATTACACCAAAAATGTTGTGAAATGAATATGAGAAACCTTCAAAAAGCAAATTCTTCCAGTTATGTTCCTCTTTGGTTTCCAGCCCGTCTGCCTGTTCCTGTCATCATCAGTTACTGTCCGCAGGATCCTAAATCATCAGAAAGATCTTCAGTGTCAAAATGTGTGTTGTTGTGTTCAGTGATGAATGTGACACATGTGAGTCTCTCCTGGTACAAAGGAAACACTTTATTGTCCAGCATCAGTGTGTCTGATCTCAACATCAGACTCTCTCTACCTCTGGAGGTGGAATATCACGATACAAACACATACAGCTGTGTCATCAACAATCCCATCACAAACCACACACAACATTTAGACATCACTCAAATCTGTCGGACACATTCAGGTAGGACAGTAAAATTATGTCTGATTGTTCTTTATTTTAGATGTTCTTTGTAATGAGTTGCTGTTTTTCTCTGTTACAGAACCGAAACCGGCTTGCATAGTTTTAGCATTAATACTGTTTGTTCTGGTGCTTATATGTGGGATGTGTTTCTACTGGAATAGAAGGGGAAGTAGGGTACGTTTCTACTATAACAATCATGGTACCGTATAAAATGGTTGATCTTGATTATCATCTTCATGTTTTTGTGCTCATAGGCCCCTGTTGAGCAAGACAATAGCGAGTTCACCAAGGAACAAAAAAATCCATAATTTGTTCCCAAAGAAGAAAACCCTCTGTTATTGATGCTATATGAAGATTTCTTGGATGATATGGAAATGTGAAGAATGCATAATTTATTTAAATTAAAATTGTAACACATCTACGTTTAATGCATGTTGAATAAATAAACGTGTCTGTTATTTCCAAACAGCTAGATTTTTGACATATTTGAAGGGTAGTATATTTGAGTGTGACATGTAACCAGCACTACAACAGAGACAGAGAGAGATTTGTGTAGTCAGTTAAGGTGACTATAATTTGAAATTCCAACAAATGTGGATTTATACAGGTAAGTTTTTTTTTTATTCAGGTCATTTTTTGCTGAATATGTGTATAGTAATTGATTTAATTGCCATGTATTAGGAAAGGTAGGCTATCTAAAAACTCTATAGTTTATGGAATATAGGGCAGGTGATAAATAAATGGCAAAGCATGATGTAAGCATTTTCTGTGACAGATATCCTTTCAAATCTTGCTTTATATGGCTAATGTACAAGAGCTGGATAAAAAAATAATATTAGAACAAAATTGTATATTATAGAATGAATGTTTTAGTTTTGAAAATATTCTTCAACACTTTATTAACTACTTAAGACAAACAGTTTGAGATTAATTTGTCTATCTTAATTGGGACGGTATGATGCTCTATATATAAAACACGTCAAAACAATGGCATTATATTATAAATCAGATGAAAAAAAGCCTACGTGTGACTGTTAGAGACGCAAACACTTATATGTTGATAATAGACAACATGAATAGGTGATAGGTTTGGTTCTAGTTTCTGGGTGCGTTTTTTTATTTCATGCCCATTACAGGGTATTTCGACCGTTTATTTATTATAAGATAAATTATTTGTGACCAACAATCCTAAAATCTAAAGTAGAAGTCAAAACTCTGTCAAATTTACAGTTGCTTACAAGTTTACAAGTCTAGCTTTCCAGTAGCTCACTTGTAAGAGCATTGCATGAACAACGCAAGGTTGTGGGTTCGATTCCAGGGGATTGCACATACATGTGTAGGAAAAATGCAATGTAAGTAGCTTTGGATATATGCATCTGCCAAATGTGTAAATGAAATAAAAAAAATTGCAGTGTATGTTCGTGCCAAGATTGTTGTATAAAATATTGCAGGCATACCATGTCATATTAAAATAGTTACCCCCTTAGTTTAAAAATACTTACAGTATAAATATTTTAGGAATTTCCTTACTTTCCATACTCCAAACTTTGCATATTCTTGTTCTTTACCATCAGATATTTATTGTTACAATTTTAGTTACGCAGTAAAATCTGTGTAATTTAGCGGTACATGCAGACTGTTATCTAAAGCGTTGTCATTTTGTTTCCCTCAACAAAGCTGGTTTATCAATAAATAGTTGTAATAGTTTAGGAAGACTACTTTTTCCCCGTTCCTCGACCAGACGACCGACAACAAAAAGATTGGCAATACATGAACATTAAAAAAAGGTCCTACGAAGTGATGAGGGCAAGTATTATCTAAAAATAATACAGTATTAACAAAACCAGTATGAATGAGAGATAAACTAAACGCAATATGATGTTGACAGTGTAAATCGTTCAGTAAAAATATTTATGAAATTACACCTACAATGCACATACGATAGCATTTCATGACTTCAGTTTTAACATGGTGTAGACCATTTCCACATCAGAGCAGCTCTCGAAAAAAATATTCTAACATTGTTTTGTCGTCCTGCAAACATCCCATAGTGTAATGAAGTGGTGTTGAACAGTGCCTTAGTTTCCAGTAAGGAATAGCTCAATCTTGAATCAAGGCAGAACAGACAATTCTTATGAACTCAAACCTATTATTTGTTTTAAAACATGTTTAATTTTGTAATTGGGATCAACACCTGTGACATTGGTGTAATACCTGATTTTCTGGATCTTTTTAACAGTATGGGTCCAGGCTGATAAAAGAGATGATTCACCTCAACATCAGAATCATAACATATCATAAACTCCCAGCAACGCCAAGCTGATAACTTTGCCCGAACTTGTGTTCTGTCATTCAATATAGACATCAAAATCAAAACTCAGGTCATCAGTGGCTCATGTTCATTTATGCCTCATAGTTCCAAGTTCAGTGTTTCTTTTTTATTATCTTTATAAATGTATCTTTAAATGTGTTTCAACTATCGCGCGATAAAAAAAATGTCGCCGTTAATCTATTCTCAAAGTTGGGTTGGCAGCTGGGTCTATACTACGCAAGCTATGATGACTTTCACCTTGATATTTTAGCGCGGATGTATACCAGCTTAACTGCACTGTACGGGGCGAGAACGAGATTTTTCAACACGCGTGATTCGCGTCATTCGCGGAAGCAGAAGCCGCCTCATCATCTCATAACCAGGGCTTCATTCACGCGATTCGCGCAGCAAGTAGGTCTATTGGCTCTTTGCATTAACATATAAATCACTCGCGCTTGACGCGCCATTCGCGTTTGGTCTGAACACAACATAACGTTACTGTGAAATTACCGCATCAAACGTGACGTGCTAACATGGATGCAGCTATGAAGCCGCCGGGTTTGCTTCAGGGAATATTAATTTTTAAGAAGCTTCCCAATAGAAACATCGACAAGACTAAGGTTGTTTGCACCTTGTGCAATGCGGAATTGGTTAAAAAAAACACTTTCTCTCAACAGGTAGTGGTCTAGCTTTAGTTGAAACCAGTAACTTTGTATTGAGATCTAATGTATTATGGCTCCTGTATGACATATCGCTTGTTGCTCCCTCACTCTTTGTAAGTCGCTTTGGATAAAAGCGTCTGCTAAATGACTACATGTAAATGTATTGTAGGAGCTCTTCCAGTCTCAAGTACCACCTAAACGCAATTCTAGCTAATGCGGAAGTAAACACAAGTTCATTTTATTGAACATAATTTAATTTTCATCACCAATTATCATAGTAGAACAGCTTTCTCAAGCAGTTTGTGATGCATTTTGGAAACAGGAGATGAGCCCCTGGTCTAATGCGCCACCTGGCTTGAGAAACCCGTTCTCAAAGACTTACTTTTAGTCATTATTTGGGTATCACACATATTCTGAATGCCTTCGGCAGAATTCAAATGAGCCATTTTAATCTAGATTAATCTAGATTAATCTTGGAATTAATCTAGATTAATCCAGATTAAAAAAATTAATCTATGACCACTAGTTTCAACACTATAATCTGAGCAAATATTCCTGTTGCTGAAACAGAGGAGGCACTCGCAGGTCATCAGTTTAATACCCAGGAAATGTTTTGTATATGTAGTGTGTGCAAGTTGATTTGGATAAAAGCATCTGACAAATGCATAAATGTAGAAATTCAACAAAGTTGAAATAACAAGATTGTTTAAAGGGATACTTCACCCAAAAATGAAAATTCTGCCGTCATTTACTTTCCTTCGAGTTGTTCCAAATCTGTATAAGTCTGATGAACACAGAAAGATATTTTGAAGAATGTTTACAACCATTGACCATTGCCCCCTATTGACTACCACAGTAGGAAAAAAATACAATAGAAGTCAAAAGTGCCCCAGAACTGTTTGCTTTCCTACATTCTTCAAAATGTCTTATTTTGTGTTCAACAGAACAACAAGTAATTCTTACTACTATGGGAGTCAATGGGGGGCAAAATCTGTTTGGTTATAAGCATTATTCCAAATTTCTTTCTCTCTGTTTATCAGAACAAAGAAATTGATAAAAAATTTGAACAACTCGAAGGCGAGTCAATGAAGACAAAATTGTCTTTTTTGGGTGAAGACTTCATTTTAAAGCATTCAATCTGTATCATTAATGTGGAATGGATGAGGTGATTTACACCTGTGATGAAACACAACCGAAGCACATCGACCAAAAGAAAAACAAATCAAATGATGCTCTATTACAGAATGTAGTATATGGTTATGTCCTAAATATTTTAATACCGGACACAACTATGTATACAGACCATAAATGACCACAAGGTGGCAGAACTGTTTTAAAGTTTTTCACTTTCAACATCATCTTTTTGGTCGTCAAATCGAATCCCGTTTCATTTTAATCATGAGAATAATGTGCATCACCACAGCTTCTCTAAATGAGACGTTGATATCACATGACTGAAAGCATAGTTGATATAGCTCTGAAGTCAGTCAAAACAATCTGCCCTGGAACAAATCGTAGATTCGCTATTTAATTAAAATATTCACTTTATAAATCGACAGCAGATTCTTAAATGGGTTATTATTCTGGACGAGCTTTTACTTCGCTGTACTAAATTAATCGCTGGAAAGTTTAAGGTACTGAGTTTATTTGACACTTTGGAGTGAATCGTTTTTTTTAATTATTTTTATTTAAAGGCCACGCTTAAAACCTGCAAAATAAAGTAAACTTTTAATAAACTTTATTTCGTTTATTTTCTTAATAATTAACCATTACAATCATTTACTGGTTTTATATTCGTTGTAAATTGTTTGTTTTATTACAAAAATATTTATTTAAAACCTACAGCCACTTCAAAATCATTTAATTTACTAGTTCTAGATAAAATGATTGTTAATTGATAACATTTCACCCAGATACCAAACGATAATATACCTTTAGTGTTTAATTTGCATGTCTTTGAAGGAAGTCAAAATAAAAAAAAAATGGTCATGTTGTCATGTTTTCACATTTAACTTGTTTACTGACGAGAAAACAAGTTCGTATTTATTTACAACACAATCCTAATGTTTAATCCCAGTGTCAAAATGAATAGATGATGATTTGACATTTTGTTTCTGTTTCAATTCAACAAACACTAAACTGGAATTTCCACAATATGGTGAAATTCTGAGTAAAGGCAAAACTGCACTGCTCTCCTGTGTTCTTACTGTGGCTGTATATAAATATACATGTTGTGAATTAAATGGGGCTGCAAATGTAATAAACCTAGAGATAGACTTCTCATACATTGTGTTTTTCATCTGTGAATTCTAGATGAAGGTCCATATGAAGAATGTGAAATCGTCTCTGTTGGTTTTGTTCTTTCTACGGTCCTTTGGTGGTAAATTATAAACAATTTCAGGATAAAAACTGCTTAACTTTTTTTAACAAGGTGTCTGTAAATAATTTATTTTTGTGTTAAAGGTGTGTCTTGTGACGGAGTGAAGACAGTGATGGATGACTTTCATATAGCTAATGTAATACTAAGATTTAGAAACTCTAGAAACTTCCAGCTTACTGCCCGTTACTACTTTGGACTTGGACCTGAACATTTTGGTATTTGATAGTTCCTTTTATGGTTTTCAGATCCCAGATCCCAAAATTTCCAGAGATTTTCCGGCATGCAAAGAAGTTTCAAGCAACATATGTGTTGTTGCGTGTTCAGTGCCGAGTTTGGCACAAGGTCAGATCTCGTGGTTCAATGGAAACGTTCCATTATCCAGCTATACAGTTTCTGAGTTCATCACTAGACTGTATCTAGAGGTGGAATATCCTAATAAAGACAACTACAGCTGTGTGGTGTCCAGTTCAGGCCATACTAAGACTACATATCTCGACATTGCTTCATCCTGTCAGTCATGTCGAGGTGTGTTGATTATTACTGCTTGTTTACTCGGCTGATCTGCTCATTTGCTTAATGTTAAGGTCTGTTTTAGAATAATTGTTATCCGCTGTCAATGTCTAACAGAGACATTGTCAATTTTTGAAACAGAGAGAGCAATAGCCGTGCCAGCGAGTGAAGGGGATTCTGTGATTTTACCAACCAACCTTACTGAAGTGCAGTATGAGGATCACATAATGTGGCTTTATGAAAACATTCTCATTGCTCAAGTGCTGGAAAACATATCAGCATGCTATGAATGCGAAGATAAAAGATTTAATGACAGACTGGACCTGGACGGTCAGACTGGACGTCTCACCGTCACCAACATCAGTAAAATCCACACTGGAAACATGAAACTACTGATCATTAACGGAAAAAGTCAAGAATGCCGTAGATTTTATGTTTCTGTATATGGTGAGTTGCACATATTCTCCTGCCCATTCAGCTTAAAGGACATGGGGAGGCTGCACGGTGACTGACGCATAATGATAATTTGACCGGACTGAATGTTTGGACTCTTCCCTGACTATATCAGCTATTGAACAAAAGCGTCACACGTCACAATTTAAGCTTTTTTGATTACAATAAATATTTTATGGCCCACACACATTTACATTTTCACAAACTGACAACATCGAATAATCTATTTGAACTACAATGTTGATGTCTTTGTATGATCATGTTGTTAATGGCTTTACTCCCTGATGTTTTTCAGATCCTTTGCCCATTCCGATCATCACCAAAGACTCAAAACAATGTTCGTCAGCATCAAAATGTGTGTTGTTGTGTTCAGTGTTGAATGTGACGGATGTGACTCTCTCCTGGTACAATGGAAGCAGATCAATCTCCAGCATCAAGGTGTCTGATATCAGAAGCAACTTTTTGTGTCTGAAGGTGGATTATCAGGATACAAACAACTTCAGCTGCGTTGTAAACAATTTTTTTACCAACAAAACGACAACACTCAACATCAGTGAATTTTGTAAAGGTATGACAGCGGTTAAGATTACTGTTTATTAACAAAGCTGATCTCGTATCTCAGTGCATTTATAATTTATGTTTTATAAATGATCACATATTTAATCTATCTACTGTATATATGTATATAACAGTGAGTTAACTATGTGAAATTCACAACAAATGTCATCAGCACACCATGGACACTATGATAAGTGACCTAAAGATTTGTGTATGAAACGTTTTTTTCAATTTGTCTAAAATCTGAAGCATTTGAGCTTATTTATTCGAAGAATAAATAAATGCAACCTGGTCAAATGTTTGACTGTATGTTGGGAAGATTACCTAAAGGTTTAATTGGAATTACACATTTTTGAAGCTGATTTGCTAAAACACATTTACCTTCCTAGTCATGTGGATGTCAAGACTTCTGGTGATGTTTTCCGTCGCAACTGTTCTTTGACTGAGATTTGGTTAAAATCAGAAGTAAATCAGTCTAATAACTGTTTTCTGTTTGTTCATTACAGCACCTTGGAATTTTATCGTTGGTGGTGTTATCATTGGTGGTGTTATTCTGTATATTGTTATTATTGGTCTGGTTCTCTATTGCTGTTGGAATAGGTTCCGAAGTCAAATGGGCAAGTATCACTCACAGTTAATCGATATGTTGTTTCAAAGTTATACGGCTGCCTTAAAAAAATGTGTTTGGTTAATTCAACGTAAAAATATTATTTATTAATTCTTATTATTATTATTTAAGTTGAAAAAAAAACAAAAAATGCAAGGCAGCTGTTTAACTTAATTTCTTAAGGTAGAACAACAAATAATTTTTACAGTGATTTTTTGAACCATTAATACTTCTTTACTTGTTAAGACTTTGTTATGTTAGATTAGATTTAGATTCAACTTTATTGTCATTACACATATACAAGTACAGTGTAACGAAATGTAGTTTAGGTCTAACCAGAAGTGCAATTAGCAAGTGCAGGATATACAGTGTGAATAAATACAGAATACAATATTAGGTAAATACTATACAAATGTTCTATGACAATATGACAGTCGGTATGTACTATGGACAATATATACAGAAGGTATATATGTTAATGCAGTTATTAAGGTTACAGTGCAGTAGATGAGTTAATGAAGTTATTAAGTTGTTAATGTTCCTTAAAGATAAATGTGTGTGTGTTGTTGTGTTTATGTGTGTTTAACATTTACCAGTAAAGATCAGTCAGATAAGCCTCTATGGACGACAGTGGTAGATGTAGTTACAGTAATTGTTCCATCCATCCATTTTCTACCGCTTATCCGAACTACCTCGGGTCACGACAGTAATTGTTCACATCCTGATATGACATCTTAAACCATAGAATAGTCAAATGACATCATTTAGACATCAGAAAAATAAAACTGTGTTTGTCATAGGAACGGCAGGACAGGAGATCAAACGCAATGAAACTGACGACACACATCTGTTGAATCAGCCAGCAACATCACCATCACAAGAGTTGTCATTACAAGTCATCCCCATGAATCCCATTTGATGCAAATAGTTACAATACCTTTATGTTATAAAACATAACAATGAGCAATAGATAAAAGTGCTGCTCTGTAAAAGTAATTAAATTGTTCAAAGGTTTGAGAAATCATTGTGACAGATAATGGATAAATATTTACGGTACATATTGTATTACAATTTAATATTTCTATTTTAAAGTAAATGCATCATTTGCACTCATCGTGTCTGTGCAGATTGAGATATTTCAGTGAAGTTTCATAAGGATTTCTGCAGCACTTCCTGTATTATGGGCTGCCGGCTATAATCCTATAATTTATTTAAGTCTTTATCCCTGGAGACTACCACTTATTTTTTTTTTTTTTATCATTTTTATGTCAAATTTTGTAATCTTTGTTTTATCCAATCCATATATTGTTTGTTTTTATTCCAACATCACATTGTGCTCACATTTATCCACCCCACAGACTGCTGTTTTTTGTGTTACTTTGTAAATCTGTGAATTTAATCTGCAGTGGAAAATGCTCTCGGCCATAGCAGCAATGACAATAAACCAGTGATAAGGCAAATACTGTTATTTGGCAATTAAAAAATACCTAACACCTTATATATTTCAGTGAGATTTATACATGAATATTTATTGAGTAGGAGAAACTAGGAGAAATTCTGCAAGTAAATTCTTCTAACGAGTATTTTTAAGTTTTATTTGGAGAAACGGTGTTTTATGGTGTTTTACTGTCTTTTGTAATCATAAAATACAACAATTAAAATAAATGAAAAGTAATCAACAGAAAAGGGGCTGTGTCTAATTAATTATCAGCATCTAGTGGTGAGGATGCGAATTGCACTCAAAGGCTCACCTCTCAAACCCCCCCCCCTTCTACGGTGGCTGACAAAGGATTAAGATGTCGTCACGTTTTCACTTCTTCCCCGAAAGAGATAACAAATTTACAAAACACCACTTTGTCTATTTAGGGCTACTGTAGAAACAACATGGGAACAACATTCCATGCAAGGAATCCCGTGCTGTAGATAGATAAAGCTCATTTTGATTTAAGAAAAGCAATCACCTTTAATTGTTTTGACTCTAGACTTGCCCGCATACACAATTATACTATTATTTTAACATTTTTGCAACACACCTGTTACCTGCTTTAAATGTTTTCAGAGCTCAGTGGCACTACAGTTATAAATAACCTTTTTTTAAGCCAAGTCAAAAAGGCATTTCACATTTTAAAAACATAGTAACTGTGCTTTGTCCAGTTCTGTGGTTGTTCTGTTTATTTGTTTGAAACCCCTAAAATACCTCAATAAAGATAATATTCAGGAAAGTTTTCCTTTCATTAAGAATAATTTACACTGAAAAAATATGAACATCAGACATAAATAGGCTAAACAATATAAATTATCAGGTGAACATCTGTCTTTACCCAATGCCAAAGGAGGATGTCCGTCTCTCATTCTCTGTTCTTTATTCAGGCTCAGATCGTTCATCTGAAATCACACCATTCAGAAAATACTGGGAAGACAATCGTTCAGTGCTATAGCTGAAGTGAAAGGCAGATTTAGCAACTTAAAATTTCTCTCATAAAAAGCACCTGAAAACAAATCTAGAAACCATTTTTAGTGTTACTGTTAAAAAGTGCGCAGCTCAATTTGTACACTGTATATCATTTTGTTTTTCATCTTATTGTAGAAACTTTTCTTCAGCTATTTTACTACTTGGCTGAGGGTCTTGTGATGAAGGCCCGAAACACCCAATGAGGCTCAGGTGCACAACTGATGATGTGTAGCATTGATGGGAACCATACACAGGGCATTATCAGCCGCAACTCACCAAAGGGCATCTTTCATTCGGAATTATGTGATGAAATTGGGACACACAACTCATGAGATGTCTCTCTGATAATGGCAAGAGGATGCCTACCCGACGAACCAGTGAAACCTCAGACCTCCTTTCCTCTATTCACTTTTTTGACTGCTTCCTCTGCATAATTCGTAGGAAATGTCCAATTGGGCAATTCAACTGTGATGAAATAGTGGGGTTATAAAACCTAGTCCTAGTAAGAGAGACTGGTACATTGGCGACAGTAATATTCAGAATTGCTCACCAGAAAGGACTTAAATTATATGAAAACATGTTTGGTCTATTTTATCATTTAATTTGTTTTTAATGTATTGAATCTACTGTGGAAAGCTCAGTTTTAAGCATGGATTTATTTAATAAAGACACAGAGAGAGAGTAAGAATGAAAAACTATAAATCATAAAACATTTGCATATTTGTATTCTCTATGAAAACTCTATTAGTTATGCAATTCTCTATTGCATAACTAACTGCATCTACTCATCTATTGCACTATAACTTCAATAACTGCATTAACTCATCTACTGCACTGTGACCTTAATAACCGCATTAACGAATCTACTGCACTGTAACTTCAATAACTGCATTAACTCATCTACTGCACTGTAACCTCAATAACTGCACTAACTCATCTACTGCACTGTAAATGTATAACTGCATCTACTCATGTATTGCACTATAACTTCAATAACTCATGTACTGCACTGTACCTTTAATAACCGCATCAACTCATCTACTGCACTGTAACTTTAATAGCTAATGTCTGTAACTAATGCACACTCAAGTCACTTGCACTATTGTATAGTCTATATTGTTATCTGTTCATAACCACCTGTACATTAATGTTCACAGTATATAGCCTTCTGTCTATATTGTTCATAGTACATACCGACTGTCACATTTTCATAGTACATGGCCATTGTATAGTATTTTCCTAATATTGTATTCTGTATTTATTCACACTGTATATCTGCACTTGCTAATTGCACTTCTGGTTAGACCTAAACTACATTTCGTTACACTGTACTTGTATATGTGTAATGACAATAAAGTTGAATCTAATCTAATCTAATCTTGTTTTGTTTGAGAGCCATAACGTGTCGCAAAATCTGCTATCTGGCGACATCTGCTGCTCAATACAGTGTAAATGCAACTCAAACAGTTCAAACATGTTTAATGCATTGAGAGAGCTATAAAATTAAATTAACATCAATAATGATTTCTTAGCACAATAAACAAGTGGAAAACATTTTTAATTTGTGATATAATAAATATCTCAGCTGGGTATTTTGGACAAATTCAGCTTTATTTATCCCCTTATCATTATTCACAGTATAAATAATTATGACTCGTAAACACATCGTATAGCGTAAGCTACATTTAAAACATCAGAAAAACACAATGTAGCCTATAAAAATATGCAGCCAGTTGTGTCGTCTGGCCGTCAAGTGTTTCATCGCATGCGTGATACCAATAGTGAAGGGAAACCGTGAAGTTTTATACTACGTAATTGCGCGCATGCGCAGAACCGTGTTACCCTACAGAGACTACTTGGAGTCATCTCTCGAGCGCTGGCCGTGGATCACTGCAAACACTGAAAAGGCATTTTTGCTTCGTCAATCTACATTTTAAACTGCTGCTTATTTGTTTCAGGAAAACCCCTATTTTGACACCACCTTCAAATCGAAAGCGTTTGTTGCTGTTCTCGGATTTGTTTTTTATTTGTGTTAATGTTGATTATTGTGTCAATTTCGTTTCTTTTCGTGAAAAAGTTTTACGTTGGCAACTTTTGCGCTCTATGATGCTGATGGGAGATTCAGAGACAAACTGAAGCTAAACAATGAGACAGGATCTCTCACCATCACAAACATCAGCATCACAAACTCTGGACTTTATAAACTACAAATCTGCAATAGGCCTAAGACAAAATGTTCAGAAAAGAGATTCAATGTTACCGTATATGGTGAGTTTTGCTTAATACGACTTTTTAACAAATTTATAGTCTTTGCTGGTTTCCATGAATTATTATGATGAGTCGAATCAGGTTTGACAAAGGAGACCTGGTGGCCCTGAAGTGTAAATGTGATTCTATTATTACACCAAAAATGTTGTGAAATGAATATGAGAAACCTTCAAAAAGCAAATTCTTCCAGTTATGTTCCTCTTTGGTTTCCAGCCCGTCTGCCTGTTCCTGTCATCATCAGTTACTGTCCGCAGGATCCTAAATCACCTGAAAGATCTTCAGTGTCAAAATGTGGGTTGTTGTGTTCAGTGATAAATGTGACACATTTGAGTCTCTCCGGGTACAAAGGAACCAGTTTATTGTCCAACATCAGTGTGTCTGATCTCAACATCAGACTCTCTCTACCTCTGGAGGTGGAATATCACGATACAAACACATACAGCTGTGTCATCAACAATCCCATCACAAACCACACACAACATTTAGACATCACTCAAATATGTCGGACACATTCAGGTAGGACAGTCAAATTATTTCTGATTGTTCTTTATTTTAGATGTTCTTTGTAATGAGTTGCTGTTTTTCTCTGTTACAGAATCGAAACCGGCTTGCATAGTTTTAGCATTAATACTGTTTGTTCTGGTGCTTATATGTGTGATATGTTTCTACTGGAAAAGAAGGGGAAGTAGGCTATGTTTCTACTATAACAATCATGTTACCTTATAAAATGGTTGATCTTGATTATCATCTTCATGTTTTTGTGCTCATAGGCCCCTGTTGAGCAAGACAATAGCGAGTGCACCAAGTAACAAAGAAATCCATAATTTGTTCCCAAAGAAGACAACCCTCTGTTATTGATGCTATATGAAGATTTCTTGGATGATATGGAAATGTGAAGAATGCATAATTTATTTAAATTAAAATTGTAACACATCTATGCTTTAATGCATGTTGAATAAATAAACGTGTCTGTTATTTCCAAACAGCTAGATTTCCGACATATTTGAAGGGTAGTATATTTGTGTATGACGTGTAAACAGAGACAGAGAGAGATTTGTGGAGTGGATTTATACAGGTAAGTTTTTTTTATTTAGGCCATTTGATGCTAAATATGTGTTTAGTAATTGTTTTAATTGCCCATATTCCCCAAACTTTCCATATTGTTCCTCTTAACCATCAGATATTTATTGTTTCAATTTTAGTTACGCAGTAAAATCTGTGTAATTAAGCAGTACATGCAGACTGTTATCTAAAACGTTATCATTTTGTTTCCCTCAACAAAGCTGGTATATCAACAAATAGTTATAATAGTCTAGGAAGAGCCGCTTATTCATTTGATCTGTTACATTCTTTTGTATACATTTTCTATATTTACTTTGTACTTTTTTAAAACATATTGAACCGTGTATCGATTCTCTGTCACATGCTGGACCTTTATATCTTTCTGAACTGATACCAGTTGTTCTTGTGTTGTTCTCGGTTGGGTTATTTCTGTGCTGGAGGTATGGAAAGGGAAGAAAAGAGGTCAAGTATTATCTTAAAATAATTACGTTTTTAACGAAACCAGTATGAATGAGAGATAAACTAAACACAATATGATGTTTCCAGTGTAAATCGATCAGTATAAATCTTTATGAAATTACACCTACAATGTACATAAAAAAATATTTCATGACTTCAGCTTTAACATTGTGTAGACTATTTCAACATCAGAGCAGCTCTCTAAAAAAATACTCTAACATTGTTTTGTCATGCTGCAAAAGTGAAATGAAGTGGTGTTGAACAGTGCCTTAGTTTCCAGTAAGGAATAGCTCAATCTTGAATCAAGGTAGGACAGACAATCCTAATGAACTCTAAACTCGAACTTGTTTTAAAACATGTTTTATTTCGTAATTGGGATCAACACCTGTGACATTTGTGTAATTCCTGATTTTCTGGATCTATTTAACAGTATGTGTCCAGGCTTATAAAATATCAGAATCATAACATACCATAAACTCCCAGCAACGCCAAGCTGATAACTTTGCCCGAACTTGTGTTCTTTTATTCATTATAGACATCAAATTCAAAACTCAGGTCATCGTGGCTCATGTATTTATGCCTTATAGTTCCAAGTTCAGTGATTTTTTTAATCTTTATAAATGTATCTTTAAATGTGTTTCAACACTATAATCTGAACAAATATTCCTGTTGCTCAAACAGAGGAGGCACTCGCAGGTCATCAGTTTAATTCCCAGGACAATTTTTGTATATGTAGTGTGTGCAAGTTGCTTTGGATAAAAGCATTTGACAAATGCATAAATGTAGAAATTAGACATAATTGCAATAGCAAGATTGTTTTAAGGGATACTTCACCCAAAAATGAAAATTCCGTCGTCATTTACTTTCCTTCGAGTTGTTCCAAATCTGTATAAATTTCTAAGTCTGATGAACACAGAGAAAGATATTTGGAAGAACGTTTATAACCATTGACCTTGCCCCCCATTGACTACCACAGTAGGAAAAATATACAGTAGAAATCAAAAGAGCCCCAGAACTGTTTGAACAATCTTCAAAATGTCTTCTTTTGTGTTCAACAGAACAACAAAAAAAGATAAAGTAATTGTTCCTACTATGGTAGTCAATGGGGGGCAAAATCTATTTGGTTAAAAGCATTATTACAAATATCTTTTTCTATGTTTATTTGAACAAAGAAATGTAAACAGATTTTGAACAACTCGAAGGCGAGTCAATGAAGACAGAATTGTCTTTTTTGGGTGAAGACTTCCCTTTAAAGCATTCAATCTGTATCATTAATGTGGAATGGATGAGGTGATTTACACCTGTGCTGAAACACAACCGAAGCACATCGACCAAAAGAAAAACAAATCAAATGATGCTCTATTACAGAATGTAGTATATGGTTATTACTTTATTTTTGGCTAGAATGTATGTGTTCTTTGTTATTTCCAAAATGTCTATTTTAAAACCGGACACAATTATGTGTAGATACCATAAATGACCACATGGTGGCAGAAATGTCTTAAAATTCCTACAGTCCCGCTTTAAACGCTTTCACTTTCAACATCACATTTTTGGTAGTCAAGTCGAATCCCAATTTATTTTAATCATTTGAATAATGTGCATCACCACAGCTTCTCTAAAGGAGACGTTGATATCACATGACTGAAAGCATAGTTGATATAGCTCTGAAGTCAGTCAAAACAATCTGCCCTGGAACAAATATATGGGGCTGTAGGATGAAAAAATTGTCCAGGTTTACGTCATTTATGAGGATGCATCCCATCTTTTAGACACGCCACGCTTATTATTCTGGACGAGCTTTTACTTTGCTCTACTAAATTCCTCGCTGGAAAGATTACTGTACTGAGTTTATTTGACTCTTTTGAGTGAAGCGTTTTTTATTTCTTTGTTGATTTTAAGGCCACTCTTAAAACCTGCCAAATAAGGTAATCTTTTACTAAACTTTATTTCGTTTATTTACTTAATAATTAATCATTACAATCATTTACTGTTTTTATATTCGTCATAATTGTTTGTTTTATTACAAAAATATTTATTTAAAACATACAGCCATTTCAAAATCATTTAAGGTTTTTCTGAATTTACTATTACAATATAAATGATTGTTAAATGTAGTGACAACATTTCACCCATACCAAACGATATACCTATTGTGTTTGATTTGCACATCTTTGAAGGAAGCACAAAGGGGTCAAAATAACAAAAACAATTGTCATGTTGTCATGTTTTCACATTTAACTTGTTTACTGCAGAGAAAACAAGTTCGTATTTTTTTATAAAACAATCCAAATGGAAAAAACATCGTTTTCATATGCATCTTTGCATTTTCTCAGTCTTTCACAATTGATGTTGAATGATTTGTCATTTTGTTTCTGTTTCAATTCAACAAACACTAAACTGGAATTTCCACAATGCTGAAATTCTGAGTAAAGGCAAAACTGCACTGCTCTCCTTACTGTGGCTGTATATAAATATAAATGTTGTGAATTAAATGGTCCTGCATATGTATAAAAATAGAATAAACATAAAACCAGAGATAGACTGCTTATACATTGTTTTTTTATCTGTGAATTCCAGATGAAGGTCCATATGAAGAATGTGAAATCGTCTCTGTTGGTTTTGTTCTTTCTACGGTCCTTCTGTGGTAAATTATAAACAATTTCAGGATAAAAACTGCTTAACGTTTTTTAACAAGGTGTCTGTAAATAACTTATTTTTGTGTTAAAGGTGTGTCTTGTGACGGAGTGAAGACAGTGATGGATGACATTCATATAACTAATGTAATACTAAGACTTAGAAACTCTAGACTTAGAAACTCTATTTTACTACTTAGGACTTTGGCCTGAACATTTTTGTTTTTAATAATTCATTTTATGGTTTTCAGATCCCAGATCCCAAAATTTCCAGAGATTTTCCACCATGCAAAGAAGTTTCAAGGACGAAATGTCTTGTTGCGTGTTCGGTGTCAAATATGGCACAAGGTCAGCTCTCGTGGTACAATGGAAGCGTTTCATTATCCAGCTATCCAGTTTCTGAGTTCATCACTAGACTGTATCTAGAGGTGGAATATCCTAATAAAGACAACTACAGCTGTGTGGTGTCCAGTTCAGGCAATACTAAGACTACATATCTCGACATTGCTTCATCCTGTCAGTCATGTCCAGGTGTGTTGATTATGACTGCTTGTTTACTCGGCTGATCTGCTCATTTGCTAAACGTTAAGGTGCTGCTTTATTCTTGTTTGTTTTAGAATATTTGTTTTCCGCTGTCAATGTCTAACAGAATTCAAACGTTTTTGAAACAGAGAGAGCAATAGCCGTGCCAGCGAGTGAAGGGGATTCTGTGATTTTACCAACCAACCTTACTGAAGTGCAGTATGAGGATCACATAATGTGGTTTTATGAAAACATTCTCATTGCTGGACTGTTTGAAAACATATCAGCATGCTATGACTGTGATAAAAGATTTTTTAACAGACTGCAGCTGGACGGTCAGACTGGATGTCTCACCGTCACCAACATCAGTAAAATCAACACTGGAAACATGAAACTACTGATCACTAACGGAACAAATCAAGAATGCCGTAGATTTTATGTTTCTGTTTATGGTGAGTTGCACATATTCTCCTGCCCATTCAGCTTAAAGGAGGAGGACATGGGGAGGAGGAGGGAAACTTGTGACTGACGCTTATATGCTCGTAATGATAATTTGACAGGACTGAATGTTTGGACTCTTCCCTATCAGCTATTGAACAAAAGCCCTATTACAATTTAAGCTTTTTTGATTACAATAAATATTTTATGGCCCACACACATACTGACAACATCAATTATTCTATTTTAACTAAAATTTTGATGTCTTTGAATGATCATGTTATTAATGGCTTTACTCCCTGATGTTTTCAGATCCTTTGCCCACTCCGATCATCACCAAAGACTCAAAACAATGTTCGTCAGCATCAAAATGTGTGTTGTTGTGTTCAGTGTTGAATGTGACGGATGTGACTCTCTCCTGGTACAATGGAAGCAGGTCAATCTCCAGCATCAACGTGTCTGATATCAGAAGCAACTTTTTGTGTCTGGAGGTGGATTATCAGGATACAAACAACTTCAGCTGCGTTGTATACAATATTTTTTCCAACAAAATGACACAGCTCAACATGACTGAATTTTGTAAAGGTATGACAGCGGTTAAGATTACTGTTTATTAACAAAAATTACTGTTTATTAATCTCGTATCTCCATCACATTGAATTTATAATTTATGTTATATACATTATCACATATTTAATCTATCTACTGTATATAACAGTGAGTTAACTATGTGAAATTCGCAACAAATGTCATCATCGTGTACGAAACGTCTATTTCAATTTAGACTAAAATCTGAAGCATTTGACCTTATTTATCCGAAGAAGATAAAACACTTTCTGGTCAAATGTTTGACTGTATGTTGGGAAGATTACCTAAAGGTTTATGGGAATTACACATTTTTGAAGCTGATTTGCTGAGACACATTTAACTTCCTAGTCATGTGGATGTTAAGACTGATGGTGATGTTTTCCGTCCCAACTGTTCTTTGACTGAGATTTGGTTGAAATCAGAAGCAAATCAGTCTAATAACTGTTTTCTGTTTGTTCATTGCAGCACCTTTGAAAATTCCTCTTATCTTTGGTGGTGTTATTCTGCTTATTGTTATTATTAGTGTCGTTGTCTATTGCTGTTGGAGTAGGTTCCGAGGTCAAATGGGCAAGTATCACTTACAGTTAATCGATGTGTTGTTTCAAAGTTATCCGGCTGCCTTAAAAAAATGTTTTGATTATTTCAACGTAAAAATAGTATTTATTAATTATTATTATTATTATTTAAGTTGAAGTAACAAAAAATTTAAGGCAGCTGTTTAACTTAATTTTTTTAAGGTAGAACGACAAACAATTGTAACAGTGATTTTTTTGAACCATTATGACTTCTTTACTTGTTAAGACTTTGTTAAGTAAATGTCCCTTGAACATAATTGTGTCTGTGTATGTGTGTGTTTGACATTTACCAGTAAAGTCTATAGACGACAATGGTAGATGTATTTACAGTAATTGTTTACATCCTGATAGTACATTTTAAGCCATAGAATACTCAAATAAAATTATTTAGATATCAGAAAAATAAAACTGTGTTTGTAACAGGGACGGCCAGACAGGACATCAAAGACTATGTACCTGAGGACATACATCTGTTGGATCAGCCAGCAACATCATCATCACAAGAGAAACTCATCCCCATAAATCCCAATTGCTGAAAATAGTTGCAATGCCTTTATGCTATAAAATCATAACAACGATCAATAGATAAAAGTGCCACTGTAAAAATAATTAAATTGTTCAAAGGTTTGAGAAATCATTGTCACAGATAATGAATAAATATTTACAGTACATTTTGTATTACAATTTACTATTTCTATTTTAAAGTAAATGCATCATTTGCACTCATCGTGTCTGTGCAGATTGAGATATTTCAGTGAAGTTTCATAAGGATTTCTGCAGCACTTCCCATTATGGGCTGCCGGCTATAATCCTATAATTTATTTAAGTCTTTATCCCTGGAGACTACCACTTATTTTTTTATTTTTTATCATTTTTATGTCAAATTTTGTAATATTTGTTTAATTCAATCCATATATTGTTTGTTTTTATTGCAACATCACCTAGTGCTCACATGTGTCCACACCACAGACTGCTGTTGTTTGAGTTACTTTGTAAATCTGTGAATTTGATCTGCAGTGGAAAATGATCTCAGCCACAGCAGCAATAAAAATAAACCAGTGATAAGGCAAATTCTGTAATTGGGCAATAAAACAAAAATACCTAACACCTTATATATTTCAGTGGGATTTATACATGAAAATTTATTGAGTAGGACACAGTAGGAGAAATTCTGCAAGTAAATTCTTATAACGAGTATTTTTTTAGGAGAAACACAGCGTCTTTATGGTGTTTTACTGTCTTTTGTAATCATAAAATACAACAATTAAAATAAATGAAAAGTAATCAACAGAAAAGGAGCCGCGTGTAATTAATTATCAGCATCTAGTGGTGAGGATTCGAATTGCACCCAATGGCACACCTCTCTAACCCCCCCTTTCTACGGGGGCTGACAAAGGATTAAGATGTCGTCATGTTTTCACTTCTTCCCCGAAAGAGATAACACATTTACAAAACACGCTCTGTAGATCAGTTTGACTATTTAGGGCTACTGTAGAAACAACATGTTAACAACATTCCATGCAAGGAATCCCGTGCTGTAGATAGATAAAGCTCATTTTGATTTAAGAAAAGCAATCATCTTTAATTGTTATGACTCTAGACTTGCCCAGATACACAATTATACTATTATTTTAACATTTTTGCAACACACCCGTTACCTGCTTTAAATGTTTTCAGAGCTCAGTGGCACTACAGTTATAAATAACCTTTTTTAAGCCAATTCAAAAAGGCATTTCACATTTTAAAAACATAGTAACTGTGCTTTGTCCAGTTCTGTGGTTGTTCTGTTTATTTTTTTGAAACCCCTAAAATACCTCAATAAAGATAATATTCAGGAAAGTTTTCCTTTCATTAAGAATAATTTACACTGAACAAATATGAACATCAAACATAAATAGGCTAAACAATATAAATTATCAGGTGAACATCTGTCTTTACACAATGCCAAAGGAGGATGTCCGTCTCTCATTCTCTGTTCTTTATTCAGTCTCAGATCGTTCATCTGAAATCACACCATTCAGAAAATACTGGGAAGACAATCGTTCAGTGCTATAGCTGAAGTGAAAGGCAGATTTAGCAACTTAAAATTTCTCTCATAAAAAGCACCTGAAAACAAATCTAGTAACCATTTTTTGTGTTACTGTTAAAAAGTGTGCAGCTCAATTTGTACACTCTATATCATTTTGTTTTTCATCTTATTGTAAATGAGTGTGATGAAGGGCCGAAACACTCAATGAGGCTCAGGTGCACAACTGATGATGTGTAGCATTGATGGGAACCATACAAAGGGCATTATCAGCAGCACCTTACCAAAAGGCATCTTTCACTCAGAATAATGTGAACTCATGAGATGTCTCTCTGAAAAATGGCAAGAGTATGCCTACCCGACGAACCAGTGAAACCTCAGACCTCCCTCCTTTCCTCTATTCACATTTTTGACTGCTTCCCTCTGCATATGTGGGAAATGTCCTATTGTGCAATTCAACTGTGATGAAATAGTAGAGTTATAAAACCTAGTCCTTTTAAGAGAGACTGGTACATTGGCGACAGAAATATTCAGAATTGCTCACCAGAAAGGACTTTAAATGATGTGAAAGCATGTTTTTAAAATTTGTCTATTTTATCATTTAATTTGTTTTTAATGTATTTAATCTGCTAAGGAAAGCTCAGTTTAAGCATGGATTTATTTAATAAAGACAGAAAGAGAGAGTAAGAATAAAAAAACGATAAATCATAAAACATTTGCATATTTGTATTCTCTATTAAAACATCTTGTTTTGTATGAGAACTTTAACGTGTAGAAAAATCTGCTATCTGGCGACATCTGCTGCTCAATAAAGTGTAAATGCAACTCAACAGTTCCAACATGTTTAATACATTTCACAAACCAAATGTTTTTCAGACGTTTGAGTGAATGTTACTGTTCAAATGTACTAATTCACGAATCACTAAATACATTAAAATAAGTTTTTCGTCTTTTGTGTTTAGCAGCAACACGTTTTTGTAGGAAACACATGTGCTGTGATTTTTCTTTCAGTGAGAGCGCTAAGGAAGGACCAAACCATTACATGCAGAGACACGGGGGTGGTCGGTCAATGTGGATTTTTTACTTTTACTGCCAAAAACAAAGAGATTTCATTTTATTATTATATAAATATATATACTGAATGATGATGTTTAATAATTTTATATTAGTTTTTACCTATTTTTGGCCCCTGTCAGTCATGGGCCCTCGGAATTGTCCAATTAATATTGGTCTTGAATGGGAAGTTATTTATGTTGTTGCCTTCTGTATGTTTGTTCCTTAAACAGTAGATTTATACTTATTGTCATAATGCATAGGAGATAGGCTGCAAATCTTTAAACAGTTTAGTATGAATTAACGTGACAACATAGGACTGTCATGACACACTGGAGGATGCGGAGACACAAATGCAGATAATGAAAGATTTATTGAATGTCCAACAAAACAAAACAAAACAAAAAACATTCAGCAGTCAAAACCCAAGTCCAAGTGCATCACTGGCAGAAGAACGAATGTCCGCGGGGAGAGGACTCGACCCAACGTAACTCACTAGAGCACTGCACCCACTCAGGGAGATCTTGACCCACAAAGGGAGAACAAGCTGCGGTGTGAGATCTCGACAGACAATTTTTGACTGTCCAGTAGTTCACCTTCTCCGTACTACATGCAAACTGTGATGCTTAACTCTGACACATGCTAAACTCGTGTTGCAGTCGTTTATGTGTTAAACCAGTGGTTCTCAACTCCAGTCCTCAGCCCCCCCCCTGACAGAATACTTTGGATGTCTCCCTAATGAACACCTGAACAAGTTAATGAGATAATGAAGTGATGATTGAGGCATTAATGATGAACAGGTGATGTTAACAAACACAATCACTAGAATAAAAACCATAATAATGTTGAGATTTCATTAAGTGTGGCTCTTATACTTGGTTTATTATGTTGCATTTTTTGCTAGCTGAAATAGTTTGTTTCTGAAGGATATTTATAAGAGCCAGACAAAAGACAAAATTATTTCGTCCTGGTGTTGGTAATAGCTGTGCAAATGTTGGTTGATTTTTAGTGTGTCACGATATTTGTCAGACTTAAATCCCCCTTATTTGTATCTGTCTTATAACAATTAAAGAAGGTTTCATTCCAACAATTTTGTCATTTGGATGGCTATTTAGAAACACACTATAACAGCTGATATAAAAAATAAATCAAGGGTAAGAGCCCCACTAAAGGAAACATTATTACGGTTTTTGAACTTACTTATGATGTTTTCTTCAGCGATTAACATCACCTGTTCATCATTATTGATCAATCATCATTTCATTGTCTCTTTAACTTGTTCAGGTGTTCAATGGGGAGACATCCAAAGTATTCTGTCAGGGGGGGCCTGAGGACTGGAGTTGATTCAACCCGATTAAAACTATGGTCATTTCACTGAGGTAAGATGATGTTCAACACGACTTTAAAAAAATCAAAACTATAAAAAATGAATAAATCAACCAATATTTATATCTGATTGAGTTCTTTACTAACACAAAAAAGGGAAATACATATACATATTTACAGTAGAATTCACTCATACAAGTTTAAACCTTTTGTTGAAGTGGCAGCAAAAATCAAGCCACTTCTTTTACTGACCCAAGATAAACACAAGTTATTTTAGATTTCAGAAAAAAAGCAATGATAGTTTCATAAACAGAAACAGACAAGAATAAAGTTGAAGTATTTTATTGTTATCTTAGACTTTTGTGAGAGTACAAAAATGAAAAAGGTCGATTAAGTGATTAAACCTACCTGTTCCCTCTTTCCTTCCCCGTTCCCCATATACACAGGAGTTTTTTCCCACCCACATCCTGCTTCTAAAGAAGCAGAGGAGGGCCATCTGTTTTTTTCTGGTAACTGCAAATGACAATACGCGCGATTTACGGTGGACTGTAGGAGAGCTTTACAAATTGCCGGGGAGTGGGCGAAATATGGGAAGAAATAACAAAGACTGGGGAAAGAGAAAGGAGTAAAAGAATGGATTCAACCCCTCGTTCGGGACGACTCAAAAGTTTTAGACCAAGCCTCATCCTCATGTGTTCAAAACGTTTTGACAGGAATGTTTTTTAAACCAGTCCAGTTTATTTAAGTCTTTTCCAACTCACTCATTTGTTTATCAGAGCAGGAGCCACTTTGGCGCTGCACACTAAGATTGTCAATAATTTATCCTGTTTCTGGGTTATAGTTATTTAAAAATGGGATATTCTGCAGTCCCTGCAATAATAAATAAAGAATTTATAAATTCAGAATGATATTTATTTGTGTGTGCAAATTTTAATTATCAGGGGTTTACTGTGTAGCCTATATAATGCACTTGGTACATCAGTAGGATATTTGACATCCCAACAGTTTTCTAATGTTAAATAATGTTAAAAGGTGGTGCAACTCCCCCTTGTGGTCATTGTCCTGAAATACAGGTGAGAGAAAAATAAACTGTACCGTGTTTTGAAAATCTGCTTTCAGTCCACATGAATGTAAATTGACAATCTGTACCCACAGTTTAAAATTCGTTCCCACGGATTGTAAAACCGTGCACACATTTGATTTATTTTTCTCTTAAAAAAAATAAGAGAAGGGTGCTCCGTAGAAAACTTCGCTTGTTTTGGGCTTGTCTTCACAGGCGTGGTTGCTTATTTCTCTCGCGAGATCTGGCAACACTGATCGTGCACCGACAGGGACTACTTGGAGTCATATCTCGAGCGCTGGCCGCGGATCAGTGCATACACTGAAAAGGCATTTTAGCTCAATAGCATCTGGCTGCAGACGAGATGCACTGTCAGACACATGCACTGTCAGCCGCGCATGCGTACTCGTCACATGCACTGTCAGACGCGCATGCGCACTCGTCACATGCACTCTCAGCCGCGCATGCGCACTCGTCACATGCACGCTCTAACGTATTTCACGAAGTGAACTGTAAGATTCTATTAAAATTTTTTAAGGTTACTGCTTTTTAAGAGTACCGTGAATACTGGTGGTTCGGTTCAAGGCCAGGTATTTATTATAATTATAGCTGAAATACATTAATGAGAATCTACACTAATAATGAAAATACATGACTAAATAAAACCTTTCTTTATATAAAAATAATTGTTCTAATATTCATTTGTTTTAAAATTGCAGGTTAGTTTTGTTGTTTGAAATAAAACATAATTTATTATACAAAGAAACGTGAAGCATTTTAGAAATAATACTAGGGAAGTTGTTCATTTTGTAAAAATAAATCTTGAATAAATCGCATCGTGAGCTGAGAGAATCGTTACATCACTATATTTGATAGATTTCAACGTCATATTAAATAATTTTGAGAAACACATTAAAAAATAACTATTTAGTGCAGGTCACCTACAAACTTTCCTGTGAGTTTTCAAGCAACGCTACAAAATTAATTTAGATAACGTTAGTTCTTCAATAAATTACTGTATGAATAACATGTATCGTTAACCAAGTATCATAGATGCGATATATCTACCATTGATTATAAGGATTAAGTTAGGTTTAGAAAACTTTATCTTATATATTGAAACGATACTTTACATCTATCTAATACTGTATGAAATCAATATACTTACAACATTCGTCTGATAATGTTAAAGAACGTTTTCGATTATATTTGTCAAATAATTCATAATAACACTTTTACTTAGACTTAATCTTGTAGGAGAATAAATAAATAAATAAATTGAATATTTAATTTAATTAAATATACTTATAATTGGCCTGTAGGTGCATTTAATTCACACATGTGTCTGACAGTGCGTTTGTTTGAGTGCGCATGCGAGGCTGAGACTGCATGTGTCGGAGTGCGCATGCGCCGCTGACAGTGCATCTGGTCTGAGAGTGCATCTGGTCTGCTGCCAGACCCTCCTCTTTTAGCTTCGTCGATCCACATTTAAAACTGACTCGGGATCGTTTTCAGGAAAACCCCTTTTTTGACACCACCTTCAAATCGAAAGCGTTTGTTGCTGTTCTCGGATTTGTTTTTTACTTGTGTTAATGTTGATTATTGTGTCAATGTCGTTTCTTTTCGTGAAAAAGTTTGACGTTTACATGTTTGCGGACACAGTTTTCGTTTGCCTGTGTTTAATGATTGCGAACGGTAAGTTTTGTTAGCTTCTTAAATGCTATGATATGATGACTGGAAATATTTTCTGCTTTATTAGTTTTAACATTAAAAAACTAATGTTCTTGTTAACAATCCTTTAAGGAAAACTGAAAGATAAAGTTAACACGTTTACATATTTACATCTAGATTTTAAGAATATGAAGTCTTCAATCTTTCTGTCTCATTGTAGCTATTATTTGTATACATCTCTCTGTGTTTCAGGTGTGTTTGGTGTTGATGCAGATGAAGTGAAGTCAGTGTCAGTGATGGAGGGAGATTCTGTCACTCTTCACACTGATCTTACTCACATACAGAGAGACGATCTGATACTGTGGACGTTTGGACCTCAAGAGACTCGTATAGCTGAAATACATGGTTTTGACATCATCTATGGAGATGAATTTGAGACCAGATTTTGGGTGAACAGGTATACTGGATCTCTCACCATATCAAACATCACAATCACAAACTCTGAACTGTATCAACTAAAGATCCGCAGTTACAGAGGAGATTCAGACAAGATATTCAGAGTTGCTGTCAATACTGTCTATGGTGAGTTTACTCAGTACAGTAAATGTCATTTGTTTACTGGTTTCAGTACTTGATGTACAGTAAACAGCATATAGAAATGATTAGACCATTATGTACAGTATTTGTCTTAATTCATGTATATGAAAGCTTAATTAGAGAAGGCTACTGTCACGCTGATATAAAAAAGTATTTTGAAGGTTTTATTTACAATTTTGTTGTTTGGTTTTCCAGATCATCTGCCAGATCCTGTCATCACTAGTTACTGTTCACAGGATCCTCCATTATCATTATCATCTTTTAACTCCAAATGTGTGTTATTGTGTTCAGTGATGAATGTGACACATGTGAGTCTCTCCTGGTACAAAGGAAACAGTTTATTGTCCAGCATCAGTGTATCTGATCTCAACATCAGACTCTCTCTACCTCTGGAGGTGGAATATCACGATACAAACACATACAGATGTGTTATCAACAATCCCATCACAAAACACACACAACAACTAGACATCAATGATGTCTGTCAGCCGTGTTCAAGTGAGAAAGAAATAATTATTAACATGTATTAACTGATTTGTTGCATCTCATGTTGTGTAATAGCTTTGGTTTTTGTGTACTCTGAAAAGGTGACAGAATCATCTTTTGGTAGATTTCTCTCTCTGCCAAAATAATTATATGCTGGCAATCCTAAAAATACCATAAACTGTTTTTAAATGAAATTTAACTTAAAGTTTATACATTACAGAACTCCGGTATATACTGCTGATAGCTGCTGGTTCTGTGGGGCTGCTGCTGATTGTACTTGTTATCACATGCGTGTGTTGCTGCTTCTACAAAAAGAAAAGCAACCAGGCAAACAGGGCAAGTATTTAAATGTAAAAAGTATCCCTTTCTAATAACCTTTAGTTTAGATTCAGAAATTTAGCACACATACAGAACACACAACAGTACACATAAAGAAGTTTACTTTCAGGAGAAATGTAGCTTCAGCGCTAGTTCTGCCAGGAAGACTCAATCCTGTATCACTCATTGCCAATCAACACCCAACCAATCACCTTTCAACATGAAACATAAAAGATCGCCACTTACCCCTTCCTATGTCCGCAGTCGGAGCAACGTGATTCGCCCCTCATCCTCCCCACCACCACCAGGAGGTCCCTGTGAATATAACCCCAATGGTGTTGGCTACGCCCCCGCCTTCCCATCTCAAGGCGGGAAGTAGAGGACTTCTTGGCCCTCTGGATGCGAGCCACGGACAGGGCCTACTCCAAAGAACTGTTACCATCTTATTATATCCATATATATTCTGTCTATCAGCTGTCAAATAAATGTTGTATACTCAACTTTGGCCTCCCAGTCTTTCTGGTAGAACATCTGTCTTCAGATCCATGTGAGAAAACTCATCACTCATCTGTTCTTCCTGTATTCTTTCTTTCTTTTTTTTATTCAGGTTCCAGTCCCTCCATTAGAAACTGAGATGTCATTGATAGGGCAAAGTTGAAGGCAAAGTTCGTCTACCATTCACATCGCATTATCTCATCATGGCCAAAGACCTTCCTTGAATTGAATGTATGCTGAATATTTTGGTGGTCAAGTATTGAGGCTCAGACATCCAATGTTTTCATCAGTGTCCTCATTTATATTACTTATCCCATTTGGGAATATGTGGTGACACATATTGCTTTGTAGGAAGGTTGTGAAATTTGGCAAGTTGATACAAATAAAAAAAACCAACCATAGCAAGACAAATTTGTTTGATATTGAACTTCTCAAATCTCTTCAGTAAATAACAAAACACTAGCAAAGCTAGCAACTGTTTGGACAAACTTTACCTTAAATATAATACAGTATATATGTATTTTGTTAAAATTTTTGTCTGAACACGTGCTGTTGCTTTTAACTTTCCAAGAGGTAATTTTACAAGCAAAAGTTAGTTTGACATATTTATAGGTTTGTTGGATTGAAGTGAAGATTATACAAGTAAGGACCTTAAACCGAGATTTACACTATGCAATACTGCTATTCATTCCATTAGATATGATAATCACAATGGCGTGTTGTTCATTGAAATCAAGCCATGATATAATGACAATAATAAAAATCCTTATAATGAATGAAACCTTAATAATTAATAATAATTAATTAGGTTTATGGTCATGCCGAGATCTGATTACATGTACTGTATATATCACTGACCTATTTTTTATCAACCAATCGTATTATGTAACTAAAATGATGTATCCACATTACAGCAAATTAGCATGTGAATATATTCAGACATGATAAGGATCACATTTATTGCATGAAGAGGGTATCAGAGTTTTATGCATCCACCTGTTGTGTAGTTACAGTAGTTTTGGCCAAAAGTTATGATCTGCTATATTATGGTGTAAGTGATGTTGTTTACGTTTTGTCGACTGAATCTACTTATCATCTCTAATGATGTCCAAAATCCTTTTAAGACACTGTTTTTTATTTTTGTTTTTTATTTTGTTACAAAATATCTATTTGACGTGAATTGTTATGGTTTCATTAAACAAATCCTTCCTTACTCGATCAGTGATGTCATCCTCATGTGACAATAGACAGTAATATATAGTTCTATACATTATATATAATACAGTAAAGAGAAAGAGGGATGGAGTCTTCCTATGTATTATTGTGAAATCTTGTGATGGTAAAGATTGCACTTTAGTTTTGTCTACCTACAGACAAAAAACATTTTTTTATCTTTCTTGTCACTCTTTGTGATAGAGTTATCATATAGGAAAATAGAATAAAATAAGATACAATAGTATTTCATTAACAAACAGTATTTCACAGATTTTTAGGATTAGTAATTATATTAAAAACTTTTCAAGAAGAACTCGGTGTAGCACACGGTGTAGCTTAAAGTCCCTTTGGATAGAAATGTCTAATGCATTAATGTAGTATACTGTCCTTAATCTAGATCAATTCTTGCTATGGAAACAATATTGAGGGGTCAAGTAATACATTTTTATTTAACAGTTATTATGTATTACATGTAAATCATCGCCTACAGAGACCACAGAAGAAATGAAATGTGCTAAAGTTATCAAATCAAGGAATAAATATTTCCATGTTTCAGTACAGATTTTTTAATAATTATTGATCTAAAGCCTTGCTTTTGAGTATGATTCAAGACTAGTACAATAGACATAATGGAGCGCATCACAACAGTGAATTAATAAAGAGGAAAACAGGGCTATAGAAACAGTAATCTTAAATCTAGTTTTACAATATTTAATTTCCGATTACAATACATATATTGTTAAAGGTGAAATCACATGAACCAGTATTTTATTCACAATAGAACATAGATAACATAGCAAATGCTTACAATGAGAAATTTTACACTTTTATCCACCAAATTAGCTCCCTTAATATTTAATGCCTGCTACAGGTCTCAAACAAGTTGGCACGGGCAACAAATGGCAAAAAAGCTGTTTTGAAAAGATTCACCTTGGAGAACATCTAGTGACTAATTAAGTTTATTGATATCAGTTCTGTAACATGATTAACTGTAAAATGGAAGTCTTAGAAAAGCAGAATCTCAGAAGTAAAGATGGGCAGAGCCTCTCTAATCTGTGATAGACTGCGTATAAAGATTGTGGATTACTTTAAAAACAATGTTCCTCAACGATTGGAGAGCCTCTGCGCATCTTTACTTCTGAGAGACTTTGCTTCTCTGAGTGTATGGGGTGCATAAGTACATACGGAAGGGCAGCTTGCATGTTTTGGAAGGCTCTGTGAATGCTGAAAGGTATATAAAGGTATTAGAGCAACATATGCTTCCCTCTAAACGACGTCTATTTTAGGGAAGGCCTTAAATACTTCAGCAGGACAATGGAAAACCACATACTGCAGCAATTACAACAACATTGCTTCGTCGTAGAAGAGTCCGGGAACTGAATTGGCCTGCCTGCAGTCCAGATCTTTCACCTATAGAGAACATTTGGCGCATCTTTAAAGGAAAAATAATCGAGTCGTAGACATGATGATGATGCGTCATTCAAGGGCAAACTACAACTGGATGATCAGTTTGGATCTCTCACCATCACAAACATCAGCATGAATAACTCTTGACCTCACAAACTACTGATCAACAGCAGGATGACGTACAGCAAGAGATCCATTGTTTTGGTCTATGGTATGTTTAGTACAATTTTTACTTGTTTTATTTTGATAAAATACACGAGTGTATATCAGTAATGTACATTTTGACAGTCAAACAGTGATGAGACTCTACATTTGCGTGTTTTACAGATGCCATTTAAGAACAAGATGCCAATGACACTCTTGATGATGGTAATAGAGGTTTTACATCTTGAAGTACATTTTAAACCGCTGTATTTGTCGAATTACATGTGATTTTGGATGTTTAAAGAAATTGTATGTCCAACAGCAGACCCTGGAGAGAATAGCCAGGACAACAGACAAGAAGAGACAAGTCTGATAGCTCAAACAAAATCATCATCACAGGACTAAACGCCCATTGCTGCCAATTCACGAGCCTGCTGAAAAAACAAAAAACGCACAGAAATTCAAATGAATTTAATGTTTACATTATGTCCTTCTGGAATAAGAGGAAAGAAACACTACAAAGGAGTTTTAGATGATATAACGTGTACGTGTTTTCACCACTGGCACTACTCACTGGATGGGATAAATGCAGAGGTTACAACAAAAAGTTTTCTAATGGATGTTAGTTTGTATTTTATTTGCGTTTTTTTCCAGCGCTGAATACGTAAAAACTACACGATGTCTGTATTTAAATATGTAAAAAAAATCATGTGTCCTGTATAGTTTGACGTGTTTCGCATCATTAACGATTGTAATATGGACCATCAGAACTCTTCTCTTCCCCTCATGTTAAAAATGTAGATCTATTTGATGCTTCTCGGAGGCCTCTTTTCAATCAACTGTTAAAAAAACAATATCCAAATGTCTGTAATTACTATTTTGCACACCTCCTTTGTCACTATTCATGCACACAATGTATTCTCATCTCTAATCCCATAATTATTTGACAAAATAAGCTACCGCTAGATATCGATGATGTTTTTATTGCTTATCCTTAATGTCACATATACATTTCTTTTGACCTCCCTTGCCATGTCTGCTGCTGTGGACAGCCTGTGGTTAACTGATTCTATCTGAAGGATATGTTTTTATCTTTGTAGCTGTGCTTTTTCCTGTACTGTGATTGTTCTGTTTATGTGTTTGAAACCCCTTACATACCTCAATAAAGAAATTCATGTTTTCACATGTTCCATGTTTTAAATTTGAGTTGTATGGTCTGATTGCTGACCGTACTGAGAGTGCCCTTGAGCGAGGCACCTTGCTCCCCTGGCGCTGCAGGGATAGCTGCCCACTGCTCCGGGTGTACGTGTGTTCACCACTGGCACTACTCACTGGATGGGATAAATGCAGAGGTTACATTTCGGGTATGGGTCACTATATCTGACAAATAGCTCACTTATCTTTACAATACAATTGAAAAAGAAAAATGCGAAATATATATTTCTGAAAATGTACAGAACTAAAGGCTAAAACACAACATTTTTTTCATTTAGTCTTTTGCTGGATTTAATGTTTGAATTAACATAAAAGCTTCTAGACTGAATATGAAATCATATTTTGACACTTGTGGTTGTTAAAACTTGTAAAGTCACTCATGCACAGGCATGTACAGAAGCAAGTGTTGTACCACAGCCATAATTTCTGTTCAATGAAACGCCCTTGCTTTTACCTTCAGTTGGACTCTTTGTTCAATGTTGTTTCCTTGTCAATTTTATATTCAACCAGATTAAAATCCCTGACATGCTGCTTACTTTGCTGGAGGCCTATACTGAAAGTCTGAATACGTTAAAGCTTACCTAATCACTGTTGCCTTACGGATGAACAAATCAAATTAAAACCTTATGAATAAATAGGATATCTCCTCAGATACTGCATGATACAAATATAGTATTATTTGATACATTTTAAAAGTTTTCATTACATTTTGGCCATGAAATCCACGCTGAATCCACCCTTCTGATGGGATCAGTTTAATCCAGATTTTTTGGATCAAAGTGATCCAAATCCTACAAAAAAGTTCTGAAAATCCCAAACTAAAGGTTTGATCCGGATCAAAACCAAGATTGGATTACCTGATCTAATCCGATTATGTAATCCGTTTTTTCTTTTGAAAAACTCATTTTCAAGATTTGATCCAATCCGTTATCCAAAATCCTAGTGGATTACTTTTGAAAAACCGGGCCCTGGAGATAATCCAGAGACGAGATATTTGGGAGATAATCCAGATTCACGAGATAATCCAAAAACAAAATATTCGTCAGAAAATCCAAAAATGGAACATCCAGGAACTAAACCAGAAAAGGGTGAAAATGAAATTTCAAAGATGCATCATTTTTTAGGTTATCAGTGGTGTAGTCTACGCAGTGGCGGTTCTACATTGAATCACTCCCCGGGCGAGATCCGCTCTGGGTGCCCCCCCATCTACTCCCACCCATCCGAGAGAAAAAAAGCCATGTTTTACCATAACTATATAAGTGTAAGACGAACCTTATATTTCTCAATTGCACAAATCCTTCAACAGAACATTTTAAAAACACAATTCTGCACAAATCAGTATAAGTTATCAGAACTTAAATATACTCTATGTACATAAATGTTGCAACATATGTACATGATGTACATATGTATCATGATGTAACACGACCAGAGAACAACAACATTAAAATATTAAGAATAATATACAAATAAAATATAGAAAAAATATTCTAAATAGCACAAATCCTTCATCACACAAAAGCAAATCTAATTATTACACTATTGCACTAAGAACAGAAAACACAAACTAAAACCTGACCTTTCTGGCCTTCCTTAATGCAAAATCATCAATAATGTCATCATACGAAATCTGCCCCCTATTGAGTTATTGATACTGATGATAGGAAGGCCAGTGAGCTGTTCTTGAGACATGGTTGACCTCAGGTATGACTTGATCAACTTTTGAAAAGCTCCTCTCTGCTTGAGCCACAGTGACTGGCAGAGTAAGTGTAATCCTGAGAGCAGTCCAAAAGTTGGGGTAGATCTCTGATAGATCCTTATCATGCATAAAAGTGATAAAATTCAAGGAGGCTGATGGTTTTTGATGGCTGACCAGTGACAGAGGATTCTCCAAAATACTTTAGAAGTGCCCATGAATTTGCAATTGAAATTGACATCAAAAGACAGTAGGCTACAGTATAACTCTTATGAATTGCAAATTTAAATAAACATGCCCTTACATGCCAAATGTCTGTCATGACTCATTAGACGCTTTATTAATCTAATCTAAGGGAGGAACAATTAGCTCCTTGGTTACTGCCTCAAATTATATTCTTTGTCACGCAACAGAGTTATAGCAAATGTTTGCCTTTGAACACATCCAGACATATGTTAATTTCGTTGGCTAATTACAGGGCCCAACATTAACCCCAATGATGGAAATAAATAATAACTTTACTTGTAACAGTTTTGTTGCAAAGCACAATCTTATGGTGAAATTAGATTTCGTGTTTGTTGAGTTAAGACCGAATTATTGTTGTATAAGCATCATAGCAAGAAGGCTAACAAACGTAAGAGTTAACGTTACCACCCATTAACATTAGCCCTTCATTGATGATGGATAACGTCACCGTAATCATACAGAGAGAACGTAGTTACATACCTTTATCTTTTGCTCCTTTCTCCGCTTCTACTTTGATTTTTTCTTATATTGGGCACCTGACGGCTTAAACCTTTTTCTCTCCATCGCTTTCATGTTTATCTGGCACTCGACAATCAAGACTAAACCACTTCACCTCCACATAATCGTTTTGGATTAACTTTTTTTATTAGCCATTTCACACACAATGCAGAAAAAAACGTGGAAAAATAGGCCTGTGCTTTAAAATTATGAATGAAATGTGCGTTATTTAGAAGAAAGTCAAGGTGTGACTGATTTTAGCCCACTAAATGGGCCCCCCTCCTTGTCCGCTCCATTTGGGAGAGGTGAACTGTCCATCAGGGGATCAGCCCCTCCCCTTTACAGTTTTCACACAGCTTCTGCGCTTCTCAGCAAGCAGGGGCGGCGATTTACCAATTCCCCACACAGACAGTTATATTATACATAATAGAAACCTGCTTTGCGGCGCGGATTATTTTTCTTTTTCAAGTGCTTGTGCCGCCCCCCACGTGTCGTGAAAATTTGGCGCCCCGGGCGGCTGCCCGGTTCGCCCGTGCCTAAAACCGCCACTGAGTCTACGTGATAACAGGTATACGCCGTATACCCACTAGAAAAGATCAAGAATTTCCGTATACCCACTTAAAAAAGCGCAAGGTTACGTAACCACATCGTTTGTGTCAGAAAAGTGCGACGCACTGACTTTTGGTGCAACCAGGAGATATGAAACCAAAGGAGGTCATTAAAGGCAGAATTTACACTATCAGTGTTATCGTAAGCCTGCCCTCGAAGCTACTGGCGCTTCGTGCAGCTGCAGCAGGTGTTACACATAATGAGCCCGACGAGGCTCATGCGATGCTTTACGCGGGGTCCCCACTCCTTGGGTTAGAGTTCAGGGGTCGCAATGCGCGCACTGTTCGCCCGTGTATTATACTTTCTGCCTTTAACTCACCCCACTTTTAAAACCACTGCAAAGTCTTTAATAAAACAAGCATATTTGTTATCATTAACATAACTGTAAGTCATATTGTGACTGCCGGCATTTTAAATTGTATCTAACTAGCCAACTTCACAAACGTTAGTTTGTGTGTTGAATCAATACATGAGGGAGAAAGGGAGAGATAACTTATACTACAGAGATACTGTTTATAATTGTTTTAGATGATTAGAGATGAGAACTCCTTACAAGCCTTGTGAAAGTCAAGCTAGAGACACTGCAAACAATCTATAGGTGCAACAGGTGCTTGATAAAACTGCACAAATGTTCATTCTTAATTATTATAGTTAACTATCAATGTCAATAATAGATGCAACTCTCACACTTCAAGTGTGTGAAAAATCTAGTTATTAGGGACGAGTATCAGAGTATGATTTTAACCATTTTTTTCAATATGATTTACTGTATGTCTCTGACTTGGCCTTAGTCAAACTAAATCAAAATCTAAAGTTTATACATTCACAAGATATTCTTTACATTATGTAGTTGCCCTGCTTTAAAAACAATAGAACCCTGCCCAAAACACAAGAGATGCAGATAAAAAAAATATAAAGAAATGTCTTCATAATGGTATTTAAATTGAAACCACTAGAATGTATGCAATACTATTTTTAGCAGGATGGGTTTGTGTAGAAATACTTAATAGCTTTTCCTGTGGATCACTAATGTGCATTGAAAATTGCCAGCTGATAAAACCTGTACTTTAGTGACTGTATACATAAATAAAACTCTTAACTGACTAATTTATAACCAGCAAGTCCCCCAGCTGTCATCGGCTATTGAAATCTTGCTTGCAATAAATCTTTCTTGATTACATATAGAGGCATACTCTATCCTTGCATTCGTGAGTGTGGTGGTGCTCATGGGTTGTCGACCTGGAACGGATGAGTAGGCTAGGGGGAATCAGATTATACTGGGGTTCAGATTATACAATCCCATCACAAACCACACACAACATCTCAACATCACTGAACACTGTCAGCAATGTCCATGTAAGTGAGTGAGATTTGTCTTGTGTTGTTCATCTTTTTGGTAAAGTCTCATGTAAGATTTGGTGTTTCTCCATTACAGCACATCAGGAACTTTACCCTCTTTTAGGAGTGTTGTCATTGCTTCTCCTCATCATATTTGGGATATGCTTTTATTGTTGTTACGCAACACGTACAAAGTAAGTATTCTGTACTGTTGGCAAGAGAAGCTGTTGAAGGTAGTTCTTCAGCTTTAATTTGTGAAGTTGTGTGAAAATCTTTCCTCTCTGATCAGCTTGTTGTCTCTTTATTTTCTCACAGGACCCCTTCTGATCATTTGGTGAACTCAAGTATAACAGAAATGCACTCAATACATTAGTTAATTGTGTAATACCTTAACCTTTTTGTTTTTTGTGACACGCCATACATCAGACATTCCTGATCTTCTTGTTCTTCTACATGACAGTATCATGTCCAGAAACCGCTAATATATTTTAACAACAGTATCATAACAACATGACTAACTGTTAGCAACTCCCAGTGTCCTTATTTGAACTTGTAACCTGCTTTTATTGTTAAAGATCAGTATTTGATGTTAGTATTTGGGTCAACCATTGAAATTTTATTTTCGTTTCCAAAGTTTAAAATATAAATTGTTGGTACTTTTTGTAGCAACTTTTTTACTTTGAATAAAATCAAATTCCAGGTATTATATTACATATTTTATGAATACAGAGATACACAAGTAAAAAATGTATATCTTTTTGTATGTGACATTTATTTAATATTTAAAAGCATTCAATTTTACTGTTGTAAATGTTTTTTACCAATTTCTACTGTTGTAAATGTGAGGATGTTTTTGTGAGCAAAGTTAGTCCCGTCTGTGCATGGGACAGCATTTACATATTTTATATTACAAGTGGAGTTGCAGGTGGATTTTCCCTGGTTGTGGTTGGTTACTTGCTGTAATGTTGCCATAATTGCTTCTTTGTTAATAAATTTGAAACACGCCTGCATTGTTGATGTGGGATGGGGGGGTATTATGAAACAGTCTTGCAAAAAGAAAATTTACTCACACACCTACTGCTGACTTTTAAGATTGTTACACCCCATATTTTTCTTCTGGCCTGATTCTGCCTTCATACCAGAATTGACCACACAGTGAAAACTTCTATTTGGATGAATACTGCTGGCTTTCATGGTGTCTAATGGAGACATTCACAGTTTTGTTTAATTTCTAGAATTGTACACACATGTATTCGAAGGGACACAAACGCCTGCTGCTCATTTAACTCCCCACTAAATGCCAACATTAGATTTAATCATTGCACCTGTCTGCCATTTCTTAATTTTATTCCTGTTTTATAAGCTAATAACAACTGACACCTGTTTCCAAATCTTCTGTCATTCAACTTTAGATGTTGCTTTTAATTTGGTTTCGTTTTTAATATAGATATGTGGAAAAGTCACGTGAAGCGTCCGCCATCTTGGAACGGTCATGCTGTCATCACTTACAGTAATAAACATAAATTCCTTCATCTTTTGGCATTGTGTTAGTTTACAAAGTTTGTGTCTAGACAGTGTGATATTGATTCATGTCTATAAGCTTGCAGACACACAGTCAACACTTGTATTCAAGCTTTTGAACGGTCAGAGAAACAAAGCTTGGGTTTGGGAGGACTATTTTTATATTCAACAATACATTGAAAAGCACGGGCAGGGGGGTTTAAGAGTTTTTAAACTCCAATGTGCGCTGTTGAGTCATATGTTTTGAACAACATTACACAACTGTCAACATAGATCTGAAAGTGGGCAAAATTGTTAAAGTAAAATTTGTTGTACAAACATGAATGGAGTCAATTGGTCAAACTCTCCATCTACACATTTTTCAGTTTATTTTACGCTTTCATAGCGTTTAAATTCCCCATTGAAAAGCTTATGGGCTTCAAATGAAAGGGTTTACTGACACTTAGCTGGGGTTCTCAAAACTTGTTGAGTCTCTCATGTACAGACACGTGTGAACAGATTGAGAAAGGAACATGTGTATTTTAAAAATGCATAAGTCTGTGTACACTGTAATATATAATTATATTATATATATAAATATATATTTGCTATATTGAATATGTAGAAAAGTCTATAAAACATAAATATGTTGTTTATGGTTATTCTGAGTTTATCAGTGATCAGTAAATTGGCCTATATAATATGGTGCGAAGCTCGAATATGTGCAATATTTCAGATATCTGCATTTAAGGTGTAATCCTGTTTATTTAGTGTTGATTTGTTGACTTACTGAACAAAGGTGAATGTATACAGTATGAAAGTGAATTGAGAATTTTAGATGCATTTTCAGATAAAATAGCTAGCTGAAATAGTGAATTTACGTGGTTATGATTGATTTGTCATAGTTAAAATTCATTAATAACTAAAAAGTGTTGATTCTCAGGTAACTGTAAATGCTTAATGCTTAAATGCTTAAATCTTAAATGCTTTATTGTATTTTTTGTATACTTTAAATGGAGTATGGTTTTTAAAAAGTGTACTCATTTAATTAAATGTGTACTGTCAAAATTGTTGAATGTATGTTAAGATGTCAATGAGGTTGATTTTAAAAAAACTGTTTAATGTCCATAACTGCAAAAGATTCTACATAAAGCTTGCAGTGGAGAAACAGGGATTGCGAGTTTTCTGTTAATCCTCTTTCCCTTTTCAGGATTGCAACACATGCACAGAAGGAAGCGTCCATCATTTCTGTTAAATGAAACGCCTTTTCTTTTATCTTCATTTTGACTTTTTGTCCTACTTCCGTGTCATCTTCACATTTAAGCAGACGAAACTGATTCATCCCTGATAGGCTGCCAAACTCTGGAAGAATATGCATCTCTCGCTTCTTGTTTTCTGCCTGTGTCTCTTCAATGGTAAATGGTAACTTTTTCCAGAGAATCTAACAGTATTGCATGTAAATTATTAAAACAAAGACACTTATTTAATTATTCACAATTTTGTTCCAGGAGTGTTTGGTGAACATTCAGGAGACAATCCAGAGATGGAAAATAATACAGAAAATAACTACCCTGAACATAATACAGAAATGAAATATGCTAAAAATATTACAGAAATTAAGACCGAACTTTCTAAAGTTTATATAAGAAATTATTTAGATATTGATCTGAATAATGAAAGTATACATAATGGACAGAACATAAAAGAGATAAGAGTGACGGATGGAGAAAATGTTACACTAGGTTCTGCTTCCAGAATGAGAGGAAATGATCAGATAAAATGGACGTTCACACCTCAAAACTTCAACACTGGTACTGGAAGAAATTATAGTGTTGAAGAGTTTGGAGACAGACTGCACTTGGACCCTCAGACTGGATCTCTCACCCTCAGAAACATCAGAACCACAGACTCTGGACTTTATCATCAGAACTCAAGCACAGAAACGGCCGTGAGGACACGAATGTTTAGTGTCGCTGTTCATGGTGAGTCTTGATATGTTTTCAAATGAGCTTACTCATGTGTAACAATTGTAACATTTGAAGTTGAACACTGTCAATTTGTGTCCAGAACACCTGCCCACGCCTACAATAACAGGCTCCAGAAACTGTTCTTCATCATCAGAAAGATCAAAATGTGTGTTGTTGTGTTCAGTGGTGAATTTGACGGATGTGACAGATGTGAGTCTCTCCTGGTATAATGGAAGCCATTTATACTCCAGCATCAGTGTGTCTGATCTCAACATCAGTCTCTCTCCACTACTGGAGGTCCAATATCACGATACAAACACATACAGATGTGTGGTGTCCAGTCCAGTCAGCAACCAGACTCGACATCTCAACATCACTCAACACTGTCAGCCCTGTTCAAGTACGGCAGGCGTGATACCGTTTCAATCTTGTGTTGATGATCATATTTGAACATTTTTAATGTGTTTAACTTGCCGTCTTTCTCTGTCACAGGCCCTAAACAACTTCACCCTCTTTTAGCATTGTTAGCAGGGGTTCTGGGCATTTTACTGGGGATGTGCTATTGTTGTTGTAAAGGAAATGGAAGTAGTAAGTATTATGTACTATTTGTAGGTAGACTCAAGCATGAAAGTAATTTCTTCAGCTTCGATTTTGTGAAGGTGTGTGAAAATCATTTATCTGTTATGTGTCTATTTTCTCATAGGAACCATTCTGATCTTCCGGTGAACTGAAGTATAACAAACATTGGATTTATTACATTAGATCATTGTGCATTAAAGTATGTTTTTTTGTGGGTGTGATCCATGAGACATTCCTGATCTTCTTGTTCTTCTTCATGACAGCATCTGTCCTACAGGATCAGAATAACAGGATAACTGCCAGTAATGACAAGTTTGACCTTGTTACCGGCATTTCTTAGTAGTGAAAATCTACCATAATTATTGTATTGTTAATAGAGTTATGTCACAGGCCTATACCTTTATTGTTGATTTGGGGTGGGGAGGGTGTGGTGTGATTTAAGTAAGCTTGCCAATTGCGAAACTGCCACTCACAAATGTATTTCCTTAAACAACCACTGTTGATACCCGAAAGGAGTAAAGCTAAACCATTTTTGTATATAAAGGAGGATATTTCTGATATTTCGCTGGCTGAAAAGCATAGACTTTAATGACTTCATTATCCCACTAGATGGCGGCAACGATCCAAGTTTAAAGTCTTGTGCATGTTTTGTTTCTTTTTTTAAAGTGTCTCGTTTAAGATGCATGTGCTGTGTGTTTTCAATGTTTAATCGTATATTTCCACTATAAAATGCAATTTATTTCAATTAATAAATCATGAAAATTCTGGTGATAGTCATTGACTTTCGACTCAGGTTGAACTTTATTCAACCTGAGTGTGTTTTAATAAATGGTGAATACCTTAATTAAATTTTTGAGATTCTTGGGGATTAAATTCATAAAATCATTATTACGAACTGAGGCAGGCGATTCATTCACAAAAAAATACTGACACACAAACAGAACAAGGTCACAAGGGAGTGATGACATAACATAGATAGACACTTTATTAATAATGCTTTAGATTTGTGAATCAGATTGACTGAAATTTAATAGACATCAGGTGTCTATAACACAGTTGTTCATTGTTGAAAGAAGCAGTGTCACATAACAACAACAAAAAATCTAAGTTATAAATGCAGCTGTGAGCATACCCTCAACAATAAACTGCTTCATTGGACGCACGAGTTGGCCCAAAGTTGACTTCCGGTTTTTTTCTCGTCATAATCTAACAATAATTTTGCATTCAACCTATATTAATATTAATCCATTATTTAATATTAATATTAATCCATTCATTATTAATCCATAATCGTATACTATTATATATTAATTGTATTTAATTCAATCAAAATTACTCAACAGTTGGGAGGCCTACCGGAAGTTAAGTTCATCTTGTTGTTGCTGAAACCGTCTATAAGGAAATTTGTTACGTCACTTGCTGATTTGAAAACATGCATATGGTACAAATGAAGGGGAAGATGCTGCGGTGAAGATGCTTCGGTGGAGATGCTGAATGCAACGTAATAATAGCAATAATAGTATTTTATCACAAGGGGGCGGTAAAGTTTAAAGAGTTTAATAACACTTCTGTTAAAAGGAAAATGTTTTTTTATTCATTTCTCAAACTTGTGTATATCGGAAATGATTATCATCATCAATATAGTTTAGATTTGAATGATTTGACGTGCAAAGACTAATGCTTTCTGAAGTTTATGAAAGGTTTTCTGTCATGATATCATTCACAAAGGCTAATATGCGATCGTGTTCTTCTGGTGCACATTCTTTATTCTGCAACATTTTGCAAAATGACAAAGACAAGAATATGTCAATTTATTTTATATTATATATTTTGTAATGTAAAATGTTTTTTAACCGTCTGTCTCTGATATACTGAAGCTTAGCTAGGTAGGCCTCTACATTGCTTCAGGACATCTCTGTGACTATGAAGTGGGAATTTCCCCTGAGACAGGTGTCAGGAAACTTGACACCCACCCAACTTCAAAGAGGCACAGGTAGATACTGGAATGGCCTAAAGTGTTCAATAAACTCGGTCAGAGAAAACGTAGCCCATTGTCCTAAAACACACTAACCTAAGGGAGGAAGGCTTAATCACATCAGGATATCAGAAGAAAGAATTTGCAGGCGTGGTTCTTCAGCCGTAATGGTCAGCTGCAAAGTACTCCCTGCAGTGAGAGACAGAAAAATTTAAACATCAACATGGGTGTTATCTGTGTAAGGCAAATGTTTACAGAATGGAGGAGGCAGCAGAAAGACGTTTCCAGATAGTCAAAAAATAGGGGAGAATCTGTCACAGTTCTGTGTCAAAATGCCTGATAAGCACTCAAAAACTATGTGAAACAGGTTCAGTGTTACTGGATTCATTTGAATTTCATATTTATTTATTCAAATAAAGTTCATTTTAAGGGGGTAATCCAAAGATATTTTTGAAAAAAATCGAATTATTCATTTAATAAAAAGCTTAAATTTAATTGGGTTCCTACATTTACATTTAGGCATTTGGCAGACACTTTTATCCAAAGCGACTTAAATTGCTTTATCCTATACATTTTACATAGGTATTTGCAATCCCTTGGGATCGAACCCACAACCTTGTGTTGTTAAGGTAATGCCCTTACCACTGAGCTACAGGAAAGCAAGGCACATGTACTTTTCACTTGTTTATGTGCAGATATATGCGCACATGCTGACGCAACCTAGTATTTCATTTTTAAACTTTGATAAATTACTTTTTATATACATATTTTGACAACACACATAATAATATTCCGTAGACCAACTTCAGCCATGTTTAAATTTTGAGCCGAGGCCGCACATTCACAAATGGTTTACGAATTACAAAGTTGGCTTGAGAAAAAAAGGAGTCGACTCTGAATCACGCCAACGAATCGTCCGTCGTTCAAATTTCAGTTCCGGGTCGGATTTGTGTCATTCTGTGTAATACCCGCCAACTCGGTAGACCAATCACAGCAGACTAGACCATCTGACCAATCAGATCAGAGTAGGCTGACAAAAGGAGGGGATGAGGGATGATAGCAGGTAATAACAACTGCCTGTTGTTAGAAAATGAAAGTGTTTTTACACCTTGCTTGAACGTGAACTTGTTGATGGACACTCCGTAAACCAAAGTAGGACCGTTAAAATAAAATAAAAATGACTCTTTAATAAATATATACAAACAGACACCTCAAAGTGTTATCAGAGGCCGGAGACAACTGGTATCAGGGAATTTATCACTGTTGTCACGAGTCATTGGTGTCACAGGTTAAGTCAAGGTCCTTTTGCAGAAAAAGTCGATATGTGACACTGGGTTGCTGTTTCCTGTAATTACATTAGCATCAGATAAATGTCACCCTGGAAACCTGTACGGTCATTTAATGTTTGTAATACAAATACATGCCCCAAACGAAAGAGAGGTGGGGGAGGTGCGGAATAAACCATCCTTCTGTGGTTTGTTGTGTACCAGTCATCAGTGTGTATTGTATATCGTCGAATTGCTCTGAGCTACAGGTGTGCTTGTACATACAAAAGAACAAAACATCGTGCTTTATAGGACCACGATAGCACATTTGCAAACATGCTCGTATCTAACTATGCCAGAAACAGAGGCACAGAAAGGAAGCATGTCAGGATGTGCTTATGCTTATCCTGGCAAAATGTTAAAGTCTCTTTGGATTGAGGTGTGCCCTCAACGAACAAATGCAAATGTGAATCTAAAGTCAAACTAAAGTCAATATTTGTAGAGTAAAGGACATGGCAGTCGATTGCTCTAAATGATGTGACAGGAAGTGATATATATATATATATATATATATGTAACTTTTCATGGTCTGAAAGAACAGGATGCGGTCGATGAGTGAAACAGTGACAGACCAAGATAAACCCTTGTGAAACCCCTGTTGATGGCAAGTGTAATGCATAAAACTTATTATGGTGCTTGTTCAACGTTATAAAATGAGGAACTATGTGAAAGAAAACTATAGGAGGTCTTGCTAGTTACATCTGGTCTTTTACATATTAAACCAGGACTTTCCTGTTTTTCACAAAGGTCATAAATACACAAATAAGCCCTACCTTCTAGCTAAACACATCTGTGCAAATGTTTGTTCTTTTTCAGTCATGTCAATTACAGAGTAGCCATGAAGTTGCTTATCTTAAGTTACAGCCTTCCTGGCTGCTTCCATTATCAACACAATCATGCATAATGGATGTCGGGCATTACAGCACATTTAAAACCGAAATAGATGTGTGCATTTTCAGACGCTGTCACATTGAAGGTCTGTAGTTCATTATAAAGATGATTTTAGAGTCCATCGCCTTCTATTCCAACGACATTTTATGACGGTTTTATATTATCTTTCAAACAAACGACAAGGGGAAACCTGCCGACCTATAACTCGGCAACCGCTATCATGAAGACAAGCGTCAACACATGCTGTCTTCATACATGAGGGAGTTTGGTTAGCCTGTTTAGAGAGGATAGAAAGGAAGATTTGTAGGCAAGGTTGATTCCCTTTTGCGAGACCCCAAAGCAAGGTCTATACATGCAGGTGTTGGGAAGAGACACTATCTCTGTGATCTACAGGAAACAGTGGCCTACCAGAACCCCAAAAGTGTCAAAAAATTGTGTGAGTGGGTTTCACACCTAATTCAGGTTGTATAGCAATGGTTATGTATCAGGATTATAAAGCGTTTGAGGTTTAAACTACATCTTGCTGGCTTTAGTCTAGATCAGGTGTGACCATGAAAACAATGAACAACTGTGGAGCCAAAAAGAGATGGGATGGGTTGAACTCTCTGAACCGTCTAACTTCCTGTTTTTTATCAGTTAGTCATTGTTGCATGTGGATCAATGGCTCCTTTGAGATCCTGTTTAAAATAACATTTTTTTCATGCTACGTGGATGATTTATTCATTTATCACTTTAAGTAAATTGCTTAAGCGTAATGTATGTCATCTACGCATTGTTGATTATTAATGACGAAAGTATAAATTCACACGCACAACGTGATCCATTTATGCTGATAGAATTGCATGCGTACTGCATTTGGTTTTGTGTTGCAGCTACTGTGCTGCAGGTTTGCATCTCAACAGGAAGTGGTGGTCAATCACAGTCTGAGCTTCTTCATCCACCATGACCTGATTAAGATTATGCCATTCGCACGCTGTCATTTAAAAGTTGTTAAAATACTACACAAAAATAAAAGTCCCAAGGATAACAAAAACATTTCCCCATAGACAAATATCTTTGACTTCCACTTAGAAATGTATATTTTTTCATTTAGTTCTTTAGAAAAGCAACTATGTGCAGGTGCTATAAAGAAACCGGAAGCAATGTGTGCTGAAATTGAAAATAAAAGTTCACAAAAATAATGAGACCACACTAATAGGAACATTTCGCTCAAACACTATCTTTGCATCGTCTCTGCTTGCCTCACAAACACACCTCGTCTCTGATGGTTGAGTCAGATCGTGTTTGGTTTGCGTTGGTTGTTGTAGTACAAGAGATGGCGTTCATCTAAAAACATGGAGAACAGCTGACAACCACATGGTTTATTATTAAGACCAAACATTATTAAATCAGGCTACATATATGTGAGTGCATTATGTGGGAACCTCCTGAATTAGACATAGCTAAAGGCTATTGTGCATGTTCAAGTTTTACCTCACTGTAATGTCATCTCTGTTGATTTGTGTTAATGTAGGTCAGCATACTGTAGTTCTCTAAATTTGGTTTGTAGTGGGCTGAGAAGCGTGCAGGTAGTGGTGTGACATGTGGCCTGACCTTTCTACACTATAGACTTCAACATAAAAACCCAAACGCAGAACCAAACGTTGTATCTATTAACACTTGGCTAGTTAAATGAACTCACGTGAAAAAATTCTGTTCTGCTTATTGATAAAGATGAATAAACTGTGTAAAACTGCAGAAAATATGGGTCTTTATGATCCTATGTTTTTAAGATAGAGATGTTGGAACCACTTGAATTTCCCTCCCTCGACTCGAGTCCGCCCCATCCAACCTCCTCATCCTCCATCCCTGGGTGAGCTGACATCTTACATCACAACGCGAACCTACAATGATCAGGATATGATTTGTGTTGGTGTCTTCGGTGCGCTTTACTGTATATACAGTGAGATCTTTCTTGGATTCATCATCATGTGAAGTTAATTTATCTTTTGGTGAGAATGTTGAGAAAATTACCCTTTACAGAGTAACATCAAATAATTTGTTTGTTAGTTTGTTCTTGAGGGATTTATATTTATTCACCTATTCTTAGCGAGACACTGTTGATCTGGTTTAATCTGCAGTTAAGATGGTCAGGTTTTCACAGGAAGTGCCAATAAAAGCTGAACAGATTATTTGAAAAAGTTTTAAAATACCCGTCCAAATACCCCCTCAAGTGCTGACTATAACTATATAGCGTTTAGGGGTCTAAGCACCGACAATTTCATGTATCGCACATGATTAATTGCACCTGAGGGTATTTTTTGGCAACAGAGTTCTCTTTACAGTTTTGAACAAATCTTAATAAAGAAAATAAACTCAGAGAACAGGTTTCTGTCTTTTCCATGTGAAGAACCAGACTGGTAGGCCAGCTAAAACCAACTAGATGAACTTTAACAGGGTAATCCACATTTTGACCCTACACACTGGTATTGTGGCTGATGGTGCATGTGTACAATATGACTGTGTGCAAACAGACATGCAAATGATTTTAACCCAAGCGTGAAACGTGCTGGACGAAAAAACGAAGCCTGTGAATATGTGTTAAAGGTCCAGTGTGTAATATTTTTGAGGATCTATTGACATAAATGTTCTTTATGCTTAGTGTCTTCAGAGGTGTATAAAGACCTTATATAATGAAGCGTAATGTTTTTTATTGTTGTAGAATGAGCTACAGAACGTAAACCTGTAAATGTGTTAACTCCTTCAGCAAAAAAGGCAAAAACTATGAAATCTTTGTCCTGTGTTAGCCACCGTATTGAAACAGACACTCAATATGTTGTTGTAACCAGGAAGTCTGAAATTCAGGAACTCCGAAGTCATAAAATGTACAAATAAGCCTAACAGACATGCTTTGAGTCTAATGAAGGTTGTGCATTACAGCTCATCTAAGGAAGTTTAGAAATAGAAACAGCGCAAACAGGAAATCCGTGTGAAGACATTGTTAGGGGCCTGTTAGTCATGATGTAGATGACTATGGAACATCAACTTTACATATTTATATATAAACGCATGACTTTTCCATCAGTGCAATGATCTCTCTATTGAGCTACAGGAACATATAACATCCCCTTTTGATTGTATTGTCTGCGATTGCTCTTCTATGCCCAGGATGCAAATTAAAGATAAAGAGAAACCCATACGAGAAATGATAGTGGCCATCTGGAACATAACTTGATAATGATGACGAAACGTGTTGCTTTGGTGGTTTTCTGTACAGTTAGTAATATTAGCAAACAAATGAAAGAGGTTATAAAGGACGGAACAGGATGAGATTGAGAATAATTGCCCTTCTGGTTTGGGAAAACATCTCAAAGCATTTGAAAGCGTTAATCTACGAGACTGCTGCAAAAAAATCTCTCTGATCTAAAGAAAACGGTGGCCTGCCAGAATCCCCCAAAGTAAAAAAAACACTTCACACCTGCCGGTCGTCAGCACCTGCAGCTCATTACGGGCCATATAAAGGCGGGAGAGGGGAAGAGGATGGGGAGATAATACTCCACATGTTTTACTCATGTATGCAACTTGAACCTCTTTGTGTTTGAACAAGCACCAGCGCAGGACGACAGGCAGAGGAACCGACACGAACCGACAAGATACGAACCGTCACGACACGAACCGACACGAACCCTTGCTCTTCCCCCACACAGGACTGAACCAAGAACCCCTCGAGTGACTATTCTTCAACCTTTTCCCCACTGCACTACAGAGTAACTGTCCCCCCGGGGATTTTGCCATCACCAGTGTGTCTGTTTCGTGCTTTGCTCGCCACAGGCGTTGAATTCGCAGAACAGATGAAAACCACACTAACAGTTCTAACATGTTTAGACCTTCAGAGTTTCTGCATTGTGGTAAAAGACAGCACAAGAAAGCACATTAATATTATATTACATAAATCAGGCATTATATACTGTATGTTAGTGCTATTAGCTATTGCATTTCACAATGCTTTATGCATGTGTTGCATGTTCAAGTTTTACCTCATTATGTGTAATGTCATCTCTGTTGCTTAATGTAGGTCAGGACCGTAGTTCTGTAAGTTTGGTTTTTTATAGCGGCCTGACCTTCCTACACTAGACTTCAACATAAAAACATCAAACACACGCATATCTTTATACAGAAAACATGCACAGGGTTTGACATGTAAGGTAAACATTAATGCATTAACAATGAACACTTCTAAAGCATTTTTATTCTTCATGTGAATCTGAACATATACTGATTCACTACTGATACAAAACCAAACGTTGTATCTCTTAATACTTGGCTAGTTAAATAAACTCACGAGAAGAATTCTGTTGGCAATATTGATAACGATTAATAAACTGCAGAAAATATGAATGTTTATGTTCGGGGTGTTTATAAGCTAGAGAACCATCTGGATTTCACTCCCTCGACTAGAGTCCACTGTGTCCTCCTCCACCCATCCAGCCTCCCCATCCTCCAGCCCTAAAGGATCTTAAATCATCTTAATTATTTGTTAGAAAAATAAAAACCCAGAAATGTTTAATAATAAAAAAGTGAGTTTAAGAAGCCATAAATGGGGGTTAATAATGCTTAAAGCCTCTTAACTGTGGGCGGGGCTATATTCCGTGATGCGCACAGTTGATGTTTAGGCAAACGCGCTATACCTCTTGTCGCACGTAATGATTTAATACCTTTTACGTTTTTGTTTAAAGTTGTGTTTTTCTATCGGAACAACGCGAAGAATGCGGATATGATTTGTGTTCGTGTCTTTGGTGCGTTTAATATACTGTGAGATCTTTCTTGGATTCACCATTATGTGAAGTTTTGGTGAGAATGTTGAGGAATATGACTCTTTACAGAGTATGTCCATTTGGCATCTTCTTATTGGTCTTAAACGGTAAGTGTAGAGTGTATTTTATTCGATGACATCATATTTTGTTTGTTCCTTTAAATCACCTGGACTTATAATAAATGGGAAGCTACATATAAGGCATAGCCTACGTTATATGATCATCTTTATTTAATAGGCTATGCAATTACACGCAAATATAAAAAGTAGAACTAACTCAAAAAACGTATTCCACTTTTGACTTTGCGCACGTCCTTAAAGGGATATTCCTCATCATTTACTCACCTTCGAGTTGTTCCAAATCTAGATCTCTTTGATCTGAAAAACACTGAGAAATATATTTGGAAGAATGCTTATGAACAGACAGATTTTGCCCCCTTTTGACTATATAGTAGGAAAAAGTACAATGTTAGTTAAAAGTGCCCCAGAACTGTTTGTTTGCTCTCCTTCATCCTTCAAAAAGTCTTCTTTTGTATTCAACAGAACAAAAAGAAGTATTTTATTACTACTAAGCTAGGAGTCAATTGGGGGGAAAGATCTGTTTGGTTATACGCATTCTTCCAAATATCTTTCTCTGTGTTCATCAGAACAAATAAATGTATATAGAATTGGAACAACTCAAAGTGAGTAAATGATGACAGATTTTTTTTATTTTGGGGTGAAGTATCACTTTTTTAGACTATAACTCAAAATTATATTAACAAGTAAGTGCACAATAATTTTCTCAATGTCAACCGTTGTAAACACAATAATTAACTTTAACAATTAAATAGCTGCTCCCTTAATGAAGATAATTCCATAATAAGTGATTCTTTTAGGATGCAACTAAGGTTTTCCCGCTCACATAAACACTAATGCAGATGTCTGCTAAAGATCTGGTAGATGTGTTAAAAAGTGCAGTTGTAAATCCATTCTAAAGCATAAACTATTATATACATCTTATAGATGCCTAAATGCCATCTGACAGCAAAAATCTCAGATACGTATTGCAGACCCCGTGACCCGAGGTAGTTCGGATAAGCGGTAGAAAATGGATGGATGGATGGACGTATTGCAGATGAGCAAACAATCAAAAAATACGTCAAGTAGACGTCTCCAATATGTATGTGTGCTATCAGGGAGGCTTAAGTGTTAAGAAAGTGTCTCATCTTTTTATTTAGGCCTATTAAAGAGAGCTGGAGAGGCAATATGTGCACACATAATGATATTAGTTTAAGCACGCTGCACATCATTAGGAAACGAAATCCAAATCCCAGACATTTGAAATAGGGGAGATGTCTGGTTTATTGGAGGAGATATGGTCATCCTAAAATCATTAATAAAATATACAAAGATTTGTAAAAGAAGTCGTGAAATCGCAAAACATAGAATATTAAAATGTTAAAATAATTGTTTTAATGTCATTTAAATCATGAATGTGCCATATGATGTCATGTTGCTTTGAATGTACAGTTTCAGGCTTAATATTGGCCAATTCAGAAGGTGGCCATTTTGGGTTGAAAATATTGTAATCCTTTAGCTCACGTGCCAGTTCAATCATCACTTAACAATCAGTCAGTTAGACTTTCGTTTTAGCTTCTTTATAAAAGTTTCCTAATCCTAGGTAGGTCCTACTTTTAACAATGAGGTTTTGGACTCAAGTCAAAGTTAAAGATACATGAGAGCATTTCTCTAAGTTTCATACACACCGGCCTTGAAACCTATTTATAAATGTGTTTCAGGTGTGTTTGGTGTTGATGCAGATGAAGTGAAGTCAGTGTCAGTGATGGAGGGAGATTCTGTCACTCTACCCACTGGTCTTATTCACATACAGACACAAGATCAGATGCTGTGGAGATTTGGACCTAACCAGACTCGTATAGCTGAAATCTACAAGAACATCATTGATATGTTTGACAGTAACAAGATATTTGGAGACAGACTGAAGCTGAACAATCAGACTGAATCTCTCACCATCACAAACATCAGAATCACAGACTCTGGACTTTATAAACTACAGATCATCAGTGACATCATAAAAAATTCAGACAAGATATTTAATGTTACTGTCTATGGTGAGTTTAATATCACTCTCTCTTTAAAAATAAAAGTGATTTTGAAATCATCCTGACAAATACAGTTTTGAACCCTCCCCTTTTATTCAGATGCTGCAAATTGAGCATATTTATAAATCCCTCGTTTTTATGAAAAAGTCTTACTAAATAAGATTTAAAGAGATTAGTGGCACTTAGGACTGGGCTATGTTAAACAATACCATTTTCATTTATTTTTATGATAACAGACAGTGCATCACACATTAAAAAAATTAAAGTGTTTTAATCAATGATTGGACAGATTTCTTTGGAGATATGATTTAGGCATTTTCTTTGTATTTACGACTTTGGATTTTCTATTGGGATAACTCACATTTCTTCCCTCATGGTCAGCTCATCTGCCTGTTCCTGTCATCGCTCGTATGAGCAACTCTTCAAACTGTTCTTCATCATTAGAAAGATCTTCAGTCTCAAAATGTGTGTTGTTGTGTTCAGTGATGAATGTGACACATGTGAGTCTCTCCTGGTACAAAGGAAACAGTTTATTGTCCAGCATCAATGTGTCTGATCTCAACATCAGACTCTCTCTACCTCTGGAGGTGGAATATCAGGATACAAACACATACAGATGTGTCATCACCAATCCCATGACAAACCACACACAACATCTACACATCAATGAACTCTGTGGGTCATGTCCAGGTGATGTCAATGACTTGTTTTCTATATCATATTATATAATAATAAAAATATGGTATATATTTTTTAATTATTACGATATTTATAGATTGGTTACAAAGTGAGAACATAAACAAACGTTACTGTGCACGTGCGCATTCGTGGACTGCCCTTAACTTCCGACACACTTTCGCAAACAATAAAGTGCATGTAGATTATTTCTGACAACAAGCAAAAGAAACCTAGAAGAAGCTTTACTTGGCTAAACTTGTCTCTCCAATATTTTTAATTTTGACTGCGATACCAAGCTCAACCGCTAGATGCCAATGTACCATACGGTTTCTTTAATTACAACAAAACTACAGGACCCATTCAAAAATTGTTAAATAACATACAACTAAATTCTACAAATTGTTTATTTAATACAATTATTATACGATAAAATAAAAATATGAATTAATATGAACAGAAATACAGTAGTTATATTATTAGACACTTTAGCCATACTGATAAACAAACAGAGACCGGAAGTTAACTGCAGTCCAGGCACGCTTGTCCGATGAAACCATCTTTAATATATACTACATGACTTACTACATTAATTTATTTAGTAATCTAAACTGTTAGTCTAGAACTTCTGTACAGTAAAAAGGTGACAATGAGAGCAAATATTTATGTATTTAAATACCTATTTTACATGTTTATATTTTAGATTCTTCCCGCACACATATAATTCTTGTAGGAATTATATCTGCAGTATTGCTTGTTGCAATAGTTGTTATCTACATTCTCTGCAAGAAACGCAAAACAGACCAGTTAGAAGGCAAGTCGCACACAGTTTATATGTAAGCGTTCTGTGTTCTGTTTTTATCATATGTTATACAGTGTGCAGCAATTTGTCTTTTGTAGTCCATGTCCTTGGTATTTGTAGTCTTTAATGTTTCCCAGACCTAACTGTTTTGGTGTTCCTTGTTACCCTTAATTTCAGTTTGTTTATGTACCTTAGTGTTTTTTATTTTCATTGGTCCACATTTACTCATTTTTTAGAGAAGCCAAGTTTATTTTCTGTTTGTATGTTTGCCTTTAAGTAAAGTGCACATGGATTTGTCACAACTCTCCTCTCCGTGGATTTAATGACAACATAGCATGCTGAATTCCTTCATATATATATATGAACGGAATATGTAGATTTTTGTTGATAATTTTGGTATTTGATGTGGTAGTGATTAGCGTTTATTTGTTTGACTCTTGGCTCTAGGTAATACATTAGAAGTACCTGAACATGCAGTGGAAACATCAGAAGAGGAGATGAATTACGCTGATACAAGGTTTTATAAACAAACTCCACAAAAAAAGGTAGAAGTTATACAAAGCACCAGATATATGTATATTTATGATATCATGCAAAGCAAGAAGCCACTGCTTTAAATCATCACTAGATGTTGTTTATGGTTTTATCACATGCCCGGTTTGTGTATAGTAAAAACATTCACAAGTAGAAACACAGGACATAGCATTTTTGAAAGCTGTTTGTTTTATGTCTGGGAAAAACAGTGCCTGTTGTTCTAAGTAAAGAGTCTTTGTTATTGGAACCTCCCTAAAACTCCAACCCCTGCGTTTAATGAGAAATTGATACTTTACTATCTTCTAGTTTCTTTATCTTTCAATTCCGTTGATTCTGAGAACTATGCTTTGCAGTAAAAGAATGACATCTGAGATATCTGATAGTCTGCTTTCTGAAGTCTGAACTATTAGTGCAGTTGTTGCCAATGTAGCTCATCGACACCATCATTTCAACTTCTCCTTTGTGTTTTTTTTTTTGTTTTTACAGAGAATCGTTGAATCAGACACCATTTACTCCCTAGCGATGTCATGAATCATTTAGCAGAGACTTACATGCTCCAGTATCTCATTTCAATCACATTTGTCTACTTTGAAAAAACTGGATTGCTGCAGAAGGTTTTGTTACTGAATGTATTTTCTCTAGGTTTAATGAAGTGCTTCATTTTTTTTAAGTTTGTTTGGATCGTTTGAGTCTGAAGCAGTCTTTGTAGCAAAGAAGCTCAAGGGAATTTTTCAACTGAAGTCATTTAAATATTTTTTGTTATTTGCATATGCACGCAAATGTTAAAGCACAAAAACCAGCATGACAAGTCCACTGTAGTGTTATGGTCTTTGATTGGATATTTCAGAAGCAGTTTTATGTTATTGCAATTGTATTTTGTATTTTAGCTGTGGCACTTATAGGCCTATTTATTTTGCATTTCATATTGAATTCTACAAAATGTGCACTTGACCTGTGAGCCAAACATGATCTTGCAATCCACTGTTTCATAATTTATAATATTTCGATCCTGAGTATAAAAGGCTTGTACAGTAAAGCCAAAAGAGCACACCCCATCCCAACTGTTCTTCTGCAGAGCATCATCGAATTACACTCAAAGCTCTTCTGCATCTGCTGATATTCAATATGACTCAATTTTATCCATGTCCCTTCTTTTATTCAATGTAAATCTTTTCTGTTCTCCATATCATTTCATTGTTTTATTGCTACGTGTTTGCTGCATGTGAAGAATGTAATTGTAAATGTGAAGTTTTTTTTCTCCTTGATGAAGGAAACTTTAAATGTTCAAAGGAGTTTGCAGTGTTTTCTATTCTATAAACTGTGCAAGAAATGATCAATGCCATCATCTGTTCATATAAATAAATGGCATCAATGTGGTGATGATGACTAAATGACTAAAGTGTCTCTAAAAGAGATTATTTCTTTATAAATATTTAGACGCTTCAAAGAAGTTAGCCAATACACTTGACAGATGGTGGAGTGTTATTATAAATGTACATTTTGTGTTGCACGGAAGAAGTAAGTCAATAAAGGAAGAGCAGGCCTCAGTTGTGATCTTTTAATTTCAAAAAGATGTGTAAATACCGGAAAAACAGCACAGCCTGCTGCTGAAAGTTAGAAACAACACATTAATAACCCATCAGCATTCTTATGTAAACCGAGACATTTTCTCAACAAAGCTGAATATGTCAAACAAGTTATTTGCATTAATCTCATATGCCTAATCAAAATAGTTTTCGTCATCTTGACATCAACACATTTAAACGTCAGAATTGTCAGCTTCCTCTGTCAGAATTGTCAGCTTCCTCTGTTTTACAATCCTTTAACTTCTATGGTGTGATCCCACTAGTGTTACAAACTGATATTGCAAATATTTTTATCCATCTTTTATTGTACAATCGCACTGGCATCATAACTGCATTTCTACAAAAGTGGCGTCGCCTGGTGTTAATATATGTCCATTACACATACAAACAGGCTTGGCTGATTTCGTGCGCCGCTGGAGCATGACAAGTATCGCGAGAGCGGTTTGAAATCTAGGCTATCGAATTACTCTCGCGACACTTGGTGGCATTCTGATCCAGCTATGATCGACCAGAGGTGCGCCGTTTTATAAGAAGTTTAAAAAAGGTGGTGTATAGCTACACATCTGTTAGAGACAATCTGGCAATGGAAAGTTTCAAAACTGACGATTAGTCGACAAGAAAGTGATGCCGAGAAAGTTGAGAAATGAGAGATACCTCAGTAAAAAGAGAGAGAGAGAGAGAGAGAGAGAGAGAGAGACCTCGTAGCCCATCACGTGACACTGGAGGTTGAAGTGCAGTTTATAAAAGTATACTTCTCATTCTGTTAATTACGCCATTGTATACTCACCATCATTAACTTTAAACTGCATAAGCTTCAAATTAAATGTCGTTTTTGTTTATTACACAACTCGACCATGTAGACAATCCAGATGGCTGAAAGCTCTTCCTGCTCTGATGGTGCTACTGATCATAGTATTAAATGCAAGCTGGAGCCAGAATAACACACACCTTATCTTGGATCAAACTCTAGTTTTTTTAATTATGTGACTATTTACCAGTGTTATTGAGGTGCAATATAATATGAACAGAATTCCATTGATATACCCCTCGCCTTGAGTATTAATATGTTCATCCTTATCACATTGGCTTAATGGTGGTGGAAAAATGATGCCAAGTCTGTGTACGCACAATATAAATAGAAATGCTGCTTGTAAATTCAACCGATGTGTTGTTTGAATGGGTTTAAATGGGCAGTTTTGTAGGCTTTAAGGTAAAGACAATTAGCAGTCCTTTAAAGTAAGATATTGCCAAGAGTCATAAGCTGCTGCATCAACTCTCATCCACTGTCAGGTGTGTTTTTTAGAAATGTATTATGTTAAGGTGTCATGGTTATCATTTAAAATGTGCATTATTATTGTAGCCTTGATGCTGTAGGCTATTATAGAATCAGAAAATAAAGTATTACAGATTTCTGTTTACATAAATATCATTACTTGCAGATACAACACAGCGTTTAGGGGTCTAAGCACTGACGATTTGATGTATCGCACATGATTTAATTCCACCACTGGTTATTTTTTGTAACAGAGTTGTCTTTAGAGTCTTAATAAAGAAGATACACTCTGAGAACAGGTTTCTGTCTTTTCCATGAACCAGACTGGTAGACCAGCTTAAACTAACTAGATGGTTTTTAAAAGTCTAACTTTTGACCCTACACTTTCTTCTCTGCTTGCACCACACTGTAATTAAGAGGAAGGGGCTGTGTACTGATCTGTGTTTGAAAAGGCACCAGCCCAGGACGACTGTCAGAGGGACCGACACCCTTGCCCACCACCTGGACTTCACTCCCTCGACTTGAGTCGTGTCCGACTCTACCTATCCAACCTCCTCATCCTCTAGCCCTAAATGATCTCACATCGTCTCAATTATTTGTTATATGAAATAAAACCCTGAAATGTTTAGTAATAACAGAAGTGAGCTCAAGAAGCCACAAATGATGGTTGAATGTGTTTATAGCCTCTTAACTGTGGGCGGGGCTATATTGCGTGATGAACACAGTTGATGTGAACGCAAACGCGCTGTACTTCTTGTCACTCGCACATGATTTAATATCTTTTACTTTATTGTTAAATGTTGTTTTTCTATCGGGACAACACGAATGGACTCTGATGCGGATATTATTTGTGTTCGTGTCTTTGGTGCGTTTTATGCACTGTGAGATCTTGGATTCATCGTCATGTGAAGTTTATTTATCTTTTGGTGAGAATGTTGAGGAATATGACTCCTTACAGAGTATCTTCGTTTGGGCTCTTCTTATTGGTCTTAAACGGTAAGTGTAGACCTATATTTTATTCGGTGACATCATCTTTTGTTTGTTCCTTTAAATCACCTGGACATGTTTAAAGTTGCTGTTGACGAGGCTGTCGCATATCATAATTAAAGTTAATCTACCTATAAGGCTATAGCCTATGTTATATGATCATCTTTATTTTATAGTCTATACAATAACACACAATTATAAAAAGTAGAACGTACTTTAAAAACGTATTCTACTTTTGAAGTTAAACACGTCTCACCTTCGAGTTGTTCCAAATCTGTATTGATCTCTTTGTTCTGAAGAACACTGACAAATATATTTGGGAGAATGCTTAGGGGAAAGTGGGGTGAGTTGTGCCAGTTTTTACTCAACATGACTTTAAAGCGAGGCCATGACCGTAATGCGTTCAACTTAAGAATGTACATATATTTCAGGATGTGGTACATCCCATAGAACAGTAATTTTGAATCTGAAATAAATTGTTTCAGAAATATAGCTTTTGGGGAAAAAGTGGTCTTGCGGTTAACTTGACCCTGATGCGGGGTAAGTTGTGCCTTTGGTGAGAATACGGGGTAAATTGTGCCAGAGATTTCTTAAGTAAAACAGAACATTTTTATGTAATGAACTATAGTGCTATATGAAAGCAAGACAAATTCAATACAATATTACTCATTTAAGGTTTATTTAGATATTGTCACACTATTAAACTGTTGGAAAAGGTCATATTTTGTAGTTTTTGAGAAAACACAAAAAAATGTAATACACAATATGTTATATTTGTGAATCATATCAGGCAAAAAGGCTTTGGCAATAGATGCCTGTTGACATACATGGAACGCTGTTTGTCAATTATGTAACATGAGAATAAAGCGACTATTTTCTAAACATCCCATTGCCACTTAAAAACTGAATAAAACTTCTCTTTAATAACGTAGTGCAAACTCAAAACTGAAATCAGTGTTAGATAAATTAAACAAATAGCAGGTAAATCAGGTATGGACATCAAGGTGGTCTGGATCTGGCCTACTACTTAACATCCCACTTCTCAATTCCACAAGAGGAGTTGAAGCCCTGTCTGTCTTCCGTTTATAAGTGCGTGGCATGATGGTTTTTGGTCTAAAATTCAGAATATCACATAGTTTAAGTGCTAAAATGTAAAAGTTCAATGTACAATTACAAATTAATAATATGTTGATAATAATCATAAGTGGGGGTGAGTTGTGCCACTGGCACAACTTAACCCAGGCCCTTTGGCACAAATCACCCCACACCCCCAAGAGTGAAAAACTAGCATGGTCCAGCAGTCAAGAGCTAATATAATGCTAACTGTATAAACTCATTGTGTAGCCTGCTAAAGCACTAAACATGTTTGAAATGTTTTTCAAACTTGTCTATAATTGTTCAGACACTACAATCAAAAAACCTTGATCATAGAAATTTACTTTAAAAGGGAAAAAAACGTTTTTTTAGCAAAAATGTGTTTACCTGTCATGCCATGAGTCTCTCTTCTTTGCAGGCTGAGTAAAATGGATGGCTTTTCAAAATGATGTGGTCACATGACTAATTTCTTCTATGGTTTTCCAGAAACAAGGTGTGGAACTATTTCCCCCCTGGCACAAACCACCCCAGTCTCCCCTATTACTGACAGATTTGCCTCCTGTTGACTATATAGTAGGAAAAAATACAATGGCAGTCAAAAGTGCAGCAGAACTGTTTTTTGCTCTCCTACATTCTTCAAAATGACTTCTTTTGTGTTCAACAGAACAAAAATAAGTATTTTATTACTACTAAGCTAGAAGTCAATGGGGGAAAGATTTGTTTGGTTATACACATTCTTCAAAATATCTCTCTCTGTGTTCATCAGAGCAAAGAAATTTATATAGAATTGGATCAACTCGAAGGCGAGTAAATGAAGACAGAGTTTTAATTTTGGGGGGGAGTGTCACTTTACTAGACTATAACACAAAACAAATATGAGTTCGGGTGTTTTTAACCTAGAGATGTTGGAAACCCCTGAATCTCACTCTCTCGACTCGAGTCCATTGAATCGTGTAACCCCAGAGTGCAGTTTGGACGAGGGGACGGTAGGACACATATAGGGGGACCGTCATTTGTCGCCCCGCCCACTTCAACTTTTCAGTGGTTTATGATCATAAGGAGCTTATTCGTATTGAGAAGTGTGATCTTTTTACAGCTTATTGGTTCATACAAGTATGATGATGACAATACAAAGAGAGTTAAATCATCTAACATCTATTTATTTAACTTAATATTTTAAAGTTTATCATTATGTTCGAGAACTAATGTGGCATGGGCAGTGACATTGTGTGACAGGTATGTCAACAATCTCCAACAAACACGAAGCACCACACCATTTAAACCAGAGAAGAACATGTTTTAACATATTAAACTTTGTTCGCTTTGTAATTTGTTTGGAAATAACACACCTGTAAAAGACACCACATTACTCTTATTTAAGGCAAGGACATTTATGGACACCATTGTGACCGGATGCAGCGCCTATTAATAATATGTGTCGTTATAAAACCGTAAATCATAAAAAAATTATGAATTAAGCAGAATCCATAGTGTAAGAATGTAAAATTCTTATGTCCCCTTGTCTAAATAATATTCTACGGTTGAATAGTCTAATCGACGGAACACACAGAGTTTCAGGATCCTGGAGACAAAGTTTGACACCGACACAAGTTCTTGTTCAATCAGAGTCCAATGTTTATTGTTTTCGGACTACTATTTATAAGTTTGAACCAGGAGGTGTCATATAAAACCACCAAAGCAGTGGAAAATCACCAGACTTTCTGTTTAGTCTTATTCCTCCTGAACAATCAGATATGATTACATATTTAATATTACAATAACAAAACAATTGTCCCTACGCATCATTAGGAACCTTGAGATGGAGAACAACAGCTACTTATATAGACATAAGACAGCATAAGATCCGACAGAACTGTCAACGAGGTTAAACAACAAGAAAGTAAGGAGCAAATATTATGAATAGAAGTAAATAATAAAATAAAGGAATGAATACATATGATGAATATTGGAATAAATACAGATGCAGTATTTGTGGAGGACAGGACGAAATCCTGATTCTCACGCATAGCTAATCCAGGCTATATGTTTTTATAAATTTGTGTGTCTGTGGAATCGAACCCACGATCTTTTGCTAAACTGTGCCACAGGGGACACACAAATCCTTTTAACTAATCTCTGCAGCTACAGTATGAACAACATATCCTGCAATATCTGCGATAATATCAATGACAACTATGTCAATTCTGCTACTCTTTATTTGTGTATCATAGCGTATTAAGACAGAAGTTTGGCAGTACACAAAGTAGAATTTGCTGTCAAAAGCAGATTCCTAGATGGAGAACATATTAAGAGTTTTGATTTAGTCTGCATTCCGTTTAATATAAAACAAACTGCAGTGTTTGTTTTGATTTAATCCATAATAACTCTGAAAATACAGCTCACTATCATAATAAAATCATGTTCACATATGATTTTTTTAAACGGAGACTCTTCAGTATTTGTGTTCGTGCGTATATATTTCTTTAATGTTTGTTAGGAACCCAAACTTTGCTGTATTGTTGACATTTCTACTTAATGGAACTTTCCATAGACGTATCCTCGTTCTTTCTCTTGTTGTTATTATGTTGTTGATTGCAGCTGTTGACTACTTTCTCGTTCACACTTGTCTAAACCAAGCTGTTCCTAATCATGAAACAACGAAAAGTTGAAGTGGGTCGGGCGAAACATGTCATTTCGGTCCATTTCATTGGCGCGGAGCGTTAAAATTCATGCGTTAGGTATGTCAAAGGTTGAGCATTTGTTTGCAAACATCGCCGGGCGGTAGCCAATCGCATTAACAGTGGGCAAGCCAAAATTCTTGCTTAATCCGCCTCATCAGCCAAATAGGGCTTTGGGCGGGGCTATATTGCGTGAAGCGCACAGTTGATGTGAACGCAAACGAGCTGCAGTTCGTGTCGCACGCACTTGATTTAATATATTTTACTTTATTGTTAAATGTGTGTTTTTCTATCGGGACAACAGGAATGGGCTATGATTCGGTTATGTTTTGTGTTCGTGTCTTTGGTGCGTTTAATATACTGTGAGATATTTCTTGGATTCACCATTATGTGACGTTTTGGTGAGAATGTTGAGGAATATGACTCCTTACAGAGTAACTTCATTTGGGCTCTTCTTATTGGTCTTAAACGGTAAGTGTATAGGCTATATTTTATTCGGTAACAACATATTTTTTATCTTTCAACGAGTGATTTGTATTTATTCACTAATTTTAAGAGAGACACGTTGAACTCGTTTTATCTATATACACACAGTTAAGATGCTCAGGTTTTCACGGGAAGTGCCAATAAACGCTGGACAGACTATTTGAAAAAGTTTTCATATTTGACCCACTAACGCAAAGTAAGAACGTACTCAAGACACTTTCAATTGGTCGCACATAATACACGTCAAAATATATATCTGTCAAATACTGCACACTTAGACCGAGCGGCGTACATCAAAGTACCGCGAGAGCAACTTCTGTAGACTATTAGGCTCGTTTGAAATGGACAAATTATGCGCAGAACCGATCACCGGTGATCAGCGCAAGATGCATACAGGTGTTAGAAATGTGTCCGAGTTACGTCCGCCTTGCTCTAATGTCATGCCTGGGTGTGGAAAAAAACTCTCGCGGCGGACAGGCAGCTGCATCGGATTCTTCAGTCCGACGCAGTTTCTCGCTCCGAGTTGTCGGATCGATCCTGAAATATCGTTACTTCCGATGCTGAGGTTGTATCGAAAAGGATCGATCCTAACATAAAAACATCGATACTAATGTGTTTTTACTACAGACTTTATCTATTTACTAATGTGGCTAATAATTGTATAATAAAGAAGAACTATTTATCCCATACACCATGTTTTGCAGACGTTGCTCCTCCCCTCCGGTTTGTAGTCCGCTATCACGTGACTAAGGAGCGCCAAGCGCAAGCACGCAGCTGCAGCCAGCGAAAAGAATAAAAACACTGCGAACTCCGATGTATGACAGTGGGCCTTTGGGCATAAAAATGTATGAAAGGGAAATTTAATTTATTATATTATTGTGTCCAAATAGCACTGAACAAAAACGGAAGGGCACTTTTAAAAGGTTTGTTCTTCAGTAATAATTTTGCGCACTTTGTTTTTTTATAAAGCTAGAGAAGTAGTAGGCTACTAGGATAGGGATTTTTTTGTTATATATCGGTTTCGTGTTCTGTTAATCTGTTATTGTTACTATTTTCCAGTAATAATTTGGTGCAAAGTTCATGCTTGCAAATTCTATTTCAGGAATAAATAAATATTTATTTGGATTAAATTATGCCTTATGTTTTAACATCTACATGATTAATTAGCCTATATGCACATTAAGAGCACAAATCACAAAATATTTCAGTGGTCATGAAAATGTATTGAGATTTGGCAAATTAATGATGCATTCATCTGATAAATCATGAAATTTCATCCACAGAAAAGTAGACGTAAATTCAAGTGAATGCTTCTAAAAGTATTGGTATCTGTATCGATATCGGCAATACTGGCCCTGCATTTACTTGGTATCGGAACGATACAAAATTTTACAGTATCGCCCAACACTACGTGTTGCCAATCCATCAAAACACACACAAATATAATTATATTATATAACACTGTACAGCATCTTGAAATGATGTGTGGCTTGCTTCAAAAACCATGTAGGCCATTTATATGTAGGCCTTTTAGAAAGTCTGATATGACTTTGAAAGTCAGAAGGACTGTACAAATTGACCACTTGTCATAACGCAATTCACTTGTAAAAAGTATTACGTCGTCTGATATAGACAAATTCATGGGAATTGGTGTATTTGCATACAGGGTCGGTTGTCTTTCAATGTTGCACACAAATACAGTAGTTGACTATAAATCACACCATTGTCACATATAACTATGAATCCTCCCCAAAGTGTAATGCACAGGAGAAGTTATTAGTTAACAGTTAAGTAACCTACAAGTGGTAAACAACATTACATTTTAAAGTGATAAATTTTCCTGGTAAACTGTTGTTGTTGTGTTTCAGGTGTGTTTGGTGTTGATGCAAATGAAGTGAAGTCAGTGTCAGTGATGGAGGGAGATTCTGTCACTCTACACACTGGCCTTACTCGCATACAGACAGATGTAGAGATATTTTGGCAGTGTGTTAATCCAGGGACTCGCATAGCTGAAGTCAATACACATGATGGCAGCTCTATATATGATGATGGGAGATTTAAAGGCAAATTACATCTGAACAATCAGACTGGATCTCTCACCATCACAAACGTCAGAATCACAGACTATAGACTTTATAAACTACAGATCATTGGGGAAAATAAAACATCAAACAGGAGGTTCCATGTTAATGTCTATGGTGAGTTTTTCTCTGAAAAAATTATATAAATCGAATGTGACTAATTTTAATTACTTGTTTTGGTTTGGTTTTTCAGCTCGTCTGCCTGTTCCTGTCATCATCAGAAACTCTTCAAACTGTTCTGCTTCATCAGAAAGATCTTCAGTGTCAAAATGTGTGTTGTTGTGTTCAGTGATAAATGTGACACATGTGAGTCTCTCCTGGTACAAAGGAAACACTTTATTGTCCAGCATCAGTGTGTCTGATCTCAACATCAGACTCTCTCTACCTCTGGAAGTGGAATATCAGGATAACAACACATACAGATGTGTCATCAACAACACCATCACAAACCACACACAACATCTAGACATCAATGATCTCTGTCAACCGTGTCCAGGTAGAACATATTTTATTTATTGAATTGATCTATTGCCCATCTTCTTCTGACATAATTGTTCAAAAAACTATAATTTGTTTTTATTTGTCCATGCCTAATAATATAGTTTGGGTTATTGTACTTACATTACATTGCATTAGATTCAAACTAAATGTCTTTTTTGTTTATTACAGAACTCTACCGTTTACGATGCAAATGGTTGATACCTCTTCCTGCTTTGATGCTGCTACTGATCATATTATTGATCATAGTATTGATCAGTCAAAAACATTTTTTTATCTCACACTGTGTATCTCACACAAAAATTTGTGCTGTGTGAATGCAAGCTAGAGCTAGAATACTACATATTTGATATTAGATCAGACTCTGGTGGCAATGCTTGATCGATCCTAAAATGTTATGATTTTTCTACAAAGTAATTATATGACTATTTACCGGTGTTATTCAGGTGCAATATAATATGAACAAATTCTATTGATATACCCTTTGAGTATTAAAATGTTCATCCTTATTATATTGGCTTTATGTGCCAAATGATGCCAAGTCTGTGTACGCACAGAAATGCTGCTTGTAAATTCAACCGATGTTGTTTGAATGGGTTCAAATGTGCAATTTAGTAGGCTTTATGTACAGACAGTGTATACAGTACCTTAAAGTAAGATATTGCCAAGAGTCATAAGCTGCTGTATCAACCCTCATCCACTGTCAGGTTTGTTTTTTTATGTTTAATATTCGCATTATTATTGTAGCCTTGATGCTGTAGACAATTCTAGAATCAGAAAATGAATTATTACAGATTTCTGTTTACTTAAAAAATCAGCACTTTCACATGCAATATATTTTATGGTGACTGTGACTATGATAACTGACGATTTAATGTATCGCACATGATTTAATGTCTTTAGAGTCTTAATAAAGAAAATACGTACATAGAGTTCGCCATGTTCTTTCTACAGTAGCCTAAATAAACTTCTCTACAGAACGCATTTCATAAATATGTTATCTTCTTCAGCAAAGAAGACAAAACAACGACACCCTAGTCCTGTGTCAGCCACCATAGTGCTTCAATAGAGGGGCGGAATGAGCTTTTGGTTGCAATTTGCAACTTCACTGCTACATAGTACTTTAAATCAACTTTGAATGTTGGCGGGAAACACACAATGTTGTGTAGTGAAACAATGTATCCACGAAACGGACACTTAATAAGGTGTTGTATTTAGGAAGTCTTAAAACGGGAAAATCCAACTCACTTTTATTAAGTCTTGGGTTCGTACTCCATACAAAGTAAAATGCAGTTGGACAGAGAACTGTATGACAAACAACTGTATGACTTTACAGACGTAAGTGACAGTGAAAAGTATAAATAGATAGTATGTAAAAAAGGGACAATAAACATCATACACATATGGACACTATATATACAAGATATACACATTAGACGTTAAACATACACATTAAATATGCAGGTGTCACGAATGTGTATGTATATACTAGATCAACCAGATATAGGCATGTGAGTTTGGTAATGGATGGTTATTGCATAAGGTGCAATCCATGATGCATTGTAGTCAATGAAACTGTAGTGCATGGTAAAAGGAAGTGTGAGCTTGTGGAGAGCATCAGTTTTTGATGTTGAGCATTCTAATAGCCCGAGAAAAGTCCTTCAGCCAGTTTGTGCAGGACCGGATTCTCCGTCTGCCTGAAGGCAGCAAGGAGAGCAGCCTGTGATTCGGGTGGCTGGAATCACTGATGATATTCCTGGCTTTCCTCATACACCGCCTGGTGTAGATGTCCTGGAGAGTGGGAAGCTCATCTCCCACAATACGACAGCAGTTTGCACAACCCTCTGCAATACTTTGCGGTTGCCGGCAGTGCTGTTTCCATACCAGGAAGTAATGCAGCCAGTTAGAATGCTCTTAACTGTGCATGTATAAAAGGTTCTGAGGATTTTTTGGCTCATACCAAACTTCCTCAGGCGCCTGAGAAAAAAGTGGCGTTGGCGTGCCTTCTTTAGCACTGGATCAGTGTGAACAGTCCATGTATGATCATCAGAGATGTAGACCCCTAGGGACTGCTTACCCGTTCCACAGGTGTCCCGTCGATTGTGATCGGGTTGTGTTCCTTGTCCTGCCTCCAAGGATGGTTTGCTGATCGGGCCGATGGGGGGAGTACCCAAGGTACCATAAACATGTCTTACGATACTATACCAGCTGAAATATCTCGATACCAAGTATCATGATGCTGTGCCATGTTCATTATTCAAATCTATACAAAAGCACAGTTTTAGATTGAACATTTTGTATTTACTACAGCTGTATAACTGTGAACTGTATTATACTTTGCACTAGACTATGTTGTTATATTAACTGTAGTTATTGGTTAAATTGTAGTAAATACTGTAGTATACTTAAATATTTACTACGGTAAGACTCAAAAACACTAGTGTCTAAGAGTTTTAGTAGTTTACTGTTGTAAATACTAAAGTACACTAGATCATTTTTCAAGTGGGAACTAATTCAGATGTGGGCCAAATTTCATTGATACAGCAGTCTTTAAGGGAAATATTAGGCTTACTTTAAATGCAGAACTAAGACGGCCATTAGGTGGCGTCAATTTTCCACAGAGTTTGAAATCGTTATCTCGTCCGAGTCATTCAAAACATGCATTCTTTTAGGAGATAAACACCACAAAACTGCAGATGTAAGTGTTCACATGAATATTAATGCGCATATACAACATACCACGGGACTGCGATACCGTTTAAAAAATAGAGATGCATAAACCGTGCAACCCTACCAAGGGGCCCTTGACTACTATGAGGCCGAAGAGGCCCTGGGCCATTGGTACAGAGAACTATGGTGTTTTTTCTAAGTATATTAAATAAAATATGAGTTTTCTCATATAAAAGGCTACATTTATAGTTTATAAATATATGACATTTTGTTCTTATATAAAAGCATACATTTAAGATAGTTATAGAAGTTCATGTACTTCTCTGATTTTAACAAAGGCAATGGGCCTCATAGGATGGGCATCGAGCAGATATGGACCTCACATCTGCTTAGCATCACACACACACACCTTTGAAGACACTACACTGTAAAAAACAACCTACAAAATGTACTCAATAAAATTGAGGTAACAATTTGCACTCACTTTAAAGGAGTATATTCTACCCCATATTTTTGAGTAAAGAGTACCTAAATTTAGTAATTACTAAAGTAATTACTTAATAAAATTGGGTAATGTTTACCTTTTGACCGCAGGTATTGCTCATCTACCAAATTATTATTAGTAATATATAGCCAATATAAATAATTAAATGTTACTCATTAAGAGATGGTTGAATTTACTTAAAAACGGTGAAAGGTCATTGCAATAAAAACATTTCAATGAATTCAATTACAACTTTATTTTGTAAATAATGAAATCCTCTTACACTCAATTTCTAATAACATACCACATCACTTCTATAAATTACTCCTAACATTTCAAAATAAACAAGGACTGCTGACACAAACATTTCATCTTTTAAACATTAGACACTAATGCAAGTGCAAAAGACCCCTTCTACATTCAAGTTGAATTACAACTATTTTTCACATTACAAATTCATGAAAATGTTCTATTTAAAAACAAACTACTGTCTTCACTGGATGTCAGAATATACATTAGAAGCAACATTTCCTATACATACAACTATAACATTTTGTCCTTTTAAACAACAAGCAACTATTATCCTATGCATTGTGGTTTTGCAGTGGTTGCAACACAAGATCTGTAATGAAAGGCAGATCACATGCTATAGCATGTGGATTGACATGCTATTGGGACACAAAGATGCATTTCATATTTTTTAATATTAAACGCTAACTAATGCAAGTACAAAAGAGCCCTTTTACATTCAAATTCAAGTAACACAAAACTATTGCAAACTCATTTAAATAAAATATAAATAGTTTTCGCTGGATGTCAAAATATACATTCATAGCAATATTCTTATTCTTAACATCAATTTCAATTGAGATAAAAGTCATCGTTGAAATTCTTACATTTTCCATCCAAAAATGTCTTTGTTGGCTAAAGCAAATGTACAGTAAAAAAAAAGCTTATTCCCTAATCTTACGTTTAAAGGTTTGGACCTTCTTGAGGGGGTTTGCTCCATCAAGTTCCAAAAAAAGCTTTTTGAACATTTCAAAACTGTACTTCAGGTTTCTTGGATACTCCATGTTCAGTGCATATATCATTCCCATCAACAGTATCCATGCTGTGGTTCTGATTCCACACCCGCTCAAAACTTTGCTGCCTTCCATTACTATAGACACATCTGATGGGTCCTGCTCAGCTGTGGGATTATGCATCACCAGCACTTTTATTTCTAGGTATGTTCGCTTCTGACGTTCTCCTACCAGTTAAAAATAAAAACAAAATGCATGTCAATTTTCACATTAGTTAAATAAACATTATTCACATATCCTCTTTTGTTGTGAGTTCTGTCTCCATCACAAATCCACGGTAGTCACCACCTATATAATCTAATGCTGGACAATTAAAAATAAACAAGCAAAGTGCACAACTTTAAACATTATAATGATGTACAGCAGTTTAAAGTAAGAAACATTTTCAAGAAATTTAACGTACTTGGGTGCAAAAGAAAGTACGAAGATTCACATGAACAGCCGTGAATTACAGCTGATACGGCTCCTAATAGGTCTTGTTCTGCGACTCGTCAGCGCCTCACTGGTGCTGATAACAAAACAGCGCCACCATTGTGGCGTTATGGCGCAACTGCATTTATAAATGACAGTCTGTTGAATGCACCCGACATAATTTTGGCGAGAGTCTGAGGTGTCACGCATTTTTTTCGCTGTACGAATCGCCTAACGTTACAGGCAGAGACGATTCTAGGTTTCCACTATTAGGGGGCTCAGCCTCCAATGATGATGCATACAGTATATATAAACCCACTCCTTAAGCACCACACATAACGTTACATGACTTAAATTAGGCCCTGTCAGCCTGTGGCGCCGAGAAAATAGGGGTATTACACAGAGTCGTAACTTTTTTTAAACCCAAAGAAGAAAATAATGGTAGAGCTAACATTTAAGTTAGATCACATTTGCTTAAATGATGATATAAAGAAGTTGAACAAAAACTTAACGGAGGCTCCACAAATCCTTTCATCGAATCTGAAGAGGATGCGTCACGTGATTCCTGATTTCCCGCCGGGACGTTGATGCATGCGGCCTCTGCAGTGTCATAGCTAATATTTTCGGGTAAATTTTACCTTGTTTTTTTAAGTTCCCATTATTACTCATAAAAAGTAGGTAGTGTAGGTAGAATGTACCTATTAATATATATTTTATTTTCTAACCAATATTTTAAGCTACAATTTAACTGATTTTAATGGGTTGTATTTAACACTGTCCAGAATCGTTTTTTACAGTGTAGTTGGTACTAGCTAAGGACGAACACACTATACACTATTATATTGATTTAAGCACATGTTTACCTTTTCGATACACTAAACACTAATCCAGGTGTTGTAATTGACAACGTGACATATAGCTGAATTTCTTTTTTAAGCGTTTAATAGGTTTTGCCAAAGTTAAATACTGATATATGGAGCTTGACATTTAACTCTGGAAGGTAAGAAAAGGATGGACTAAGGTGACGTCATGTGAAACCTGATTGGTTTAAACGGTGATAACAACGTGAGAACAATTTTTAAAAGATGGAGTCAGATATGTATTAGTCAGACATCTTCAGATGAACTCTGTATGTCTCTCTTTGCCTTGTTTGAACAAATCAAAGATTGAAACCCTTGAAACATGGCTTCTTGGTCTTCATGATTTCTCTCAACATTTGATGATCGATTTCGCCCGGGCAGAACACAACAACAATTAAAGCAAATGTTTATCTATATTAAATATATGGGCTCCATAGTCTATACAAGGCCTCTGTGGATACGATGTAAACGAGGAGATGATCCTCGATGATTTTTAAATAAAAAATGAATTTATGAATTATATAACAGCACATTTAAATAGCATTTTTTGAATCTATTCCTTAATGATATGATGTTTACAGACATTTGTCAAAGGGGTATTTTACGGTCAAAATCATTTTTTATGTGATGCATTAAATACGTCTACATTTGACAGTTAATTAAAGATGTGTGTTTGATATGCATCATAACCGTGATGACAAGAGTAATCAGAAACCTGTTCACTTCTGTGCAGTAAGTATTATGAGCAAACAAATGATGGAGCAAATAAAGGACGGAACAGGATTGGATCTCATTGCACATGAACATGACAGCGTTAATCTACGAGACTGCAGCAAAAAAAAACAATCTCTCTGATCCACAGAAACGGAGGCCTCCCAGAATCCCCCAAAGTTAAAAAAAACATTCTAGTGGATTTCACATCTAAACCAGTGTTTGATATGCCTTAATTTTCTTCCATTGTTGATTTTTGCTGTGTAGATAATATTAGACTTCTATAAATCATGTATAGATCATTTTTGGCATAACATCTGCATTTGACGCAGAGTGAGAACGGTTTTAATTGTATTATTCATCTTAACTTACACATTCTATAACTGTGAATGCGCAGCTAAGGGAAAGAACAGAAAATTGTGGGAGGGGGCCCTTGGAGTTACACGGCACCGCGGCCCTTCGAAGTCATAATCCGTCCCTGCCTGCCTCCGGGAAACCACCACCAGCTCCTTGGTTTTTTGGGGGTTGAGCAAAAGATGGTTCTCCTTACACCAGTGTGTCAGACTGTATACCTCCTCTCTGTAGGCCGACTCGTTGTTGTTAGTGATCAGTCCTATCACTGTCGTGTCATTGGCGAATTTAACAATGACATAGAGATGTGTGTGGCAATGCAGTCGTGTGCATATAGAGAGAAGAGGAGTGGGCTTAGGACAAATCCCTGGGGAGCACCGGTGTTGAGATTCGGTGGGGAGGAAGTGTTGTTTCCTATTCTGACAACTTGACGTCTGTCTGACAGGAAGTACAGAATACAATCACACATGGAATTTAAACCAGGGGCCTGGAGCTTCAATCCAAGTTTGGTCGGCACTATGGTATTGAATGCTGTAGTCTACAAACAGCATTCTTACATATGTGCTCTTGTCTCTGATGAGCTTCTTAAAACGCTTGCTGAAGATATGTGTTTAGGCTACCTTGCTGCTTTAAAATAAGGAACTCGAAACTCAAAAAATGTACAAATAAGCCTAAACTTCGAACCAAACACAACCAACCATACAAATGTTTTAACATATTAATGATCAGTTATTCAAAGAAACAGCCGTAAACGCACTCAACACATGGCATGGTATTCAATAGTGCTATTATTCAAACAGACATGCTTTGAGTCTTATGGATGTTGTGCATTACACCGCAACTGAGGAAGTTTAGAAATAGAAATAGAAACAGCGAAAACAAGAAATGAGTGTGAAGACATTGTTAGGGGCCTGTTGCTCATGATGTAGATGACAACGAAACATCAACTTTATGAATAAACACATGACTTCTGCATTAGTGCAATGCTCTACCTTCATCACTTTTGATTTTGTGATCTGAGGTTGCTGTTTTATGCCCAGGGTGCAAATTAAAGTGAAAGAGAAACCCATGAGAGAGAGGATAGTGGCCATCTGGGACCTTACTTCATAACCGTGATTACAAGAGTAATCAGAAACCTGTTCACTTCTGTGCAGTAAGTATTATGAGCAAACAAATGATGGAGCAAATAAAGGACGGAACAGGATTGGATCTCATTGCACATGAACATGACAGCGTTAATCTACGAGACTGCAGCAAAAAAAAACAATCTCTCTGATCCACAGAAACGGAGGCCTCCCAGAATCCCCCAAAGTTAAAAAAAACATTCTAGTGGATTTCACATCTAAACCAGACTATATCAGCAGTTTGCCTGTGAGGATGTCATTGTTGACATCAGGTGTGTTTAAGACACTGTAGCTCCTTTGAGCTCTTGTTTAATGGAGTTATGGTTAATTCGGATAGTCCTGAACACTTTGCATATTTGTGCGTCTTTCTTCTCTGCTTGCATCACACTGTAATTTAGAGGAAGGGGCTTTGAATTCGGAGAACAGAAGAAAACCACACGGTTTGACCTCACTGGCAGTTCTAACATGGTTAAACCGTCAGAGTTTCTGCAAAGTGGTAAAAGACGGCACAACAAAACTCATTAATATAACATAAATCAGGCTTCATATACTGTATGATAGCGCAATTAGCTATTGCATTTGAAAAAAATAGATGAATAATGTTGCATGTTACAATTTTACATCATTATGTGTAATGTCATCTCTGTTGCTAAATGTAGGTCAGGACCGTAGTTCTGTAAGTTTGGTTTTTGTGGCGGCCTGACCTTCCTAGACTTCAACATAAAGACAACAAACACACATATATCTTTATAAAGAAAAGATATGCATGGAGACTTGTAAGGGGTTGCAGACAGACAAACAATAATGACAAAAAAGCTCTTTTAAGTAACACTTTTAGTAAGGTTAACATTAATGCATTACCAATGAACAACACTTCTACAGCATTTTTTATGAATTTTAGCATACTGATACATTACTGATAACGTTGTATCTGTTAAGACTTGGCTAGTTAAATTAACTCACGAGAAGAATTATGTTGGCAATATTGATAAAGATTAATAAACTTTATAGAACTACGGAAAATATGAGTGTTTATGTTCGGGTGTTTTTATGCTAGAGATCCCCCTGAATTTTGGACTCTAGAGTCCACTTTATCCACCCATCCAACCTCCTCATCCACCTCCCCTAAAGGATCTTACATCATCTTAATTATTTATTAGATGAAATAAAAACCCTGAAATGTTTAGTAATATCAAAAGTGAGCTCAAGAAGGCACAAATGGGGGGTGATGGTGTTTATCCTCTTTATCTCTTGGGCGGGGCTTGCGTGATGTGCACAATTGAACGCGCTGTCGCACGCACTTGATTTAATATCTTTTACGTTTTTGTTAAATGTGTTTTTCTATCGGGACAACACGAATGGACTCTGATGCGGAAATGATTTGTGTTCGTGTCTTTGGTGCGTTTAATATACTGTGAGATCTTTCTTGGATTCACCATCACGTGAAGTTAATTAATTTTTTGGTGAGAATGTTGAGGAATCTGACTCTTTACAGAGCAACTTCATTTGGCCTCTTGTTATTGGTCTTAAATGGTAAGTGTATGCTATATTGTTTTTGAGGCACTTCTTTGGTCCTTTAAATCACCTGGACATGTTTTAACGAGGATGTCGCATAATTAATGGAATGCTACGGTACCAGAGGTGTCAAGTAACTAATGGCTTTCAAAAGCTCACCGTCTAATTTAAAAAAGTATTTTGCGGTAAAATGAAATGTTGTTATTATCAGTCGATTACTTTTGCGAGCTGTCTTTCTGTATACAGAGTGTCGAAGTGAAAAATCAACACCAAACAGCTGTTTTGGTACTTAAAATAGTGCGTTTGTATCATTTTGAATTAAGTGTAACAGGTGGTTTGTAACTTATGCAGAAAACCCCGAGTTAAGAAGTTGAGACGTCTATGTGATGCTTAATATTATCTATATACAGAGACTATAGGCCATTCCTCGATTTATTGGCCTAAAACTACACAAATGGCTGATCTAGTCGAAGTCTCTACTGAATCATACATTTAAATGTATAAATACCGCAATATGAAGCGTTTGCAGATACCTTTTATTACATGAGGATTAATGCGGACAAACGCTGTACGAATGACGTTATGCGCCATCTGGTGGCTGTGTATGGTAGTCTCTTGAGGCCACCTTATTCTTTACTGTTCGTGTTCAATTATTGTTTGATGAATTATTGCCGATTACAATCATATTTAAAGTATTCCTAACATAAACTATTCTAGGGTTGCCATTTTTTTAATGCCATGTTATTTGACATTAGCATAAGATATTTGTACAAAGCATTAACCTGTTTTATTCAATATTTTTTAGGTGACTTAAACAAATACACATTTGGACTGATATTTCCAAAATTGCCAGTCAGAATTTGGTAATTATAATAGTTTGGTTTTGTGTTGCTGAGTGAAAAAGATCTATTTTCAGCAAAAAGTTTCCTGTTTTTAATCATTTAACATTTAATTAGTTACAGGTTAAAGACTATTTTGGGGGGATTGGGGTTGGGCGAGGGTGCATCATCCTTCTTTTTTGTCCTGGGCTGATCACATGCCTGATGAAACACATGTTAATGCTCAGTAGTACACTGTAGTTTAATGTATTTGCATTGTACAAAAATGCGTTCATTTTCAATGGGCATATATTCGGCTGAAACAGGTAGCCTAGTGAAACCCAAATTTTTCAACATTAACATTTTAATATAACATTATAGTCATTATGGCCTGTTGTGCACAATAGGCCCCTGTGGCGCGTCCTAAGCATTTGTCCTTAATGGTATTTTTTTCCTTACATTACTTTTACTTTTATACTTTAAGTAGTTTGGAAACCAATACTTTTACACTTTTGCTTGAGTAAAAAGCTTGAGTTGATACTTCAACCTCTACAGAAGTCTTTTTAAACAATCAATACTTCTACTTGAGTAATGAATGTGACTGTACCTATAAGGCATACGTTGTATGGTCTTCTTTGTTTAATATGCTACACAATGACACGCAAATCGAAAAAGTTTTTCAAATTTCTTTGTTCTGAAGAACACTGAGAAATATATTTGGAAGAATGCTTATACCCGGCCAGATTTGCCTCCTGTTGACTCTATAGAAGGAATAAATACAATGTTTGTTAAAAGTGCCCCAGAACTGTTTGTTTGCTCTCCTACATTCTTCAAAAAGTCTTATTTTGTGTTCAACAGAACACAATGAAGTATTTTATCACTTCTAAGCTAGGAGTCAATGGGGGAAAGATTTGTTTGGTTATACGCATTCTTCCAAATATCTTTCTCTGTGTTCATCAGAACAAATAAATGTATATAGAATTGGAACAACTCAAAGGTGAGTAAATGATGACAGATTTTTTTATTTTGGGGTGAAGTATCACTTTTTTAGACTATAACTCAAAAAATAGATTAACAAGTGCACAACAATTTTCTCAGTGTCAACCGTTGTAAACACAACTTTAATAATTAAATAGCTGCTCCTTTAATGAACGTAATTCCATAATAAGCCCATCCTATTAGGATGCAACTAAGGCTTTCCCGCTCACATAAACTAATGCAGATGTCTGCTAAAGATCTGATAAAGGTGTAAAAAAGTGCAGTTTCTTCCATTCTATAGCATAAACATCTTATAAACATCTTCTAGATGTCTAAATGGCATCTGACAGCGAACATCTCAGAGACGTATTACAGATGAGGAAACAATAAAAAAATGCATCTTGCACACATCAAGTAGACGTCTCCAAGATGTATTTGTGCTATCAGGGAAGATTAAGTGTTAAGAAAATGTCTCATCTTTTTATTTCGGCCTATTTAAGAGAGCTGGAGAGGCCACCGTCAAAATGGGAACAGAGAATGATAATGATAAACTAACAGCATCACATAGACATATATAAATAAATACAAATGTACTCATTAACATTCTTTTAAATGTTAAGTAAATGAAGTAAAATATGAGATGCCATGAGTGTACCTTTAATCGTGTACATATTTAAATGGCCATTAAATATAAAGCAACGTAATGAAAATACAGCCTCCATAAAGTTGGAAATTACATTTATGGCAATGTTAAATGAGCAGCAACTGTTTGATGCCTGTTGTTGGATGGGTTTTTAACAGTTGCTGCAAGATTTTTGAAATTGAGATGGGTGTGAGAAGGCAGGGGTTACAGAGATATTGACAATGGCAATATGTGAACACATAATGAAGTATTAGATTAAGCACGCTGCACATCATTAGGAAATGTAATCCAAACCCCAGACATTTTCATAAATGCTGATTTCCGGCCGACTGAAATAGGGGAGATGTCTGGTATATTAAAGGAGATATGGTCATCCTAAAGTCATTAATAAAATATACAAAGATTTGTGAAAGAATATTTTTTTTTAATAATGCAAGGCAAACATTGAAACAAAATATAGAATATTTAGATGTTTAAATAATAGTTTTAATATCATGTAAATCATGAATGTGCCGTATGGTGTCATGTTGCTTTGAATGCACAGTTTCAGGTTTAATATTGGCCAATTCAGAGGCTGAAGGTGCCATTTTGGGTTGACAATATTGTAATCCTTTAGCTCAAGTTCCACTTCAACAGTTCAACTTAACAATCAGTCAGTTAGACTTTCCTTTTGGCTTCTTTATAAAATCTCCTAATCGTAGGCAGGTCCTACTTTTAATAATGAGGTTTTGAATTCATGTCAAAGTTAAAGATTATGCATGAGAGCATCTCTCTAAGTTTTATACACACTGGAATTGAAAACTGTTTATAACTGTGTTTCAGGTGTGTTTGGTGTTGATGCAGATGAAGTGAAGTCAGTGTCAGTGATGGAGGGAGATTCTGTCACTCTACACACTCATCTTACTCACATACAGAGAGACGATCTGATACTGTGGACGTTTGGACCTCAAGAGACTCGTATAGCAGAGATCCATACACAAAGGGTTAATATGTATAAGAGTAATGAGATATTTGGAGGCAGACTGAAGTTGGACAGTCAGTCTGGATCTCTCACCATCACAAACATCAGAATCACAGACTCTGGACTTTATAAACTAGTGATCATCAGTAACACAGGAACTTCATTCAAGAGATTCAATGTTACCGTCTATGGTGAGTTTAATATCACTATCTCTTTCAAAGTTAAAACGATTTAGAAATCAATCCGACTAATACAGTTTTGAACCCTCCCCTTATATTTAATCTGCTGCAAATTGAGCATATTTATAAATGCATAGTTTTTATGAAAAGTCTTACTAAATAAGAGTTAAAGAGAATAATGACCTTTACGAATTGTTAAACAATTCCATTTTCATTTATTTTTATGAGAACTGACAGTGCATCACACATTGAGAATATTAAACAGACTGCAACACTCTCATTTACCGCAATGATCTATTTATATAGTTTATTTTGATCAAGTTATTGTTTTAATCAATGTTTGGACAGATTACTTTGTAGATATGATTAAGTCATTTTCTGTGTATTTAGGGTTTGGGATTTTCTGTTGGGATAACTCACATTTATTCCCTAATGTTCAGCTCATCTGCCTGTTCCTGTCATCATCAGAGACTCTTCACAATGTTCTTCATCATCAGAAAGATCTTCAGTGTCAAAATGTGTGTTGTTGTGTTCAGTGATGAATGTGACACATGTGAGTCTCTCCTGGTACAAAGGAAACAGTTTATTGTCCAGCATCAGTGTGTCTGATCTCAACATCAGACTCTCTCTACCTCTGGAGGTGGAATATCAGGATACAAACACATACAGATGTGTGGTCAACAATCCCATCACAAACCACACACAACATCTTAACATCACTCAACTCTGTGGGTCATGTCCAGGTGATGTCAATGACTTGATTTCTATATCATATTATATAATTATTAAAATATGGAATACATATTTCTAATGATTATGATATTTATAAAAAACGTTACTGCGCGTGCGTGCGTGTGTTTGTCGACTGCCCTTAACTTTCGACACACATTAGCAAACAAGAGAAGAACCGTTACTTGACCAATTTGTCTCTCCAATATTTTTTAATTGGACTGCGATACCAATCTCAACCACTAGATGTCAACCATACGGTTTCTATAAATACAACAAAACTACAGGACCAATTCAACAAATTGTAAATTATCATTCAACCAAATGAAAATAAATTAACTAAACTATAAATACAGTAGTTATACAGTAGTTATATTATTAGACACTAGCCAGACAGATAAACAAACAGAGACTGGAAGTTTACTGCAGTCCTGGCACGCTTGTCCAATGAAACCATCTATAACTTGTTCTACATTACTTGTATTCATTAATTTATTAATTTACACTACTAGTATAGATCTTCTGTTCAGTAAAAAAGTGACAATGAGGGTAAATATTTATGCATTTAAATTATTGTACTTTTTTGCATGTTTATATTTTAGATTCTTACCGCACACATATCATTTTGGCAGTAATTATATCTGCAGTTCTGGCTGTACTTGTACTAGCTGTTATCTACATTCTCTGCAAGAAACGCACAAGAGTTCAGTTAGAAGGCAAGTCATAATTTGTCATTAATAGTCTGTCCATGGCATTTGTAGTCTTTTAATGTTTCCCTGACCTCATTGTTTAGCTGTTCCTTGTTACCCTTAACTGTAGTGTGTTTGTAGTGTTTATCATTGTCATTTGTCCACGTCAACGTATTGTTCGTACCCAAACCAAGTTTAGATTATTTTTCTATGTTTGCGTTTTAATAAAATGCACATTGATTTAATAACAATATACTGTAGCTTGCTGAAATTTTAATTTTGTCTGCTGTGTAACAGAAAATCTAGATTTTTTGCTGATCATTTTGGTGTTTGGTGTGGGAATGATTAAGACAGTATTCTTTTCTTTTACTGTTGACTTTAGGCAAATTTGAACCACATGAACATACAGTGGAAACATCAGAAGTGGAGGTGCATTACAGACAAAATCCACAAAAAAAGATACAAGTTTTGTGACATTGTTGCCAAATTTAGCTCATCCACAACATCATTTCAACTTCTGTCTGTGTGTGTGTGTGTGTGTTTTACAGAGATTGTGTGAATCAGAAGCTATATACTACAGCGTGATTATATACTCCAGCGTGTCGACATGGTTCAGTCAGCTGTGACCAACAAGCTCCAGTATCTCAATTCAAGAAAACACTGGATTGTGCAGAAGTGTTTGTTCTTGAATGTATTTTCTTTAGGTCCTCTGTTTTATTCCATTCCATTTTCTACCGCTTATCCGAACTACCTCGGGTCACAGGGAGCCTGGGCCTATCTCAGGAGTCATCGGGCATCAAGGCAGGATACACCCTGGATGGAGTGCCAACCCATCGCAGGGCACACACACTCACTCATTCACTCACGCACTCACACCCTACGGACAATTTTTCCAGAGATGCCAATCAACCTACCATGCATGTCTTTGGACCAGGGGAGGAAACCAGAGTACCCGGAGGAAACCCCCGAGGCACGGGGAGAACATGCAAACTCCACACACACAAGTCGGAAGCGCGAATCGAACCCCCAACCCTGGAGGTGTGAGGCGAACGTGCTAAGCCACCGTGCCCCTCCTCTGTTTTATCATTTATAATATTTTGATCCTGAGGAGAACATGCTTGTACAGTAAAGCCACACTCATGCTCTTGTGGTATACACACATGCATCCACATTGTAATGTGTATTTGTAAATATTTATGTTTTATTAATTAGCAATTTTTGCAAACATTGATGTAATATCGAGTAAGTTAATGTTTTTTAATGTGTTTGGTATCAAATAACTTAACTGTATGACATATTGCTTGTTGCTCCCTAACTCTTTGGATAAAAGCGTCTGCTAAATGACTAAATCTAAATGTAAACCATGGAGAAATATCGAAATTTGTAATGTGTTGATTGTGAATCTCAAATGTATTTCAGTATAAAAGGGCTTAAACTTGAATTCACGTTAATAAGAAAAGTGTATATTTGATACAATGGTTATTTTTGTCACATGACTTGGGATTGTATTTCAGGTCATATTGATCTAAAAATTGATAAATAGGTAAATAGTTTATTTTTTTACATTTATGCTCAAACAGAAAACAAATTGGTGGACTAAAGATACTTTTTAATGTGTTGCTGCACAAGGAAGAGAGTTATGGACAGTGTGCTTTGTTGAAGAAGGGACGGGTTTAAATACAAACTTTGTTTTTCATATAAACAAGTAGACTAAGAATGACTATTCTTGTTATTTTAAGAATATGCAAATGTTAAGAATGAAACAGATGAACTGGAAGAGAACTGATTTTACGACTGAACTTAATTAATAAACAGACGCTGCCAACCGCATCTGAGGAAAGCAAACCGTTTCTTGTATATATTTCTCCTGAAATTTCAGGTTTTAATCTGCCTACGAGGTCTACAGACGGGACCCGTAACACTCTTCTGCATCTGCTGATAACATGACTCATTGTTATCCATGTCCCTTCTTTTATTCTTTGGAAATCTTTTCTGTTCTCCATATCTTTTCATTATTTTATTGCAACATGTTTACTGCATGTCTAGAATGTAATTGCAAATGTTTCCCCTTGATGAAGGAAACTGTAACTGTTCAAAGGAGTCCGCAGTGTTTTCTTTTCAATAAAATGTGCGAGAAATGATCAATGCCATCATCTGTCCATATATGTGAATGGTTTCAAAGTGGTGATGAAGACTAAATTGTTAAAGTATCTTTTACAAATCACAGAAAGAGTTTATATATATAGTGTCATTACAAATGTATATTTTGTGTTGCACAGAAGAAATGAGTCACAATAAAAGAAGAGTAGGCCTAAGTTATGACCTTCAATTTAAAAGATGTGTAAATACTGGAGAAACAGCACAGCCTGTTGCTGAAAGGCTGGAACTATCCATTAATAACCCATCAGCATTCTTATGTAAACCAAGATATATTCACAACAAAGATGAATGTGTCAAAACAACATTTTTACATTAATCTCATAAAATATTTGTTGTCTTCTTAACATCAACACATTTAATCGGCTGTGTTGTCATTTTTCTCTGTTTTACAATCCTTTAACTTCAATGGTGAGATCATTACGTGACACTGGAGGTTGAAGTGCTGTTTACTGTAAACACTTTACTGTCTATTTGTTCCTGCTCAAAACCCACATATTTGTATGTTGTGAAAACACTGCATCTAAGCTATTGTATACAGTATAGGCCGTTGACTCTTGCACGAACAGTAAGAAGTGTTAAACTGACAGTAGGCTACAGCCCTTCTGCCTAGACATCCATTTTAATGGCTGTGTTTGGTCATCCGATATGACTGTTAAAATAATGAGCCACAGTTGAGAAAAAGAGCTGGTAGTGGCCATGTGTGAACCGTTTTAAACACAACCCTGTACCGACAGTTAATCATTAATTGATCAAGTGTATAAAATATAACGTTACCTTCTTTCAAGAACAGCTTGTGACATTAAAACATGCAGGCAGGTAGTCAGTTTATAACAAAAGGACTTTGCATTGCATACATGCTATAGGCTAGCAGCTGGTTTTCTTTTGTCTGATGTGCTGCTGCAGATTTGTATCTGAACAGGAAGTGGTGGACTGAGCTGCTTCAGCCATCATGACCTCATTAGGTTTATGACTTTAAATGTACAATTTGTAAATGTACAATATTTTAGATGTCTCGGTTAAAAACAACCCATTATTTTGATGAGTGTGATGCTTTTTTGTATAAATCCCAGACCTATACAACCTATAATGTATAGGCATATACTGTTGTAGTTCTGCAAAAAAATAATTATCTGAAAAACAAAGTCCACACCGACAGGAACATTCCACTCTCACATCTTTCTTCTACGCCAGCATCAGAGACCAAAGTTATCTTTGCTTTGTGTTAGGTCGTGGGCTTCAATAACATTGGTTTGTCTATAGCAGAGGGGAAAATAAAAGAAGGGGGCTTTGAGTTTAGAGAATCGCTGGAAACCACATTTATAGTGAGAATGTAAAATAATATATTGTTTTAACGAGTTAGATTGGTGGCGAGGACAGTCTGCATCACATATTTTAACTGCAAACATTGGGTATTAAATACATGGGTAAAAAAGCTATTTTGAATTACAGAAAGCAAAATATGCTCATGGATAATGTTGCTTGCGTGCCAGTCTTACCTCAATACCATATCTGTTGATCTAGGTCATGTATGCTACAGTGAGTAGGTTCTGTAAGAAAAATTGTGGTTTAAATTAGCACATCATGTCTGACCACAAGTGTACAGGTGCTTTTGATCCCCTCACCTTCTTACTGTCCTAAAGCCTAACACGTTTTATAGAGTTACAAGCTTTTTGGTTACAAACATCTATGCATGCAAAAATAATAACAACAATGATATTAACAAATAATTTAAAATGATATATTAAATTGTTGAAATTTGCAAGACGTTGTGAGATCACAATGTATACACAAAAGAAACAATTCATGCACGGACTGAATTTTGGCATTCTCCATCAATAATAAAATTCAGATTTTGTTTAAGACTTGTGTATATATTCTTTACTTTATATGTATGCTATAAATATTATCATTATTATTTAGCCTGGTATTAACCTAATAATATTGCTCTCGTTAGACTGTTTATATTTATTCATTAGACCTGGGAGCGAAGGGCGGGACCTCCTGTGTGTGCGTGTTCCGGTGATGCTCTGTGCTGTCTTGTGGCTCCATTTAGATTAAATGTGTTATTTGGTCTGAAATTGCCTCTTTCCGCAAAGACATAGTTAAATCTCTCTCTGATTCACCATCATGTGGGATTATATAATCTTTTGATCAGAATGTTGAGGAATAGCATTTGCGAAACAACCTTATTTTATTGGTTATTTTTTATATTCGTCACGAACGGTAAGTCTCTATATATTTAGGCCTATAAATGTGTGCCGTCACCTTTTTGTTAATTCCTTCTTTTGCAGAATGACAATAAATTCGGTTGTTTGCCGTTAGAGACGCTTCTGCTTTCATTATCGACACGTTACTTTCATTCCCGTCCGGTCACAGTGTATTATGACCTTTAATATGTTCTTGACTAATGTGAAATGTAACGTTTTGCTGTGTCGTGAATAAAAGAATCTGTGCCTTTCTTTGCGTTTATTAAGTTAATTTAAACCGTTAAGCACAAAATTAACCTCTTATTACTGCACAAATTTTGTTACGTTTACTAGTAAAGTTACAGTATCTGTTGCTTTGTAGCTTTTAGTTAATAGCCTTATAACAAATCTGCTATTTAATTGTTGTTTCAGGTGTGTTTGGTGTTGATGGAGATGAAGTGAAGTCAGTGTCAGTGATGGAGGGAGATTCTGTCACTCTACACACTAATCTTACTCACATCCAGAGACAAGATCAGATACTGTGGATGTTTGGACCTCGAATAGCTGAAATATATAAAGAAACGATTGACATGTTTGATAGCAGGAAGACATTTGGAGACAGACTGAAGCTAAATAATCAGACTGGATCTCTCAACATCACAAACATCAGAACGGAACATACTGGACTTTATAAACTACAAATCCGTAGTTACAGAGGAGATTCAGACAAGATATTCAACGTCACTGTCTATGGTGAGTTTATTATATATAATTCTCTTGAAAACTTGAATCCAGATATGAATATTCCCAGTCTACTTATATACATCATATTGTTTTCCAGCTCGTCTGCCTGTTCCTGTCATCACTCGTGTAAGCAACTCTTCAAACTGTTCTTCATCATCAGAAAGATCTTCAGTCTCAAAATGTGTGTTGTTGTGTTCAGTCATGAATGTGACACATGTGAGTCTCTCCTGGTACAAAGGAAACAGTTTATTGTCCAGCATCAGTGTGTCTGATCTCAACATCAGACTCTCTCTACCTCTGGAGGTGGAATATCAGGATACAAACACATACAGATGTGTCATCAACAATCCCATCACAAACCACACACAACATCTAGACATCAATGATCTCTGTCAGCCATGTTCAGGTAAGCAAATCAATGTCTAATCAACTCTGTACCATTCAATTTCATGTAAAGGTTAAATGTTTTATGCAAAAGGCGAAATAGAATATATATTTCAAAAGCAAGTCTTTACTGATTTAACAATTATATATTATATATTTTAACAATTTAACAATTATATATTTTTATTTTAGCCCATTCATCAAAGGCAATCTATGCAACTATTATTTTCGTATGTATGATTATACTCGCCGCTGGGTTGCTCTTATTGTACAGGAAGCGCAAACAAGCATCTAAAAAAGGCAAGTGTCAGCTTCTGCTACTATAGCGAGCAGAAATTTAGGAAAGTTTTTACATTCAGCTCTTATGATTGGATTATGATATGAATTATTGAGGGGAAGTTTTTTTTACACAAAGGTTTTGAACCATATGACCATGCTGGGGTCAAAAAAGAAGAGGAAGAGGTACAATATGCTGAGACAGTGTTTTGCAGACAAAATGAACAAAAGACGGTAAGACATTTATTTAACACCACATGTATTTTTACATCAACCTAAGAAAGTAAGCGTCTGGCAAACAAAACAAGAGTAGACTATTAAAACCCCTGTGCAATAGACATTGTCTTCTGCTTTCTCTTTACTATTATATCTTAAATTCTATGTAAGTTTAATAAATAGTGATAATTTTTTTGCATTCTTACAGGCAGCTAATGGTACAGATGAAACTATATATTCCAGTGTCATATGAGACACCAATCGTGCGAACAGCTCTCATCCTTATGTCATTTTACTGAGTCCGTCTGCTTTAAGACTCCAAGCGGGAAAAAAAAAGAAAACATCTTTGTAGCTATGGTTTTGGGTTATGTTTTTGGTTTATGTAGTCTTGTCTCTTATTTTGATAGTCGTTGTTCTTGTCTTATGGTCATTGCAGTTCTTTCATGTGTCTTGTTCTGATTGTTTTTTGTCATTAGGTGTTTCTTGTTTAGTCATTTAGTCTTGTGCTTTATACATAACTGATGAAAAAAGAAACTGGTCTGATATGACAAATACCAGCTTTGTTCTGAATAAAGACATCGGTTGGTTTTTGCCTGGCAAATATACTGGTTTGCATATGCAGTCAGTACAAAAACAAGTTCTAACTCAAACCAAACCACTGATATACTACATGTGCTCAAAGTTGAATGATAACAGGTGACAAGCACCTTCATTGCTGTCTAATTTTTTTCCTTTATTAATTATTTATATTATTGAGCTGTCTGCGCATGCCTTGTTTATTGTGTAAACTATTCAAACAAATAAACCTCTTGTTTTGACAACAGACCGACTCATAATGCTCTTCGTTCTGGTATAAATATAATGATGTTTAAACCTTTTTGTTCTGTAGTTAATCAGCAATTTCATTGCACATACACTGTGTACTGCATCTGCATGTTTTAATATTCAAGGTTATCAAAAAACATGTTTATAAGACAACACTGTTGAATGTTTGGATAAGGGCTTTCGCTAATGGATTCTAAAGTGCAATTCCCTGCTGAATATCAAGTTACAGCATCTTTAGTATATAACAAAGACCATAAAGCAAATGGATGTAGGATAGTAAAGACAACTGATGGTTGGTGCGTTGCTTGCTTTTGAAGTTTATTCATTACCATTATGTTCATTTAATTGAAATAATGACCAAGCACCAAAAAAAATGTCTTCGTTTTGAAATACTGTGATCATAAAGCGAAAGTAAAACAAACTGGATTTACAGCTTCGGCTTTGTTGTGGCTCTTTGACCAGATGGATGTCCATTTAAATATGTGCTGCTTCAGAAAGCTTTACATATAGCCATCACCACCACCTAGTGGGAGTTAAAAAGATTACATTGACAGTGTTTTTAATGCAACATTATGTATAAAAACATACACGAAGATGAAGACATTCATTTCTCATGATGCAATATGATACAATGAGAATAAAACAAATAGTGAAATAAACTAGACATTTGGAATAAAGAACAGTAAATAATTTTTAGCAAGACACCTTTATTCATTTTAAATGTGTTTGTGATGTCCACGAAATTATCAAATAAAGGCCACCTTCAGCTCTAGTATTGGAAAATAAGTTCTTAAATTGTGTGGCATTATGTTTACAGATAAAGTGTAAAAAAATGTATGCATTAAACAGGTGTTTTTATTTTTGGCTCTTGTTTAGATCTGAAGTAATAAACGAGTAGAGCCGTAGCAGTCACACCCACCAGAGCATAAACCAATGAGGGAGTCAATCTCTTCGAATGACTGTGTAACTCCACAGAGCCTGTGGAAATAAAATAAATGTTATACATTATACATAAATATCACATAAGAAAATACGATTGTTTGATGTTTCTGATAATAAACAGACAAGTCAAACTATCATACCTGAACACAGCTGACAGACATCATTGAGGTTGAGATGTTGTGTGTGGTTTGTGATGGGATTGTTCACCACACATCTGTATGTGTTTGTATCCTGATATTCCACCTCCAGAGGTAGAGAGAGTCTGATGTTGAGATCAGACACACTGATGCTGGACAATAAACTGTTTCCTTTGTACCAGGAGAGACTCACATGTGTCACATTCATCACTGAACACAACAACACACATTTTTCTAATGATGAAGAACATTGTGAAGAGTTTCTGATGATGACAGGAACGGGCAGACGAGCTGGAAAACAATATGATGTAAATAAGTAGTATGGAATCTTTTTAATCTGGATTCATGTTTTTAAGAGAATTATATATAATAAACTCACCATAGACAGTGACGTTGAATATCTTGTCTGAATCTCCTCTGTAACTACGGATTTGTAGTTTATAAAGTCCAGTATGTTCCGTTCTGATGTTTGTGATGGTGAGAGATCCAGTCTGATTATTCAGCTTCAGTCTGTCTCCAAATGTCTTCCTGCTATCAAACATGTCAATAATTTCCTTATAGATTTCTGCTATACGAGGTCCAAACATCCACAGTATCTGATCTTGTCTCTGTATGTGAGTAAGATGAGTGTGTAGAGTGACAGAATCTCCCTCCATCACTGACACCGACTTTACCTCATCTCCATTAACACCAAACACACCTGAAACAACAATTAGTTTTATAGACTGTAGTCAAGTTTATTAACTAATAATTACGGTTCCATCAGTTCAGAAACTTAACAGGCACTTTAAAATTAAGTTAATTAAACCTTACAATAACAGAAACACGTACATCAAAGAATAATAAATGATAATATCTTACCTTTTTTTATCGTAACAATCCAGATTAAACAGCACAAAAGCATTTTTAAATCGCTCGTGTCTCTGTGGTTGTAGTTCTCATACTCAAACAGTTCTCATGTGGTGAAGAGTCAGCAAATGGCAGTTGTCCTCAGTACTAATATGAGGAAGTTATCATCAGAATTAAGCATTTGTTATGATATGATATGATATTATATAGGATATAAAAAAATATGTCAGAATTAAGGCCAGAATTCTTCAACATCAAAAAAAATCATATTCTGGTTATTGTAAAAATGAAGCCTGATACATGCTTTTAGATGTTGATTTTTAACAACTACACAAGAAGACCCCCTGTCCACACACACAAAACCCACTGGCATATAGAGGAAGTAACATCAAAGAGTTTTCTGCTGTCGTTGCTAAGCAATAAACGTTGGTTTTGTGGGCTAGGGAACATTTTTGAGAATTAAGTGTGTGAAAGGCCAGAAAAACACTACCCTTTGGAGTTTTTATATCTGACAAACCTTAATCTCTAGTTGGTTTTCATGTGTAAAACATACGCTAAAGTAATTGTTTGAACACAGTGTTTCACACCACTTGTCTCAGGTACCCACAACTTCCGTCTGATCTCTGATATGTGTAATGGGTCACTGTTAAAGAACATGAATATGGCACAATGTATTTACAGCAATCTCACATCTATAAAGTACAATAAAAAAAAATACACTGCACTTTTTGTTTCTATGTAGTGGTTTTTATTAATGTGATCTGTGTGGTCAAACTTCAAGGCATCCAATTGTTTCCCCACCTGCATAGTAGGTTTATTACAACCAAATACACATAGAAACGCTGCTAAAAGAGAAAATACAACAGATCACCTTAATGGACCTTTCCTGGTTAAAGCTTAAGGAAAGAACAGCATATTCACATTAGCATATTCCTCGTATTTGTCATGAACTGCTATGATAAACACAGGATGAAGAACCAAATCGATCTTTATTTGAGACATAATCCAAAATTGTAATCCACATAACAGGCATCCAATCCAATCTAACAGGTAATTGGGAGGGGGGAGAGCCCTCTAGTGGGACAAACGGGGCACTCCAGCAGACGTGTGTTATATAATTAAACATTATAATATTGTCAAGAAATCAGACTTCACAGATTCTGACATGCGCAAAAAGTTAATCCCAAACGATTTAATGAGACTTTGCTTGTTCAACTTCTGCTCAGAACTCACAGTTAATAAAGACTTTACCAGCATTTCTTAAGGGATCCCCCTAATGCACACTTTACAAAAACATAGTTTGTGAAAAAACATTTACTGTGGACAAGGTCTTTATCATGTCATGATGGCTGAAGCAGCAGCTCTAGCTGTAAGTGATCTCCACCTGACGCAAGTCTGCAGCACATCAAACAAGAAACGACTAAATGCAGTCAGCATGCAAAGTACTTTTGCATGAACTGATCATCACTTGTATGTGCAAACTTGCATTTTTATAATATGACATTAAAAGCAGACGTCTCAGAGACGTATTGCAGATGAGCAAAAAATGTCTTGCAGAACACAATGGAAAAAGATGTCTGCCAGATGTAGGCTATATGTGTGCAGGAGCCAATAATAATTGAGTTAAAATAAGATTATCGATAATGTTTAGAAACTTTCCAACTGTGGTTTGTCATGTTTTTATATCCTACCTCAGCTCTTCGGCTTCTCAGTTTCATTATATCTGTTGACCAATCAAACCAATCTGTTAAATGTTATTTAAGGACAGCAAGGCTTCACACTCTAAATGGGAAACAAATACACTTAATAGAAGTGTACTCAAGTGCTGCAAAAATGTTTGTACAGGTGGTGACATAATGTGGCTTTGTTTGACTGTCTTACTGGAGCCTATAAACTTTATAGGCTATAACATACATTCCGTTTGTTAAAAAAAATGCCATTATTCTGTATTCTAATATGCCGTTATCAGACTTTTCGGTTGTTGACAAGGCTGATCGGCACACAACATCAATGTTGACAACCAATCAGCATCCCAGAAGTCATGCACAAGCGAGTGCTTCCGCCCTCTAGGCGAAGTCAAGAGGACTGGGATGCGGATGGACGCAATTTAAAGATTTATTCAAGTCCGTAAGCAAGCCAACCTGGGCCCTGTCCCAAATGGTGCACTTCATGTTTACCTCGATGGGGTCTTCGACGAAGCCCGAATTGATGCAGCCTGAACTGAAGAAGATTTAGAATGTCGTGAAAAAGTCAATATTTTTGTCACTCATTTCAGAAAGTGAAACCCATATATTATATAGATTCATTTATCATAGAGTGAAATATTTCAAGACTTTCTGTCTCAAAAGTTTTTTGATGAGGGAGTACAGATAACAAACCCAAAATTCAGTGTCTTAGAAAATTTGAATGACAAGTATCACGAGAGCGCTTTGAAACCTAGGCTATCGAAACCTAGGCCTTACTCTCGCGACACTTGGTGGCAAGCACTCATCGACCTGCGATACGCCGCTTAAAATAAGTTTAAAAGGGTGTGTATAGCTACACGTCTGTAAGAGAGAAAGTTTCAAAAGTGACGATTAGTTAGGGAGAACGTGACGCTGAGAAAGTGGATAAATGAGAGATACCTCAGTAAAAAAAAAGAGAGAGCCATAGAGAAAGAGACCTCAGTAGCACATCACGTGACACTGGATGTTGAAGTGCTGTAAGAAGTTTAAAAAAGGGGGGTGTGACTGACAGCTACAAGTCTGTAAGAGCGAATCTGGGCATCGAAAGTTAAAAAAATCACGATTAGCTGGTGAGAACGTGATGCTGAGAAAGTTGACAAATGAGAGATACCTCAGTAAAAAAAGATAGAGAACACCTCAGCAGCCCATCACGTGCCACTGGAGGTTGAAGTGCGGTTTACTGTGATCACTTTAAGCTGTGGGTCATGTTCAGGTACAAGTCTACTTACAAAATGACTCTCTTTTTTAATTAAATCTCATGTAAAAGTTAATATTTTATGCATCATTGCATTCTTGATGTAACAGCATTTTGAATTTTAGACAATTTCTCGACAATCCATACAGCAATTGTTTTAGGAGTAGTGGCATTACTCCTAAAGCTGCTATGTTCTTACTGTACAGGAAAAGCAAACAAGCATCTAAAAAAGGCAAGTGTCACTGCAGCTACTTTGTATTTGAAATCTAATGCTTGTAGATTAAGCTCTTATGATATATGTGACTTATTGAGATGGAGGTGTCGTGTTTTGTTTACATGCAGTGGAGGACACATGATTTGGAGACAAAATGAACAACGGTAAGATTGTCACTAAACATTAAAAAAAGTTTATTGATGTGTTTTATTAAATAAAGATGTATTTTTTTGCATTCTTACAGAAAGCTAAAGATACAGGGGAATTTATATGTTACACCTTCGTCGTCATCTGCTTTAAGCTGTGGACTATCAGAAGAACAAATATATTTTGTAACTGGGTGTTTGGTGGAAGAACCAGTTAGTTTAGAAAATGAAAAAGACAGAATTTGTCTGGGAAATCGCCTTCCTATTAAGACTGCTGGTGGAAATATGCCTCTTCATTTTTGTTTTTTTGGGACACTTTTATTTGCCTAATTCTGTCTTTGTGTATAAACATAAGTATTTCAATTCCCTGTTTACTCTGTGTTGAAACAAGAAATAAACAACTTGTTTTGACCTCAGAGTAACTCTTGTTACACAAAGTAACGTGTTCTTTATTCTGTTTTTTTTTTGTGGTACAATTCATGATGTGTAACCAGCGATTTCATTGCACATATACTGTAGCTATAGTTTCTCATATACAAGGTCATCCAAAAATCCTAGTTTATCCAGATAAGGAGTGTATATACATACATCTGCTCGATTAACCGTAAATATACACTCACCTAAAGGATTATTAGGAACACCATACTAATACTGTGTCTGCCCCCTTTTGCCTTCAGAACTGCCTTAATTCTACGTGGCATTGATTCAACAAGGTGCTGAAAGCATTCTTTAGAAATGTTGGCCCATATTGATAGGAAAGCATCTTGCAGTTGATGGAGATTTGTGGGATGCACGAAGCTCCCGTTCCACCACATCCCAAAGATGCTCTATTGGGTTGAGATCTGGTGACTGTGGGGGCCATTGTAGTACAGTGAACTCATTGTCATGTTCAAGAAACCAATTTGAAATGATTCGAGCTTTGTAACATGGTGCATTATCATGCTGGAAGTAGCCATAAAGGGATGGACATGGTCAGAAACAATGCTTAGGTAGGCCGTGGCTTTTAAACGATGCCCAATTGGCACTAAGGGGCCTAAAGTGTGCCAAAAAACATCCCCAAACACCATTACACCACCACCATAATTGCATTAAAGAGAAATTGAACAGGTGTTCCTAATAATCCTTTAGGTGAGTGTATATAATGTGTTTTCTGCACAACTTGAGAGTGATGTACGGTAAAATGCTGCTGCGTCCGAAAGCCAGGGGGCGATCTCGTGCAGAAACTCCAAATACGCACTGCAGAAGAAGACCATAACACAAGTTCTAGGAAATGCCCAAGGACATGTTTTTATTTCTGTTTCTCAAGCCTCATCGGGTATTTTCATGATAATAACGTATATTCATAAAGATCATTTGACGGGTGTTGATTTTTTAAATTCACGTTATAAGCGACTCAAACTCTCACTGATTTAAGGTCGAGCAGCATTTCCTACTGATCCCAGTGCCGTGCTTCACAGACAAGCTACGCATGAATAAATTAACCGAAACCGTGCATTATCGCAGCCAGCTCGATTTCAGCAGGATTTCGTGGTAACCGCGATTAATCGTGCACATGTCTAAATTAAAGTATTATTGGTACATAATCATGAATTGAGTATCAACAAATAAATGATATGATCAAGCAGATAGATTATGAAAATGTATTTCTGCTACTGTCGAACATAATTGTAGATTCACCTATATTAAAAAAATGACCAAACACTAACATGTATATACGTCCTAAAATATTAATTTTATTGGTCTAAACGTACCAACAACATAAAACAAACGGCAATGACGCTACAACTTTGTAGGGGTGAATCTTTTTGACTAGATAGCTGTCCATTAGAAAATCTGTTTTAAATAGCCTTTACAAACCAACAAGTTGTCATGCGAAAAGAATATTTCATTGAGTTTACACCTGTTTTGTATTTAATGTTTCTTCCAAAAGGCCACAAAATGAGCATGTCTTGTTCATGTCAGAATGCCAATGAGTATAATATATGAGACTTATTTGTTCAAGATATTTAAAAGATTTTGTTTATTCTATTGGTGTTTTAAATTTTTCCTTTTGTTTAGATCTGAAGTAATAAAGGAGTAGAGCCACAGCAGTCACACCCACCAGAGCATAAACAAATGAGGGAGTCAATCTCTTCCAATGATTGTAAAACTGCACAGAGTCTGTGGAAATAAAATATGAATATTATACAATGTAAGAAATCTTGCTGCTGGTCTTTTACACATTTTATTAACAAGATAACAAAATATTGCTCTGAATACCTTTCTAAATATTACTGTTAACAAGTATGTTTACAATTGTGTGTATGGTATGTGAATACACAGAACACAATCACTCCTGGCATACCTGGACACGACTCACAGACATCAGTGATGTGTAGATGTTGAGTCTGGTTTGTGATGGGATTGTTGATGACACATCTGTATGTGTTTGTATCGTGATATTCCACCTCCAGAGGTAGAGAGAGTCTTTTGTTGAGATCAGACACATTGATGCTGGACAATAAACTGTTTCCTTTGTACCAGGAGAGACTCACATGTGTCACATTCATCACTGAACACAACAACACACATTTTGGCAATGAAGATCTTTCTGATGATGAAGAACATTGAGAAGAGTTTCTGATGATGACAGGAACAGGCAGACGAGCTGGAATACATGATCATTTAAAGTGTATTTTTACTTTCTCTTTAAGGAAACGTCTACACTTTACACAGTCTATACTCAGAATGCATTTAACACAACTTTCTTTACACTCTATCAATCCATATAAATCACTAAGATGTGCAGCTTGTGTAGTTTAATTTTTAAAATGTGTCGTAAATCATCATGAACAATTAAAGAAAAGTCGTTGAGAAAATGATACATAAACTCACCATAGACCGTAACATTTAATCTTTTGAATGAATTTCCTCTGTCACTGATGATCTGTAGATGATAAAGTCCAGAGTCTGTGATTGTGATGTTTGTGATGTTGAGAGATCCAGTCTGATTGTCCAACTTCAGTCTGTCTCCAAATATCTCATTACTGTCAAACATATCAATGATTTGCTTATATATTTCAGCAATACGTTTCTCTTGAGGTCCAAACATCCACAATATCTGATCTTGTCTCTGTATGTGAGTAAGATGAGTGTGAAGAGTGACAGAATCTCCCTCCATCACTGACACTGACTTCACTTCATCTTCATCAACACCAAACACGCCTGAAACACATTTGAAGAGCAGATTTGTTACATTAAAGGCAGTAGTGAAGGCTATTTACTAACAATTGCTATTCCGTCAGTTCAGAAACCAGCTCATACATTGTTTAGTCTGTTAAAAGTTCATTGATAAACCACTTTTATAAAGCAATTTAAAGTTAGCAAATTTGCAGTCTGTAATTCCATATGTATCAAATGACAGTAAAACATTCATCAAAGAATAATAAATGGTAATATCTTACCCTCTGTGATCATAACAAACCAGATTAAACAGCACAAAAGCATTTTTGAATCACTCGTGTCTCTTTGGTTGTAGCTCTCATACTCGAACAGTTCTCATGTGGTGAAGATTCAGCAAATGGCTGTTGTCCTCAGTACTAATATGAGGAAGTTATCATCAAAATGAACCATATATGATATGTAACATTAAATATCAGAATTAAAGTCCAGGATACTCCAACATTACCAGACCAGATTTTCGTATTCTACTTATTGTAATAATGTAGTGTGACGCATGCTTTTAGATGTTGTCTCTTACTGTGTTTTACCAAACAATGGAGCAGATTAAACTCAGGTTTGTGACTCTCTTCTTAAACACAGAAACCATATAAATTGTCCACCTCTAGTTTAGAGTTTAGTTATCAATGACTACAAAAGACCCCCGTCCACGCATATGAAACCCACTACATATAGAACAAACATCAAAGAGTGATTTTTTTGGTCGTTGTTGCCAAGCAATAAACGTTGGTGTTGTGAGCGAAGGAGCATTCGTGAGAAGTTTTTGTGTGAAAGGCCAAACAACCTTTATCTCAAGATGGTTTTCATGATAAGGTACGCTAAAGTAAAAACTGGCAAAAACTGCAAATAAACATCCGACTCTTACTTTATTTGCTATGGTTTGAGCACAGTGTTTCACACCACTTGTGTGGTGATTCTGTGAGCATGATGTTTGTGATGGTGAGAGATCCAGTCTGATTGTTCAGCTTCAGTCTGTATCCATATACTGTATCTCATTACTGTCAAAAATAGAGATGTTTTGCTTGTACATTTAAGCTCTAAGAGGCTCTTGAGGTCCAAACATCCACGACATGCGATCCCTTCTCTATATGTGAGTAAGATCAGTGTGTAGAGTGACAGAATCTCCCTCCATCACTGACACTGCCTTCACTTCATCTGCATCAACACCAAACACACCTGAAGAACATATTGTGAAATACGTATAGTTAAACCAGCGGTTTAGCTCAATGAATATGCCTGTAACTAAAACATTAACGAAGAAAGAAAAACAGTCTTGCCTGTCAAATACACTAAAAACACACAAGTCCACATTTAATGCCTGTAGTGCAGAAACAAGATGAGAAAGTTCAGTGAGAAGTGATGTGGTTATATACACTAATAATCAACAGGTTCACAGGTGTTATTTTGGTGCCTCGTTTCATCCTGTGACAAAATAGCTCAAGCCACAGACAGGGCCGTTCGTCTGTGTGAGTTTGCTGGAGGTTTGGGGCATGTATAAAATCAATATATTTTCAAATCATTCACAGACAATTCTTTCTGGACTGATGAAGACTGGTTACATTTTGAGTCGTTTGAGTTGGTGATTGTAACAATATTACCATTTAGCGCCCATGAATCTTATTGAAAACAACAACATGTTCTGGATTTAGATTTTAAATCAATAAAATACTTTATTTGGTACATTACTGTATATATGTATGTATTAGATAAAGCTGCTTTAAAAGACATATTGATATTTGCTGACAATTGTGTATTATTTGAAAAATGATTCCATATAAGATTGTTAAAACATCTCTAAAAAACATTAAAAAACAGGAAATTAATCATAAACAGCAAATAAAAAGGTGTATTCTCAAGGGCATCAGTCAGATTCTGGGTGCAATGTCTTTTAGCTTCTCTTCAGCTCTTCTGGATCTGATGTCATAAACCACTACAGCGATAGTGGCCACGCCCACCAGAGCGGAGAGAACCAATCGGATTACAGATTCAGTAAAACTGAAACACTGGATCTTGTCTGAGGGTTAAAAAAGATCGACACAGAAACAAAGAATTGTGAACTTCAACAGATGCAGCAGCAGGATTAGTTTACACTGAGTGTCACAAAGAAACTAAAATCAGTTTGACCAGTAAATAAACACCTGATTCATCATAAACACAGAAACTTCTCTCATCTATAATGTCATTTGCTAAATATGATCGGTAGATTCATATACCTGGACACGTCTGACAGACATCAATGATGTTGAGATGTTGTGTGTGGTTTGTGATGGTATTGTTGATGACACATCTGTATGTGTTTGTATCCTGATATTCCACCTCCAGAGGTAGAGAGAGTCTGATGTTGAGATCAGACACACTGATGCTGGACAATAAACTGTTTCCTTTGTACCAGGAGAGACTCACATGTGTCACATTCATCACTGAACACAACAACACACATTTTGACACTGAAGATCTTTCAGATGATGAAAAACATTGAGAAGAGTTTCTGATGATGACAGGAACAGACAGATGAGCTGGAAAAAACATAAACACATTACTTTTAAACCAAATAGATACTTTTTATTAATAACTAATATTATTATCTTTCAGAAAGAGGAAGCAAAACATTTTGAAGAGTTATATATTATTAACGCACCATAGACCGTAACATTGAATTGCATGTATGAATTTCCTCTGTCACTGATGATTTGTAGTTTATAAAGTCCAGAGTCTGTGATTCTGATGTTTGTGATGGTGAGAGATCCAGTCTGACTGTCCAACTTCATTCTGTCTCCAAATATCTTGCTACTTTCAAACATATCAATGCTTTGCTTAAATATTTCAGCTATACGTTTCTCATGAGGTCCAAACATCCACAATATCTGATCATGTGTCTGTAAGTGAGTAAAATGAGTGTGTAGAGTGACAGATTCTCCTTCCATCACTGACACTGACTTCACTTCATCTGCATCAACACCAAACACGCCTGAAACACATTTGAAGAGCAGATTTATTACATTATAGGCTGTAGTGAAGGCTATTTACTAACAATTGCTTTTCCATCAGTTCAGAAACCAGCTCAAACATCGATTGGTTTGTCAAAAGTTCTTGCCGCTCCAAATTAAATTTCATAAAGCAATTTAAAGTTAGCAAATTTCCTGTCTGTAATGCCATATGTCAATCAAATGACAGAAAAACATTCAAAGAATAATAAATGGTAATATCTTACCTTTTGTGATCATAACAATCCAGATTAAACAGCACAAAAGCATTTTTGAATCGCTCGTGTCCCTGTGGTTGTAGTTCTCATACTCGAGCAGTTCTCATGTGGTGAAGATTTAGCCAATGGCTAATGTCCTCAGTACTAACATGAGGAAGTCATCTAAATTAAATATATATGATATGTTATTTTTTTATGTCAGAATTAAAGTCCAGGGTACTCCAAAATATTTTTTCATATTACCAGACCACATTTTCGTATTCTTTTGATTGTAATGATGTAGTGTGATACATGCTTTTAGATGTTGGCTCTTACTGTATTTTATATCAGAGAAGATTCAACTCAGGTTTGTGACTCTTTTTAAACACAGCAACCGTATAAATTGTCCACCTCTAGTTTAGAGTTTAGATATTAATGACTACAAAAGACCCCTGTCCACGCATATGAAACCCACTACATATAGAACAAACATCAAAGAGTGATTTTTGGGGGTCGTTGTTGCCAAGCAATAAACGTTGGTGTGGTGGGCTAAGGAACATTCGTGAGAAGTTTGTGTGTGAAAGGCCAAACAACATCATCCTGTGGGTTTTTCTGACAAACCTTAATCTCAAGTTTATTTTCATGGTTAAGTAAGTAAAAACTGGTAAAAACTGCAAATGAACATCTGACTCTTGCTTTATTTGCTACAGTTTGAACACAGTGTTTCACACCACTTGTCTCTGTTTGCTTGTCACACGTCTGTTCTCTAAAACACAATGGGTCGCTGTCAAAAATTATATAAAGGCAACTAGCATTTATCAATAAGATGAATATGACACAATATATATACAGCAATCTCATATTTACAAAGCAAAATACAAAATACAATGCACTTTTGTTTCTCTGTAGTGATATGTTTCAATTAATCCGAAAGCACAAGAGTCTTTGAATCTGAATGAATTCCAGCGAATCACACTCTTCTTTCTACAGACGTCAGATTGGAATGACTGTTGCCTTCACCTGCGTCACTCTGAGAAGTCTCTGGACTGAGGTTCTGCTCATATTCCAGTAATATCTTCACCACGTCCGTGTGGCCGAACTGCATGGCGTCATCACGAGGAATGTTTCCCCACCTGATTAAAAATGAAACAAGCAATATCTTTTAAATCTAAGTTGGTTTACATACACTATGACAAGTAGTCATGAGACGCATGAGATTTTAAGCCATCTCCTTGTTTATATTTCAATTATGTGTGAATTTTCATTTTGGGGTAACTATTCCTTTAAGGAATAGTTATGAATAAAAAGGGTTATGTACCGGTCTTTCACAAAGGGGTTGACTTGGCAGGCCTTTGTCAGAAATAACACAACTTCTACATGACCTGAAACGAATCAGACACAGAAGGCATTTTGTAGCGAAAACATTACTCCATTTCTAAAAATGTAAGTAAAAGTAAAAAAATAACCTTCTGCAGAAGCCACATGGAGAGGCGTACGAGCGTCATAGTCGTTCAGTCCCATATCCATAGATGAGAGAGCAAACCTGTGGAAATAAAAAAAACATTTAAGTAGCACTGACGACTTTTTTCTAGACAGGAAGACATTATCAAGTGCATAAAAAGACCTCCTCAAAGCGGAAACGTCTCCACTGTGGGCGGCAAACATCAGATTCACCACTGACTTGTTCTGAAACATCATATAAGTTTACATTTGAGAAAAGGATTATCATTCACAATATTGACTAACTTCAACTAATATCTAGAAAACAGCTGTGGGAAGGACGACTTACCCTGTCGTCACCGGACTGTCTGCGAGGGTCCTGCTTCTTTACAAAGTGCCTCATATTATCATAATTGTGAAAGTTGAACAAAGACACCAATTCCTAAAGAAAACAAGATGAAGTACATTTACAGAAATGTACAGTGCATAAAAAATGACAGGAAACGCACAAACCAACCGCGCAGTCACCTGACAGAAGCGGATTCCACGGACGCTGTTACCGACTTTGTCCAGAGGGGGCGACCAACACATGACGCCCATCACGTTCGGCACCACCAGTAGCACTGCACCCGACACGCCTGACTTTGCAGGTAACCCCACCTGACACATACATGCACGCATTTTTGAAGTGTCATAAAATCAAATTCGTGGTCTAGACTTTGGGTCCGCGCTTACGTGAAATGCAAACTGTCCGGAGTAATCGTACATCCCACACGAGTGCATGAGACTGAGCGTGTTCCGTACGGCTTCTGTGCTTAGGACTCTCTCTCCTGTGATTGGACAAATGCCTCCGTTGGCCAATGTCGCTGCCATCACGCTGCTGGACTCGCATGTGACCTCAATGGAGCACAGCTACGAGGAGAGAGATAGATTATTTAACGTCTAACTGATATCACAGATAGCACAGTTACGTCTGTAAGATGTCTGCTAAAGATCTGAAGATCTGCTGTGTAAAAACATCTTATAGGCTTCTTCTCAATATCAATATAACATCTGTCAGGAAATGTCACAGCAGATGAGCAAACAAAAAAAATATGTCTTTGAGATGTACAGTAAGTGCAGATATCTAATAGACGTTTCCCAGATGTATGTGGGCTTTATAGTATCACCAGAACATACCTGAAAGTAAAAGTCGAGAGCATCTATCATGTCCGCCCCGGGAGGAAAACACTGCAAAGAGTGACATCACAGTTGACCAATGAGATCGCTTATAAGTAATTAAATTAAAATGACTTGCATTTGATATGTACAATATATAATTTCAACAAATATGTATGACACTACTGTATATTGAATTTAAAATCTAAATTTAGTGGAATTCGCTTGAAAAAAAGGTTGATACGTATTACATTAGTAATTTGTAATAAGTAATCCGATTACTTTTTTTAAATAAAGCATTTATAGTCCTCATGGACGTTATGCATCAACTATCCTATCAGAGATGAATCATTCCAGAACAAACCTTCTTCTCTTTTAGGTAGTATCCTATTGCAAAGTTTCTGTCTCCGGTCTCTTTCTCTGACTGGAACCTGTTAAGCAGACATCATACAAACATCAACAACAATGAAACGTGCGCAAAATGAGGACAAATCGACAAATCAGAGACTCACGACGCATTGCTGAAGCCCACATACTCCCTTCCGGTCATTTTCTTCACAAACTCCATCACCTGAAACACCAATGCCATGTTTCTTTAATGAGAAGACAATATCAAAACTCAAAACAATATCAATGACAAAATCAGGATGTACTTACATAGTCAAACTTCTCGGCCTTGTTGACACCAGGCTGGACGGAAAAACGGAAATGAGTCAAAACGTCAGATTGAGAGATCTAACCGAACTGTCAATCTCGTTCATGACTCTCATAGCAATTGATACACACCTACTGTAAAACACTTTCAATTGGCTGAATACAGGCCAGACCCCCTCATGCATCGGTTCATAGTTTTTTGTGTGCCCACATTCAAGGTCGAAGGTTTCAGCTGACCTGAATTCTTGGCTCGGTCCGTTCATCAATACATGTGCGTAATACGAGTGTTTGTTTTGCACGGGGAGTTGATCAAACGTGCAAATAAAAACAACAATCAAGAAAATCAACTATATTCCCTATCACTCCACAATGTGCCGATTTGTAAATAAATACGTCCGATATTTACATTTTAATGTCACTCTTGTCATATCTGGGATGAATCGGGCCAAACTGATGTAATGCATCATGCAACGGCTTCAACCAATGAGAGGGGTCTGTTACCTTGATAAGAGAACTGATGACAATCGCTCCAGCGTTGACCATGGGGTTGTGGGGTTTATCTGAGGACAGAGAGACAACATCAACTCAAACGACGAGATCACCTTTACGTACTTCCAAGTCACATTTGAACTTTTCTTTTCATATCGGTACTTTCTTTACTCCAGTGCAGTTGTGTATCATTTGTGTATTGTAAGTACATCTATAGGTTGATCGTCTGTATGCTCTCACCCACCGTCCTCATCCAGAGATAGTTTGTTGAACGTGAATCCGCTCGGCTCCTTCCCCACATATCGGTGCACCCCATCCGTCCCGTGTTCATGCACAGCGATGGCGTATTCCAGCGGCTTAATGCACGACTGCAAGCAAAACGGCACTTTTGTGTCCCCGACTGAATGCCTTTAGACATCAATAAACACTCTTTCAACTCCAACTATTTTATAAAGTAAACACATTTTGTGGAAACGTATTTTTATTGACCTTTGGCCATCTACTGTGCAGAGAGAGACGCCCCATAGATCAGGACTAATCTTGGAGAGATGAGGAATGTAGTTCGCCACCTGAAAAAAAACAAAGGATTTTTGTGACTTTCACCTTACGATGCATAAATAACCAAAGGGAAGTGTGAAGATTTACCTGTCCGTCTTCTTGCTCTGTACACCTTTCGTAAATCTGATCGATGATGCTCACGAATGCCTCGAATTCAGGAATGATGAACTTCCGTCTGAAAGCCAGACTCAGCAGAACAATGTTGCCCCCCACACACCTGTCACGACATCAAACTCAATTCATTTCTGCACATTTCTGAAATCCATCGCATGAGATGGTGCTCTTATCAGTGTGTTAACCGTACTTTCGGAACAGCTCGCGGTCCATCATGGTCTCTCCGGCAGAGTCCCGGACGGCCTGACGGATCTTTAACATGCAGTCGCGCAGTCTGGGGTCTGATGTGAGAAGGCCGGTGCTTTTCACGGCCTGTTAAACAGGTTAAAAGAGTCAAAAACCTCTTCTGTTTCGCATTCGTGGATTTGTGCGTGTGCATACTTGTCACATGACAAAATAGCCTATTCCTGCCAACTGTTGTCCATTTTTCTCGTGTTTTCTCAATGTGTATATTGCATTTCCTCTATAAATGGGTTGTTTCATGGTTGGCTCAAATATGGAAAAACTCAACCATTAAGCAGTACAGTCAGGGGGATATAGCGTCTCTCAAAACCCCCCATAGTGTAATCGAGACCGAAACACGTGTGCAAAAATGTGTCTCAGCTGTTGCTCATAAACAGTATCACAGCTACTGTGGAAGACCTGCGGATTGATGAAACAAGTTGACATGTTGCGTAAGGACCAGACTTGCTGGATTCACAAACTCCAGTGTAAATGATTAAATCTGATCTGTGTGTATATGTCCAAAAAATAAAGAGAAAGGTCTTACAGCGATGAAGTGAGATACAGGAATTTGATCTACTCCTTGAGTTATGGTGTAGAAAAGCATGTCCTCCAGACCAGAGAATAAATCTTTACCAGTCATGTTTCTGCTATTGATATAAAAGAATGACGTTACATTGTAGCTTATAGAATAACTTTAAACACGATTTCCTTGATCATATTTATACATTCAACAGTCGTGCGTCCAATGGGAAAGAAATGTGACTCACGCAGGTGAATCTGCGGCTGCAGACGCGCGTGTCCGCGTCGATACGCAGACAGATCTTCTCGCCACTCTGTCATTCAGAGACACTGCGCTGTTCTTTATGAAGTCTTTCGACAGTAACCCCATGACCCCGGCATTGTACAGTCTCAGAGTCTTTAAAAAGATCATTTCAAATATCTCATATGAACTTGTTCTGAGGTTAGAGAGAAAGAACGGGAGTTGTAGAAGTCCGTGTCGCAGATAACGGTCCCCGTACGCTCGCGTGCGTTGTTTTCTGAGGCGCGTGAACAGGTGCGCTCGAATCGGGAGCCGAACAGCCGTGTGACATCACGGGAGAGTTCACTGGGTCACGGATTGCAGAATAACTCTCACTGTCCAAAGATTGAAGTACGATCAGGCAGTTATGTTTTAGAAATACAAGTAAAAAGTCAGCAGAACCATTGAATATTGAATGAGATGGTATATTTATGTTTGAAAATGTTTAGTCTAATATTTTTTCATTCTTTTGGCCTATTTCTTAATTACTTATTAGGGCTGTCAAACTTTTATGCAATTAATTGATTGACAGGCCTATATATTAATAGAAGTACAATTAAAATTATTTTGTTATTTTGTTAAAAAACTTGTTACTATGGGGGACGAAGCAAAAAGTAAATTGTGGACACATAGAAGATTAGAGTTTGGAAAAAGGAAAAAAATCAAAATATTCTTATAATGTTTCTTTAATTGTTTATGTGAACTGTTTGCCAACAAACTTTGTCATTAAAATATAGTAATATAATAATTTATGCAAGGTAATAACTTGTAATAAGCAGAACAATTGCATATTGAATATAAATGTTATATTCATTATTTAAAATAGTAACAAACTCTTAAATTTGTTTTTTTAAATGTTGTCTTACTTTATTTAAAAAAAAATATTGGAAAAGTTGTAGCCTATTTTTGATAGTAATTATTAGGGCTATCAAACTTTTATTCTGGATGTGATTAATGGTTTGACACCCCAATTATTTATATATAAATATAAGTACATTTAAAATAAAAAAATCAATTATTTTTTTACATTTTTAGTGACTATGGGAGACGAAGCAAAAAGTGAACTTTGAACACATTAAAGATAAGAGGTTGGTGCACAGATAAAAGGAAAAACTCAAAATATTCTTATAATGTTTATTTAATTGTTTATGTGAACTGTTGCCAACAAACGTTGTCATTTAAGTATAGTAATATAATAATATATGCAAGGTAATAACTTGTAATATCACCCAGAATTATTGACAAAAAATAAAAAACTAGCTGAAAAAGAGGCACAGATCGGTGTGTAAACAATGATAACTTACATAAATTATTATTTTACAACATTATTGGTAATGTCCATTTAACAGTCCTGAAATATATTTTTTGTGTTTAAAATATTAAAACACCTTAACTTTGTCAAATTTACACGTTATAATTGTCATCACCAACTAACCCAATTTTAAATCTCCAATATAAGGGGCTCCAAAAATAGACCATTATCCAGTGTTTCATAATAGTAACAGAAGCCAAGCCTAAAAATAGAAATATAATCTGTTACCAGGGTCTCTGGGCTAAAATTCCTTTACCAGTTTACCAGTACACTAGATGCCTTTTGCAGGCTTTGGCATCACCAACTTTAACGCAATGTCCACAAAACAAGCAGGCATATAGGACAGGGGGATCCATAAGAGCTTGGCGTCCCAGCCTGCACTGTAACGCGTCCTCGGGTGGACAGCCAGCAGGGCATGCTCCATGCAGTTGGTCACTTTGCTGATGTCCTTGTCGCAAATGGCGTTCATGATCAGTCTCTGGATTTTGATGTCTGGAGTTTAAAGAAGAAAATTTTGACTAAAATGTAACATTTTTATCTTTTATCTTGAAGATCATATGGTTTATCACACAACTGTTAATACAGAAGCTGGTCTATAGTGTTATATAACTTACATTTGTCCAGGTATTTATCACCATAACTTTCCTTCACCTCAGTGGGCAGCTGGTTCCAGAGGCGATGTAGTTCCCTCTCGATGGGCTCTAAGCTTGTCACCTGAGTCTTGAAGAATCCAGGTTCGATTATACACACCTTGATTCCAAAATACTGGATATCCCTCCTGAAATTACATAAAGGGGTTGATTAGGTCTACATTTAAAAACTAGATTGATGGAAAGATGGATGTAAGAATACCTCAGACAGTCGGAAAAACCTTCCACCCCAAACTTCGAGATACAGTAGCCCCCACCATTAGCCGCGACTCTGCCCAGCACCGATGCCACATTCACAACTCGACCACGAGCCCTTTTGATAAGCGGTAAAAAGTTCATGGTCATCTCGATAACGCCGATCATATTGACTTTGAGGGTGCATTGAAAGTCTTCGATTGTCATCCACTCAGAGGGCCCCATGGGTAGCGCGCGCCCGGCGTTGTTAACAATACCCCAAAGTCCTGTAAAATTAAGAACAAAGACACCACGTTACAAGCTTTGTAAGAAGCAGGTGAGAATAATTACTTAGCTCAACACCCAGACCTTTATCTCCAACTTCTTTTTTGGTCCATTCCGCGGCCTTCTGAATGCTAACCGTGTTGGTTACGTCCAATATGCACGTCTTCAGGTAAGGTCCGGTCGCCCTTTTCAAGTCATCTGCCCCTTTTTCTGTGAGACACCCGGCAAGGACGCGGAAACCTCGTTTGTCCAAGCGTTTGCAGACTAGATTCCCGAAACCAGTGTCACAACCAGTCACAAAGACGTATTTTTCCTTGACGTTGTCAATCTCTAGGTTGTCCCGGTAGAACCAAACCAGAGCCCAGAGCAGCACGAACGCACCCAAGCCGTGTATCCATGTAAAATTACTGTAAACACAGGAATAGAGAATACAACAACATAGAAAATTATATCATTCTCTAAAGTATAATTTTAATTTTGGTCATGTTTTACTTAGAATTAAATGAGATCTTCTTACCTCAAGTACTCGAAAATAGTTTCTATCTCCATGTCTGACTCAGCAGAGATGTGTAGTGAACAGATACTGCTTGGTTAAAGTACAAAAAGATTAAAACAATGCAGACACACAATTAGTGCAGGAAGTTGGAGATGCAGTTCTCATAATCAACACAGGGGGCGACATAATTTGCAATCAATTTTGTACATTTGTAAAAGCGACAACAAAAACGGTTAATTATCTCACTTTCCTTCAAGTTAACATAACAAATAGTTCAATTAAACTACTTCTTATTTGATATATGATATTAAATTCAAGTTAAAGCCTATTGAATTTAAACCATTGTTGATCCACACACACAGCTTGCATGGTTTTAGATTATGTGGTCACAGGGTGACATGTGTAAGGCCGTCATATCTGAGCACATGAGAAATCTTGAGGTAAGACTCTTATGAAACAAAGAGGAACATTGGAATCAGTGTCGAGGTTAACAGAGGTCTGAGACCGTTCCCTTACAAGTTATTGACAATCCGATTTCACAGAGGTACTATAAGCTTCTCAGAGCACAAAACCTATTAGCTTTAGAGACTTAACAGTAAACAGAACAACAGATGATTCATTCAGAATGAGTGGATGAAACCAACCAGAGACAAATTAAGGCCTAAATTGCATTTTGCTCTGGGAAATATATGACTTTATTGTCTACATTGGTACAAAAAACATTATAAATAATCTAATAAATATTATATTTTAAATAATATTACTTATTTTGTCATAATAATATAAAAAAAATCCATAATTAAAAATTTTAACCAACCATTAACACAGTCCAAAATATTAGAAAAGGTGTGATTTAATTTTCATCTGTGCCTATACAGGTGGTTTTCCATATTAAAAGTCCCCTGTCATCCTTAGAATTCTTTATAAAACCCAGATCTAAAGCAGAAACTACTTGGATATCATATAAACATACAACCACCTAGTAAACAGATAAATAATTCACAGCAAATTAGCATTAAAAAAAGGTTAAAACATTTTCTGCTTATCCATGATACTCTTCCCATAAAGTATTTACCTTAATCTAAAAGTTAATTATTAAATATGATTTCAAAGACCTAATAGAAAAATGAAAGTCTTTCAAATCTGATTCTTAATAATATAAAAATAGGCTTTACAAATAAAAATAGAAATGAATTATCGGTCTTACCGTTTCCCTTCTTGAATGGAGCTGGAGGTTGCGAGTGTGTCTGCTTCAGTGGTTTGTAGTGGAGCTGTTGCTCAGATTTATCCCTTATGCTGATCCTCTAAAACAGAGTCACAATTTCTAATCTCCAATCTCACAGTTTGTGCATTTTTTTGAGCGTTTGTGTACGCCTGATCCCAAGATAGCCAGGGTGGGGGTCAATTGGGAAGAAACATGCCATTTTAGGAAACAGTGTTTTTTTTATTATATTCGGTAGACAACAATAGTTTAAAACATGTCATGTAAAAAATGGTTCTTATTCTTCCATAATTATGGGTTTGCTTCCAGGCTTTTTTTTCAAAGTGAGTTACAGCAAGTACTTTGCCATCTCTGTGGCTATTATAATACAATTTATTTGTGTTATACTTGTATGAGAAATTGCATTTAAAACTGGTGTATGGAAAGTAGCCAGTCTGAAGTTCAGTCGTGCAGTGGACATTGACCTTTGTCCGCACTCCGCTGACCCCTGAAATACACATTTTGTCCTTTTGTAAATACAGCTGTATTATAATAAGTGACAGTCCAAAACAAACTATAATACAACAGAAGTTTTTATTTTGCAAATGCATTGACATTAGAAAACGTAAATAAAAAATAACCGATATTTCAGAAAAAACAGCCGGTGCAGCAGTTTTACTACAATAAATAAGACACAAATGTCTTAAACAAAAGTCTCCAGGTTTCGAGGTACCCAAAGGGTAAAAGTCTTCAAGCTTCAGCCCACTAGTAGTGCGAAAATCTGTTTGCTCATGAGGTGGCGGGCTGCGCCGTGCCTTTGTGCACATACTCCAGAGCTGTCGCGATCGTCCTCATGTCCATCTCGATGCTTCGGGCCCAGTTCTCCACATCTCCAATTTCCTATCAGACACATAAATCGATGATCAATGAAACGTTGATAAGTGAGTTTAGACAGTTTAAAAAATCTTAAAGCAAACCATCAACACTGAATCTGACGGATATCCCTAAAACCTGTTACCAGATAAACTTCGTTGCACCTTTAAAGCTTGGTTGAAGTTCTCCACCATGCTGATCCACTGAGAGGTCTGCTTGGCAAACTGACCAGCTTGCACCTGCAAAGTCTTCACCTCATGGTCCAGTTTGCGCTGGTTGACGTAGGCCTGCGCCACCCTGAGTCGATCACAAATTGATAAACAAGTGATAAGACAAGAACATAGGTTGCAACACAAACCTAAAAGACATCAAAATGAAATTCTGCATTAAAGGGCCATTTGCGGTCCTGCTTATATAAATTTGACTGTTGCAGTTTATAAGCTGCTTTGGCAGAATTGCGTCACCAAAGTCTGCACAAAGAACTGGATTGTGACCACTCTGATCACATGAACTGACTGCAGTCGTGTAAGTGCATTAAATAACACCTTTACAAACCTATAAAACCCACTAGTAAGTCTCTGTGTTCAGTAACTCACCCTACATTGAGATGATCCACCAAAGCCTCTGTTAAACATGTGGCAGCTGCTATAGCGTCTCGTCGCCTCCTCTCTGCACACATTTTATCATGTGACATTATCAAACACTTTATTATTACAGCATTTTAATTATATGACAACACTAAACACATGATTATGCTCCATAGCACATAATGTACGATCGTGTATAAACTGTAGATCGTCGACAACAAAAACACTAACCTTGTAACTCTTTTCTTTCGTTTTGTTTAGCTTGATGTTCTTTTAATAAACGGGAGAGCATTCTGGCAAAAGTAAAATAACTTATATTTTACCCTAAAAACAAAATGTACTGTTATTGTTTAGGCAGTCGCCGAACTCACATGACAAGCGGATCCACAAACATAAGGAAAACGCGAAGGGACAAAAAGAATAATTGGCAGTTCCAAACGAGATTGCAAAATAAAAGCGGCACTGCTTTTTACTGAACTAACACTAAATGTACCGCTTATTTTCATTATAATTAAACCAAATTAAATACGCACTCACGATGTTTTTTTAGTATTTTTTTCTGTAAAAGAAAATCGTCCGTTTGTGAACTTGTGAAAATACGATTTGAAAACACTGTATATGTCAATTTAACCGTGCTGTATGGTATTAAAATAATCTGCAACATTAAATAAATCGTTTTGTTCAAACATTAGGTTGAAGGTCTGCATGTTCAAGAACTGTGGCAACTTTTATTTTGAACCCTCGCCGTGAACCCACCGCCGTACGCGCGTGCTCCTAAAACTCCACTTCCCAGAATCCTCTTCATAAACATCACACATGATGCTACAGCTGCAGATTCTGGAGCGACACTCGTGAAATGACACAAATGAGAGTCTGAGATCGCGGTCCGGTTGTGAAGGAAACGCGTATTTAAAACCTTTGACATGAGTCGTATAGATCGGTGAGATAGTTTGATCTAATTTAGCATGAGTTTTAACGGCTAACGAGGGCCTGGATGTGATGATGTGGCCTCATAAATTAGCTGTCATGCTAAGTAATAGTCGATCCGGTGTTTGTATATTGAATTAAAATGATGTAGCGGGATTAAACGAGTGAAGGTCCGGAGGAAAGGGACATTAGCGTTAGGAACGAATATGAAGAAATCACGGAGCGTCGGCGCGTCTTCGCAATTGAATGGATTTGGAAAACAAGGTGTGTTGGTTTAATTAAGTTGTTTTTGCGTACAGTATAAATGATCTGATCCCAGAAAACATGTGAAGTTAAGAACGATCATCTGATAAAGAAACAATAGAAATATGTTGGTTTTCGTTACAAATATCATTATGAACCATCAGCTATACTATTAAAACCATCACAACATTTCTTAGTGTAGTATGTTTTGGGTAGTGGATGTAGTGGTTTCATTGGTTCCTATCCACTAGACAACTTCCCACAAATAAACCCAACACATTACCAGAAGACTTACACCCATAGGAACCATTATGAATCTATTAAAAACAACACAATTCCCATTCTAACCATTACATCTATTACAGCTTGTGTGTGTACTGGTCTTTAATGATATTGAATGAGTAATGTTTGGCTCATCGTCATTTGATCTGATATACTTGTTTTTCGAGGGCTGTACATCATTTAATTTAGTAAAAACGTAATTATATAATATCTGTATGTACAGATGGAGGAAGTGTAAGTTGGAAATTTTGTCATTACACATTGTGTATTATTTTAGAGCTTTATCTGTGTGAATTTGGATTTTGCATAAGAAATAGGCCATTTTACTTGAATGTCCCTCTGGGAGCTGTTTTGCAAAAATTCCAATAAACACACTTGTGCAAAGGTTAAAAATATTTGTCAACGTCTCACTGTCAAGCAGTTTTCTGCTGAAAAACCGATTGAAACTGTTGTGTGTGTGAGGGACTGCAGCGTTCTTGTGGTTTGCTTCAGCACTGACTCTTGTGATCATGATGGCAGATGCCGAGTCCAGACGGAAGAAGAAGACGGCGGAGATCAGTCAGGCATTGAACGTGACGCCTGTGGACGTGGCCACTCTGAGGCGTATGGCCATCAGCGAAGGCGGTCTGCTGACCGATGAGATCCGGCGTCAGGTTTGGCCCAGGCTGCTCAATGTGTCTGTAGACCAGATACCGGAAGAGCTAGGTAAGAGATATGTCAAACATCAATGTGCATGATTGCATCAAGATTGCAAAGGGTTTATTTTACCTTTCCTATTGTGGTGACATCCTCAAGTACTTTGCAACAGCTGAATGATTTTTACCGCCTTCTGTCCATCAGAAATGATAGACCGTGACAATAACAAGGACTTCAACCAAGTGCTGCTAGATGTTCAGCGGTCCCTGCGCCGCTTCCCTCCAGGTGAGCAGAAAGTGCATTCTCTGCTTATTTGATCCCTGTAGCCGGTTCTGAGTTTGCTTTCCGTGTCGGACGCAGGGATGCCGGACGAGCAGCGTGCGGGTCTTCAGGAAGAGCTGATCGACATTATTCTACGGGTGCTCGTGAAAAACCCTCAGCTGCACTATTATCAGGGCTACCATGACATCGTGGTGACCTTCCTGCTGGTGTTGGGGGAACGGCTCGCCACTGCCCTGGTTGAGAAACTCTCCACGCATCATCTCAGGTTTGAGCCAGTCGGAAGGTTTTTAATGTCTAATAACAGATTCTTGGAGAGACATTTTGGAACGATCAGATTTTTTAATGGTTGTATGGATTTTCTGTGATCGTGTTGACTAACATCATCATGCATCACAGGGACTTTATGGACCCAACTATGGACAACACTACACACATCTTGAACTACCTGATGCCCATAATAGAACGAGTCAACCCCGAAGTTTACGACTTTATGCAACAGTGAGTATATTGGGATTTATGTGCATATCTAGTTTTGCTTTGTTATATTTGTTTAGTATATTTTTCCTCTGTTTTTATTCTTATCTGTTCTTTGTTTTTTTCTATCTTGTTGTTATTGTCCTTGATTTTTATTATATTTTGTGATTTTCTTATTTCAAGCGCTTTGAGATGCTACTTTTAATGCCGCTATATAAAATAAAGTTATTATTATTATTATATTACATTAATGTAAAGCATAGTGTTAGCAAAGGGACAAAGTTATTTGATTTCCAGGGAACAAGAATTGATCAAATTACTGAAAGACCTTAAAAAAGCATCTGCAATATCCAGAAATGAAAATATTATGTTGGCTTTGATGACACATTTGTTATGTCGGGATTGCAATGTTTAGTCATCGTCATCATCAACATTTGTTTTTATAAAAATCCGTTAATTTGTTAAAATGAGCATGTCTGTATTTCGTGTGCAGGGCTGAAGTCGGCACCATATTCGCCCTCAGCTGGCTCATCACCTGGTTTGGACACGTACTATCAGATTTCCGTCATGTCGTTCGGTTGTACGACTTCTTCCTGGCCTGCCATCCCCTCATGCCCATCTACTTCGCCGCTGTGGTACGTTTTCTTCCGACTGATCTTTCCAAATCTTCGAGGCTGTTTGGTGTGATCTCCAGGAAAGTGGGTCGGCAGTTTATTTTTAGCCCCGAGTCGTGCACTCGTCCGAATAAATAATTGAGATATTCGTTTGTGTCTGGGCTACTTTGTCTGATGATCAAAAACGCAATTTGTTCTTTTGTGTACGTTCTCTGTGATAATGTAAAAAAACGCAGCATAACAAACTAAATTGTGTACGGATCCTTACCTTTGCTTTAAAAAGGGTTTTCTCTGCATCGTGCACAGTCTATCTATTTTGTAACGTTACAAAACATCATTTCTCCTCAGATTGTTCTTCACCGTGAGGAGGAGGTGTTGGAATGTGAGTGTGATATGGCCATGATGCATCATCTTCTGTCTCGAATCCCAGAAGATCTGCCTTACGAAACTCTGATCAGTCGTGCAGGAGATCTGTTCGTACAGTTTCCTCCATCCGAGCTGGCCAGAGGGGTCCATCAACGCAGTCAGGAGTGAGTCCATACACTTCATTTGACTTTATTGTTGGCAACCTACAGTCAAATTTAATCATAAAATCAGTCATTACATATACAGCCTACTTGATCTAAACACACGTTTGCTTTCATTCAGAACCGCCGTCTCCACTTTCACAGACTTTGAGTTGGCGTCCACCCAGCAGCGTCCGGACGTGGTGCTCCGACGGCGAAGAAAAGAGCAGCAGTTACAGCAGCGCACCCTTGAGGCCAAGCACGGAAAAGTCACTGTTGCCCGACCCACGGCGCGACGCTTCATGAGGCTGGCGGTCATGGGTCTGACTGTGGCACTGGGCGCTGCAGCGTTGGCCATGGTGAACTCGGCTCTTGAATGGGCCCCTAAACTGGACATACTCTTCCCTTAAAGAAGCCAACTAATCAGACAGAATGATAGCGCGACGTTTGGAAGCGTTTATATGAGAGGACCTGTAAATATGTCTGCGTTCGTTTGGTTTATTTGCCTTTTTTTTCTTAAGTATTTATACATACTCGACTGAAGTCGGAATAATAAATAATGTGCTTGTAGAAATTATATTCAAACATGTTGTTTGTCCTCACGATCGATGTGTTAAGTCCGAAATATTTAGGGAAAAATAAATCATGAGACTGTAGACCGATACTTGGGTTAAGGTGTTTGCAGAATAATTTTTTAAGGTAAATGGTTCGACATTTAACGCTTTAAACAATGCACTTTAAAATGTAGGTGCATAAGAAAACATTCAAACATTTATGTATATTGTTTAAAAGTGTAATCATACAAACTGAATGCAAGTTTACGCAAGAAATGCAACAGTGTAGGCTCATGTTTTATCGGTTGTTGCGCAAGTTGTTGCATTCAGTTCAATTTTGCAATTCAGTAACCATTTTATGAAGGTTATCGAATGTTTAACGTAGAAATTAGTTTTGCTTTGCATTTCTTATGAACAACGAGCCCTGGAATATTGAGACCAAAATATTTTGTAGATTTGGCAATTGAAGCTGTTCAGAACCCTTTAAATGCAGAAATGTTTGTTCTGTGTAGGATGTTATGTACACACAAATATATGCAGTAAAATGTGAATGAACAAATCTTTTTATTATGCTCACAATTTATATGTTCATGTTTTTGCTAGATTTTTCTTTAAACGTCCTTAATTACAGATTTTATCTTTAGCAATGATCCTTGCTCTTATAGTCAGTTTTGTGTAACTCCAGATAAGAGCATCTACCACAAACACAGCATTTCACTTAGGTAACATCAAGTGGTTAATTTTCATGGTCCTTTCGTCTTTGTTGTTTAATTTATGTATATATATTATTTAAATAACATGCCATCCATGCAGAACTACTGTTTATAAACACATAATTACTCATGCTTTTATTTTGCACTAAAGAACATGTTTCTTGCTTGTTGTTTTGCACAGATTCTTATGAATTGTCTTTAATTTTGTCACATTTGACCATGTTGATTTAAATAAAAATAACAGAGTACAAGAAATATGTTTCGTTGAATTAATTACTGCACAAAATCTATATCATGTCTATAAAAGAGTTATTATAAGTCCATTTGAAATAGGTCATGAATGTTTTGTGCCAGCTTTATAAAATATTGCAAAGAATTACAAAATAAATTCTCGTTGTTAATTATAAGTATTCTGTCATCATGATATTTGGGATAGATATTTTTTAGTATATAAAACATCTGCAAAATAATTTAAATAAAAAAATAATAGAGTACAAGAAATATGTTTTATTGAATTAATTACTGCACAAAATCTATATCATGTCTATAAAAGAGCTACTATATGTTTATTTCAAATAAGTCATAAATGTTTTGTGCCAGCTTCATTCATTTATAAAATATAGTAAAGAATTGCAAAACAAATATTCTCGTTTTAATTCATCTGTCATCTTGATATTTGTGATAGATATTTTTGGTATATAAAAAATGTGCAAAACTATACATTCAATTAGAGCCCTTTCTGTTTTCCGGAATTTCTCTGCATTAGTCAAGAATGTTTTTTTCCTATTTCAACCTTCATAGTTTCAATTATATCTTGGTTGGTTACATTTTGAAAATCGCAAGCCTGCTTACAACTGCAGAGAAAACAAAAAAATTCCCTTTTACAAGTCGAGATGCACCACGAAACCTCTTACAATTCGTTTCAAAGCGCCATTATTCCGCTGATGACAAAAAAAAACGTTTTGATTATTGCACAAGTCCCAAATTTTTTACGTAAAAATAGTAGTGATTTAAGACATCAGTTTAGCGTAAACACTTTGGTCTAAATACGTGTAGCCACATCTACATGCCATGTCATTTAATGCATCGAAATAAATTAAAGGCGCTTTCTATCTTTAAATAATAACATCCAAATTCTTTTCCTGATTTGATCTTTGTTTAAAACGCAGATCAGTAGTCTTTAGAATATCTAGTCCTGAATTAATGTGAATGTTTCGGCCAAATAAAGGCAGTAAACATTTGATAGGCTTCTTTCACAGCAAATAAAGCACGTTGACCCATACTGAGTCGAGATGGAGTGTGTAAAAGTGTTGTGTAGACGTAGTAAATCAGCAGCGATCGGCATTTAGTGGCAGTTCTGACACTTTGGATGGCAGAGAACTCCGTTGACTCGACATTTACAGCCACCTGATGTATCTCCAGCACCCTGCGGTGACAAAACATAACCAGATCACAGCTTTCTCAATGAATTTAATAACACACCGTACTATCATAAAATACAGCACGAAATCTCTGACCTGCGGTCCCCATCGAGCTTGTTTGGTCACCCAGCAGATCTCCGTCTTGCACATCAGACAGCAGATCCAGTCACAGCCGTCCTTCTTCTGGACGATCACCTGACATTTTGGACAGTTCATCGCCTCGCCGGTTTGGACAAGTTGCTGAGGTCAAATATTAGCATGTGTTTTAATGACCAACGTACAGCTTATAATTTCCATCAATATCTAAAAATGATCCCTTCTATTACGCCAAAAATGTTCTGCCCACCTCAAGCATCTCGGTGGTCTGTCGGGCTGCTGCGTCGTTCTGTCCTCTCACACGAAGATCATCCTGATACTCCTTGCAATTCATATTCTTGTGAATGGCCTGTAACGCCGCACATGCTTTGTGTTAGTTTCTAGTTCTAGTGCTAATTTCTCGAACGGTTATCTTCAATAAAAGAAATAGAAGTTGACAAGTGCACGTGCTTACTTTGCATAGAAGGCAGTTGGACTCGTTGCAGATGTCGCATGTGAACTCGTTCACGTCGTCCTCGAAGATGCACCAGCCTGCGCAGTCGGGCGTCTTGCAGTGGTAACTGTTCTCGCTGCGGGACTCTGCGATGCTCAGCCTCAGCTCCAGAAACTTCTGATACTCTTCCTGGGAAAGAAGCTGGAGGGAAAAAAATGACAAATCACAATAAATACAAGTTTTTTTAATTGATTTTAATGTGGATTGTATTGGTTTTAATGACTTGTTGAGTCTCTAGTGGTAATGTGTTGAGTTCTACTGGTGGGATGTTATATGGCGGATGATAACCAATAAATCACCCACTAGAATAAGACCCAAAACACACTACATAAAGATATTTACAGTATATAGGTTTTAATGGTAAACAGCTGATGGTTCATAATGGTATTGTAACCTAAACCATTACAATTTTTATTGTCTTACAGATTTAATTTCTCTGTCTTGAAGTTTGCAGTTACAGGAGTACTCCTGGTCAACAAAAGGACACGCAACTTCTGCGTCTGTGCAGTTCACCACTGTTCCTTTAAGACATTCCCTGCAGGAGACATGCACAAGTTATACCTCCGTGTGCGGTTCAAGCCTGTTTTAAAGATAAACTCAATAAACCCATCATAAAGTACCTGCAGAAGCTGTGCAGACACTCTCGCAGTACAGCGCCCTCTCCCGGCGGGATGGTGCAAAAGCAGATTGCGCAATCCAATTCTTCCGTGTTACCCACCAGACTGCGAGTATCTGTTTCCAAGAGGTCACGATAATTATTCTCCCGTTGTGCCATCATAGACTAGAGGAACCAGACACAATTATTAGATATTTTGCTGTATTTTATACTATGTATACTGTGGTATACCTGCAAGGACGATACACGTGATATTTATCACAGCGCTTATGGATATTATGTCAATGATAATATTGTAAATAATTGTAAACGCCTGTATGTGGTTGGCAATGAATTTGAATAATAGCATTATCTATAATTTAAAAGGTGAATAGCAGTGTTATAATATCGTTATCGTGATTTCATCTGCGATAACCGTGTAATAAAAATACACGGATATTGTAACAGCCCTAGTTTGTAGCAATAAACTCTTTATCATAAAGGGATGTGTGCCGAGTTTCTATTCCTGTGCCACTGGCTTCAAATTCTAGTGTAATTCCAACGTAACATCTTGAGAACATAATAAATTAAAGTGTCTTTCAATAAAAAGACTTTTATTATATACCACAATGTAATCTATATATTTCATAATTGTTTTCTATTTCATCATTTCTTATTTTCTATGTCTCTACTGTATGTTCTAAAATGTATTTCGGTAAAGCCGCTTTTCAACATTGCCTAATTGTCAAAAGCACTATTGAAATAACATTTAAATTAAAAGGGTTTGAATTTATTTTGTGTCAAGAACACTTTTTTGCGCTTTACATATCTCTGCTGTTTGGTTTTGTATAACCAAAAACAACACGTGATGTGACTACATTAAGTGTAATTCAATTGTTTTGAAATGAACCCATTGCACAAACAAAATGGAAACTTTCTGTTCTTATTTTAATTTTCTATGTCTTTATTATTAAACCTATTATTTACTTGGACTTCTATCTAAGAATCCTGACCCTAACCCATCCAAAAAATCAGCGTAGCCATTTATTTACATAACACTTACATTAGCATGTATGCATTTGGCAGATGCTTTTATCCAAAGCGACTCACAGTAAATTAAATATACAATGTATCAGTATGTGCAATCCCTGAGAAAATCCACAACCATGTCATTGTCTGTGCTACGCTCCACCAGCTGAGCAACAAAAACAGCATCTGCTCAAGCAGTCCAATATATGATGTCCATTCAGCTAACCTGCTCGTACTGCAGGCTAGCCAGTTCCTCCTGCTGAAGTCTCCTTGTCTCCTCTTCATCTGGGTGGTACAGGTCTGGAACTCTGTAGTTCTCGGGTTTGGCTGTGCTACACATCTCACATCCGGGACGGGTGGGTTTGTTCAGGTACGTGCACTCTGAACACGACCATCCAATCTGCTGTAACATAATTATCAGATTATAAAATCTGTATAGAATAAACGTTGGGACAACGTAAATATAACATTAGCTTTTAGTTTCCAGAACATTAGGGCAGCTCTAATAGAACGGAAGATGCTACATAAAAGAGAAAATAAAGAATACAGAAATAATGTATGTAATGTTACTTTTTGGTTTCTAGTATGTTAGGCGAGCACAAATAGAGCTTCCTAAACAACAGAGGAAAAATATGTTGTTTATACGGAAATAAAATAGAGTAAATAACACAATACGAAAATAAACAATTGTGTTAAAATGATTCATAAATAAAGTGTTTTGGGAACCAAATCTGGTGGTTCGATAAACAGATAACATTATAAATAGACAAAATTAGAAAAAAAACTACCTTAGGTTTAGGAGGTAAAGCAATATCTTGCTTTGGAAGCACATCTGGAGGTAATGCACCGGCAACGTCTAGAAGCTCCATGTTTTCTATGATATCTTCAATAAAAACACATAAGAATCAATCATTTGTGTGTGAGCTACACCATGTAACCAAATAAATCTGTCTCGTTACCGTCTATGAGTTTCTCTCCTTTGTCTTTCTTCTCCTGCTCCCGGCTCAGATTAGCAACCTTGGCATTCAGAACAAAGAGGAAGGCTGAGTCGTCGTGTGTTTTGACCCCATATTGATACAGCGAATCTTTGTCCTGGGCGAGACGCTTCCCGATCACCCAGCGCTGGACGGCCGGGAGGAATCCATAGTCCTTACTGATCTGTATATTTTGGGGAGATTTTTGGATGCGTGGAAGTCAAAGTCCAAAATCCATTAAAACAACAGATCTTGGAACATACCTTATAAACCAACAAGAACATTATTTACCTTCTCTTTCAGTTCTGATATGGTCAAGTAAACAGGCACCATCAATGTAATAGGGATGCAAACATCTGACATCGCATCCGTCACGCCCACCCTCAACCTGCAGCCAATCAGAACACAGGAGAACATCATAACAAGGTTTGATCCTCAACAAAAAGAATGCCGGCTTACATACTACTGGTTTGACAGCATACCTGATGGCTTCTTGGCTGTATGCCTCTGGTCTGAGTTTGACACACACAGGGAGCTTCAGATCCAACAGTTGCTCGAGGCATTTGCTTGCTTCTTCTTTATCTCTGAAGTTGATGGCTTCGCTTAGCTGCCGGGCCACATCCTCCGCTTGGAAAACAGCAATGTTACATTAATCTCAGATATGTTTCGATGTGAAACTAAGCGTAGATCTCACACTATTAATAAGATGTAACACACAACATCACATACCTGTAGAGAATGAAGGGCAGAACTATTAAAAGCACCCACCTTCTTTTATTTTGCTGGAAGCATCTAGGGCAGCCATACTTGTATCTTGAATACTAAAAACCGCACAAACAAGATTAGTTAACAATGTTATATTGTATTTTGTTATAATTATTATATTATATTATATTATATTATATTATATTATATTATATTATATTATATTATATTATATTATATCATATTATATTATATTATATTATATTATATTATATTATATCATTAAAACGTACTGTGGACATATCCCGTTAATTACCGTAAATTTTATAGTATAGATATAGTATTATAAGTTGTGTGGAGTAATAGCATGAGTTTGCATCAATAATATGGATCCTAAATGACTTCCTTATTCCTATACCATTCAAGAAATCAAAAGTGCACGGTACAATGTCGAGGAAAAAACGGGAGCATTAAATGTAATTGTTTTACAGCTTTGTCAGATTAGTAAAAATATATCAAACACATTTTACACGCGGAACTGTAATAAGTATGGTAAGTATGGTAAACACCGAAACAACATAGAAACCGCGCTCGTGAAGGCAAAACAACACAGTGAGAGCAGAGCAACACACACATAAACTTACCATATGACCAATGGTTTTGTCCAATATTTGTCTTATTCGTCTAACTTTGTGTTCTTTGCAGTGGACGCTGACGATTAAAGCATTTGTTTATTTCCAAGCAAACTGCACAGAAATGAAAACTGAAACGAAGCTCGTATTCAGGAAGTTCCCATATAACACCAAAGGCGTCTCTCTCTGAATGAGAGTTGCGCAACTCTCCATAGAACTGAGAAATGCATGGAGACATTTGGATGACTCAAACTAATCCCAGTAAATAAATCGATCAATAAAATAACATTCGACTAAGAAAAGTCGGAAGAAAAAGACATGCAACCATGAATAATAAAACCATTTATTTAGTGTAATCTTAATTGCTTTACTTGAGTAAGTTTACTTGATGTTTATATGTTTTATAACTCTATATGAAATAAATTCAATTAAAGTGAGTTTATCTGTTATCTTGATAACGAGTCGCATGTGTTGTTCTCGCGAGGTTTAAAAGCATGTTGGAAAACGAATTGTCTTGTTCTCGCGACATTTGATTTTGTGTGAGAAACGTAAAACGCTGTTCTCGCGAGAATATAAAGACAGGGAAATGCATGGCGCAATGGGTGAAATCTGAAGCTAGGCAAGACTTAGTATTTGAAGTTTTACAAAGTTTGTTTAGAATAAGGCAGTTAAGGATACTATTAAAATTCATCTGGGTACCTGCACATGTGGGTGTGGATGGAAATGAAGAAGTAGACTAGCAAAGATAGCATTAAATCATACAGAAGTAGAAATTAAGTTAGCTTTAAGTAAATATGAATTCAAGAGAGGGATTTCACATTAAGTAAATAGTATTTAAATACCTTATAAACACAGGAACAATAGATAGAATGTAGGTATTAAAATAACCGTTTTTGATAAATTATTGTTTCTTCCTTCCTAAGGACTCTCCACACTCCAGATCAATAGGTGGCGGTAATGCGCCTTTTCGTGGGTTTGCCAATCCGCCATAAAACAGCAGAAGAAGAAGGCGTCGGGGGTGCTGCACGTGATGGACGTTGACAGGTTGTGATTGTGTAAGTTTTGTAGTTTTGTTATTCACGCTTACGTGTTATTTACGTTGTTACAATGCTCTTGATTCAATGGATTGATACATTTTGGAGTTTTGCTGTTTTTATGGTTAGGGTCTCGCGCGTGAGTTGCAAAATGCTGTGATTGCCAACAATGTGCGGTACAAGACATGTAAGACGAACATACGTTGTCAGATTCTAATATAGCATGATACTAAATGGTACATGCGTATAATGGTTATTTACGTGGTGTACCTTTCTGAACAATATCAATTCAAAAGGATTTTATTACAAATCCACCATGGACTAATCGACTGTTTACCATTAAAATCATTACTTAATCCATTAAGTAGCTTGCATTGGGTCTTATTCCCACCCATAGACCAAAACACATTACAATTAGAGGCCAACGGAGACCATTCTATTTACCATTAACATCAATTTAACTCCCATTTAATCCATTAGAATTTCTATTTTGGTGTTTGTTGTTCTTCGTGGCATTATGTTACATGTCCAACTAATTCTAATAGAGCTAAACAAATCTAGCATAAACAATACCACTCATTGGCAGTAATCATTCATTATGTTCATCTTGTTGACTTTTATTACAAATGTTTATCTTCCTTTATCGAAACAGATCACAGATTCTTTTTTACAACCACAGTACTACAAATTATGGAGGAGCCCACAACCTTTGAGCGACATGTGTACAAAAACGCCTCTGTCTATCACTATATGAAGATATCCCTGTAAGTGTCATGAGACAGGTCAGTTTTGATCTGGACTGTATACTTTGCCAAGATAGCAATTGATGTCCTGTAATAAAATTAATTAATGACATTAATTATTTTCTTTGTTCTCCTGTCAGAGATTTGGAGAATGGAAAGAGAAGTTTTTCTGACGCACAGTTTAAACAGTTGATCATTTCTGCTCTTAAGGAGCTGTATGGAGAGGTGAGCAAATAGTGTGTATTACATTATAGAATGCATGTAAAGAAAGTGAAACAAGTAGACAAATTCCATCTGAACAGAAAATCTGTGTTTTGCTTGTTTAGATTTTTAGTTGTGTTGTATATAGTCCGTGCTTCATTGAATAGTGTTTTATTCTTCTGTATGGCAGGTTGGAGCTGCTTTTCCATTTGATCTGCTTAAGTTCGATCCGAGCTCACTAAAAGCTATACTACGTGTGTACAACAAGTAAGAGCTTCATCTGCTTCAATTGCATTAAAGCAGAATGTTTTTAATGCACAGAACTGTAATATTAAAGTTTGGTGTCTCTAAAGATTTAGGATTAGGAACATTTAAATATAGAATTGTTTTCTATTTACATGTATGCATTTTCACACAGGGGGCTGGTGAAACTGTGGAGTGCTTTGACGTTGCTGGGATCTTATCAGAATGAGGCTTGTGCTTTTAGGGTCATACAGGTAAGATTTTCCAACATTGCATCTAAAGCTTTGATACTTTTAAATATTGTTTATCAAGTCTTAAACTTTGGAATATGTGGGTTGGTTTATTTTTTGCCCTGACCTTGAGTTCTTTGAATTAGCAGTAGATGTCAGTAAAGAGCTTACTAATTGTTTGTAAATCTCCCAGCAATGACTTGACATAAATAATATTATTTAAATGTAGGCTTTAAGTCAACCAACTGCGTTTAGTGTTTGTGTTGTTTTTATTTCATTTTGTCAAACACTGAGCCCCATTGTAGTTCCAAGTTTTCCAAAGTTGTTTTATTTTTCATTGCAGGTGTCACCTTTTTTGCTAGCTTTGTCTGGAAATAGCCGAGAATTGCAATTAGGCGAGAGTTTGACATCTTGAGGAGACCCTACAGAACACATACCTTGGAAAAATGACGTTTATTCTGACCAGAAATATTTTCAGCCGAAGTATGTGCTGTGTTGTCAACTCTGCATTTTCTGGAAGGCTGACAGTTCCTCCACCTCTTTCAGTAAGGCACAGGTCGCTCTACGTCGGGGAACGAGCGTCACTTGCAAAATCATTCAGTGCCAGAGATGTGGCGCTTTTTGCTGAGCTCACTGGAGACACAAATCCTCTCCACCTCGACCCCGAGTATGCCAAAACGACCTCTTTCGAGACCCCCATTGTTCACGGAGTGCTGATCAACGGTCTGATCTCAGCAGTTTTGGGGACCAAGTTGCCCGGCAAAGGTTGCATTTTTCTCTATCAGGAAATACGTTTCCCGGCACCCCTCTACATTGGAGAGGAGGTGGTGGCGGAAGCAGAGATAAAAAAAATCAAAATGTCCTTCGCTTTCATTTCTGTTTCCTGCACTGTCAAAGACAAAGTGGTCATGGAGGGAGAGGTCATGGTTATGATACCAGAGAACTCGCAGCGACCATGAGAAACATGAAGTGTGTGTTGTTCACTTTTGTTATGTGCAAAATGTGCTGCAAGGAATCCAATTATTTAATAAGATTTAATGCTTCTGTAAAAGAAACCGATTAACTGTAAGGTTTGAATTTCTCTCTTTTTTTTGCTGAGGTGTAGTTTAAATAAAATTATGTGGGGAAAATATTTAATCTATTGAGGTTTCGTTGTCTAGGCAATTATAGCAATAAAAATGGTCATTACCTGTAAAATAATGTTTTTTCAAGTTCATCATCTACATGGTCTTCAAAATTAGGTTCAATTGAATGCTTTTTGACAAATGTATTTATTTACATTTGTAAGTCCCTTAAGGCATTTTACTCCCCAAGAGTACTGTATTATTGTGTATATACTTGTTTTATTGTCCAAATAATAGTTTCTAAAAAAGGAAGCTGAGAGACAATCTGCTGCGACTGATCACATGACATTACTAACTTTTAGCTGTACTGCTAGCTGTGTCACAAAGATGCAAAACTTGTTTTACAAGATTATACCGACAGAAAAAGTAAGCAAGTGCCAACATGACGCTACAATAGTATTTTAACCTTTCTACTTTTTCTACCTTTTTCTTGGTAGCCTCAGAAGAAGGATATGACTGATTTTAGCCGTGAGCCCTATATGGTTTCCTGTTTAAACACTTACAAAGCCCATTTGGTAAAATATAACACACAACGTTAAATTATAAGTAAATAAACTCTACAATAAGGAAAACCGGATTTATTTTGATGTAAGAACACATTTAACAATATGTCGTTTACGGTAAACAACTCCACGGCGGCGCTGCGCAGACTGATGCACGTATGACACCAAAGTACCGCGAGAGTTACTCCAAGGCTTAGCACTCGAATTGCTCTCGCGGTAATTTAATGTCACTAGCCGATCGGAAAACACTTATTTTAGACATACGAATACATTTAACAAAAGTATTTTACGGTAAACAACTCCACGGGGGCGCTGCGCAGACTGATGCACGTATGACCTCAAAGTACCGCGAGAGTTACTCCAAAGCTTAGCACTCGAGTTGCTCTTGCGGTAGTTTGATGTAATTTGCAGATCGGTCTACGCAGTGGCGCGTGAAGTCAAACACGCCTTCTGATTCGCGTTTCCCACGTTGTGACAAGCGCCGGAGACGCGCAGTGGAAGTGAAGCACAACCCCGTCACGTCCCTTTACCGACCGGGGCGGGCTCTCGGTTAAACCGACCCCAACGCTGTGGAATCGGGGCTGTTTCGTGTTGTTTACCCCCGGGATGGCGTTCATGGAGCAGCAGACGCCGCCGTTATCCGGCAGGAAGCCGCCGCTTGACGACACCGTGCCGCTGATCGCCGTGATCGAGACCAGCCAGAGTTTACAGTCGCACACGGTAAACCGAACCACCGCTTTGATCGGTTGTTTATGTCCGGGTGAGACCCGGGGGTGTCGTGTAACGTAGACGAATATTGAACCATTAAGATTTTAGTGTATCGTTAGATTATGAATATCTATTTAATGAACGTGAAGTTAATGGGATTTCAAATCCAACTTTACGTTTTTGGATTTATAGGCTGTTGTAGATGAACCGATTAGTACGTTATATTAATTGGTTATTATGTCTTATATATATGTAAACTGTAGATTAAATATAAAATGGCATTTTATCTAATGTTAGTTAATTTCTATTTAAATGCTAAATACTACGATGTTATTGGTGATTAACCCATTCTTCAGTTATTATATATGTCACTTATATAATAAGTGTAAACAAACATCCACAAGTAAAGAAGTCATGTAATATCAGTTTTCATTTTAACATGAGCAATACTTTGAACAAAAAAGGTTGTTGAATGATATGGTATGGAAATAAACATTTGCATAAACGATGTAAAGATTTTATCTTTATATATATATATATATATATATATATATATATACATACAAAGATGATTCTCATGTGACGGTATAAACCGCTCTGGAACTGATCTTGTGGGTTCATGTGTTAATATGTTCCTTTGTATTATTGCTGCAAGAAATTTCCTAATGTTGTGAAACCAAAACCACATGAGAGACCTTGGCTTTCCCTCTCATGTCTTCAATTCACTCCTCATTATTCTGTAAACGAAACTGCACACCATTCAGCTCTAAGTAGTGTAAACTTTACACCTTGTTTAATGGTCAACTGTAATAACAAGTCAGTTATTTACAGTCTATCCATAGTAGTTTGTTGATAGATATGTTTCCTTATATATTGCACAACCTAAAACAGTTGATGCGTGAAGACAAATGTAAACGGAAAATTTTGTCAATTAACGGATGTCATCTAAAATAGTCGTGCTCCTCTCATGCATGATGGAAACTGAGCGTAGTGAAAGCACTGAGCGTATGCTTTGGTTTTATAAAAGCGTCAGGTGATATTTTCAAGGTGAGTCAAACATTAAAATGTATGAGTTACAGAATGACAGGGTCGTTCAGCGGGGGCTGCTGGGTGTCAGAAGAATAACGTCCATACAATGCATGACAATAGACTTCCTGTTGGGTTGTATCTTCACAATTCTGCTGTGAAAACCACAAATGTGTTAACCCATGATTTATGTCAACTGAACAGACAGTATTGTGATGCAAAGTCCAGAATGTTTATGGTCTTATAACTATTAGCATGGCAAAAGAATACTGTCTTATCATTTATTCCTCTCTAAAATGAAATGTTATGTATATGTTGTGCGTTGGTCGTAGCTGGTTTCCAGTTGTCAGACAGGCGTAGCTTGGTGATTGTGGAGGTTTTGTGCAGTTAGCTGTTCTCAATTTGGGTTTTCATCTGTTCATAGGAGTACATCATTCGGGTGCAAAGGGGGGTTTCCACAGACAACAGCTGGACGGTAAGTTAAACCAGAAATATACTTGTGAATGCTAACCTTTCAAGCTAAGCAATCTTGATTTCACACATTTTGTGAAATCCGTCAGTTGGTTGTTGGTTCCCAAAAATTCATAACAGAACGTTGTTTAGAATTTTAACGTTTATATCCGTTCACCCAACGTTCTGTGTGCCAAAAACTAGGCCTGACGTTCTTTTAACGTTACCATGATGTTTCCAAAACGTTGCACAACAGTACCTTTTTATTCCGGATCCTTTCAGCAACATTTCGCATCGATTATTCATATCTATCCATCTGGTCTTGTTCTATTGACTTGGAATTGATTTTCTGTCGTGATTTTTCCAGGTCATCCGACGATACAGCGACTTTGACATGCTAAATAACAGTTTACTGGTGAGTGCAGAGTTTCTACAAGCCCGAATGGAAAAAGATCTTTCATTGGTGCTCTATCAGCACGATTTAAATGCATCGCTCTCACAATGCCCACAATTCACTGTTGCTGACTCCACACAAATAGCTTTTAACTTTACCCTTCCCGTAAAGTGAACGAGTAACTACAGGCCGGTTCTCATGCATCACCCTTTTTTTTTATAGATCTCTGGTCTGAACCTGCCACTTCCTCCTAAGAAGCTGCTAGGAAACATGGACCGAGAGTTTATAGCTGAACGGCAGAAGGGTCTTCAGGCCTATCTGAACTACATCACGCATCACCACGTCCTTTCCAGCTGCGAGCTAGTAAAGAAATTTCTTGACACTAACAATTACTCTGCAAATTACACAGGTAAGGGTTTGTAAGATTATTATTGATTTAGGATGCCCAAAGATGTTTTTGACAATATTTTTAGTACCATTACGATTTATTTGCGATTACCTAAACGGATGTATACTTTAATGTAGGACGGTATATATCGTTTCAACAGATAAAATGTCAACCGCAGATATTTTTTTTCTTCCTATTTCGTGTATGTCACGTTATGTAAATAAGTGGGTGTGGCTGTGCCAAAAATATATTTTTAGTGGAGAAATGTAAACACGGCAGGGGTATCGAAATATACCGTAACCAGAAATCGGCAGGAAATATCACAATATATTGTATAACTACATTGTAACTATTGTATACTACAAATCACTATATATATTGTGTTAATTCTACACTGTAGTAACTTAAATAATTCAGTGTTTGTTTAAAAGTGTGCCTTAAGAGCCACAGTGGAAACTAGTAAAGATGATTGTGACCGATAGCATTATAAAAAATATTGCTAAAAGTAATAAATATCGTGATAACGTCGTAACTGCAAACGTTATGTATATGCTAAACTGATATCGTGAAAAAGCTGACCTTAAACACACAGAATATAATCTTTTTTTTTTACAGAAATCGCCTTACAGCAGGTGTCCATGTTCTTTAGATCTGACCCAAAATGGGAGATCATTGAGCCTTTAAAAGACATTGGTGAGTAAAGCTGTTGAATCTTCATCTTAAGCTCTCCTTCTATAATTCCTGTTTCTGCCCTCATACGTTATTGCTAAAAATCTGTTTCACAATGAAGATTTTGCAAGTAAAAAGTAGTCAGTGCCGTGTCGTGGTTTGGGGTCGGAATTATTTGTTGCAGGAAAAAAATGAAAAGATCAACCTTGATAGATTGATTTGTTGATGTTGTATTGATGACGCCGTTTCTATTCAGACCCGAGTGTCAGACGCTGCAGTTTACTTTGAGATGTAGAGCGTTCATGACATCTCCATTTCAGAGACTCGTGGGAAATATTTCCTCTAAAAACAGAGCGAGTTTCACAGTCGGGATGCATTTGGGAGGAAACTTTCTCTGCTCTTTACTCAAGATGATTTATCATTTACAGTCAGAGGTGTCGATTTAATCTGTTGATGTGTGTTTTTTATAGGCTGGAGGATACGAAAGCGGTACTTTTTAGTCAAAGACAAAGATCAGCCCAAAGACAAAGAAGTTTTAAGTTGGGTGAGTTTCATTTTTAGGCACTTGTCTCATACAAACTCAAAGCCAAAAGCGCATAAAACCGTACTTAGTTTGTTAATCCAGAACTTTGACCTTGACGTGTTTAATTCTCATTATTATGTAAAAATGATGTAGATCTTTGTGTTGCTTGTGCGCCACTTAACAAACGTATTAATCTCTTCACATTATACAACAGTTTTGTGGCTAAAGTAGAAATTTAGCAACAGTCGTAATAGCCATAAAACGTTTCTTCAATTCTAGGTCGATTTGGGTCCGGATAAATTCTTGTCGGACAAAGATCTCCAGTCTGCAATGAAGCTGCTTCCCATTTTGTCTGTAAGTCCTCTATAAACCAAACTTCTATATACACTTCTTGTATACGTTATCATTTGTAACAAATTTAATGTAATGCGATTTATCATTTTCACTCCATTTCTAAACCTTATTAATTGTGTCCTGTACCTTTAAGACCTCGACTTCTGTTATGATTGTCTGTTTCTTAAGAAATTGTACATTCACTTTGTCCATATCTAAACTACATACCACAATGCTAGGCTTATGTGTTTAGGAGGCTGTTGCTAAGTGGTTGCCAGGATATTCTGGATGGTTGGTAGAACATTGGAAAATGGTTGCTAAAAGGTTTTGGGGTGGTTGTTTAGAGCTTATTAAGGTCAAGGAAAAACAAGCATCAGAAACCGTGTACTTTGTGTTATAAATCTGAACATTGATGGAAAAGCTTTTTTCATGCTACTTGGACTAACACATTGATTTATAATGGCAATGTTGCAGACAGTCTGCTTGTTGTGAAGATGTTCCTGTGGCTGAACTGACCCTGTCTTTGTGTGTGGGATCGAATCTTTGGATGTTTTGTATGCGACTGTCATGAGGCGCCATCATGTGCTCTTGTTTTTCCTGCTCGCCTGGTTTTCTTCCATGAGCGGCTGTACAATAATATTCACAGATGGAGCTCACAGAGAGTCTGTGTTTAGGCAAAATGAACATAGAATATACTGTATTATAGCGTAGCTATAGAAAATGGTCCATTTCAATTTACCCGGGAATTAAAGTTCAACTGAACTGTCAGATTTAAGAAGACGTATAGTCATGATGTCTGCATTCCAGGGAAGCAGAGTAAAACAACCCAACAGCGATACGAGCGATTAATATGAAATACATGACAAGGTCATTTCGGCTCTTGGGAAATATGTAGGAGTTCTAAATGCTAAAGTATTGCTATAGAAAATCAAAAAGAAATGTGTGTTTGGAGTTGTTTGTGGTTTTTTTATGCGTTTTTGTTTTTTGTCTTGTAGCATCCAAACATCTCTACGGCCAGTTTCGCCACCGCAAGCGAATCGTCTGCACTTATTATTCGGGTTTTCAGCGAGAAAGGAACGCTTAGGGATCACATTTCCAAGGTCAGTTGGTTTCTTGTCTATAAAATATGTCAAAAGCATTCCTGTTTTTAGCCGTTAAATGAAAGTTTGTTCTGTTTTCTGTCATTCCTTTTCTTTCTTGTCTGGTTATGAATTTGCCAATTCTTCAGGTGAAGCCAAAAGAACCCTTTCTGAAGAAGTACTGCAATCCCAAAAAGATCCAGGGTTTGGAGCTGCAACAGATCCAAACATATGGAAGACAGATTCTGGAGGTCTGTATTGATACAACAATTTATTTATACTCCTCTCAGACTTTCTGTTTCTAAAACACAAACTAACTGGACCTGTTTTGTGTATATATACAGTAATCTTGTGTCTATGTATTTATTCATCAATATTTCATCTAACTCTCTGCTTGGATTTTCTTAATTTTTGCATCATTTGATCTTAAGTTACCAATTTAATATTCTTTTGCTATCTTACGCGCACTAAAATTTAGTTCTGAAAATCTTGTTTTTGTTTTATTATTTGTTACAACAGGCACTGAAATTTCTCCATGATAAGGGTTTCCCGTATGGACATCTCCACGCATCTAATGTTTTGGTAGAAGAGAACACGTGCAAACTGTTGGATATAGAGAATTCATTACTGGGATTGCCGTCATATTATAGACCATATTTTGCACAGTTCAGGAAAATTAACGTAAGTTTCTTTTACAGACACTTTCTTAAATGGTTAAACAGTCATTCCCCCTCACAATATTATATATGATGTTTTTTTTTTATTAGACAACAGAAAGCATTGACGTCTATTCATTCGGACACTTGCTTTATGAAATGACATACGGACGCCCGCCAGATGCTGTACCTGTGGATCAGTACCCTCCCGCTCCGTTCCCCTCCGTAGGTCAGTACAATCATCTGTTTATTTGAATCGTATAAATATTTTCTGGGATACCACCGAGCCATAAGGTGTCGGAAATCAGCACTGACCGTTTGTTCAATTTCCCCGCAGTATCCGTACTTCAATCCATTTTGTCCACTGAAGCTTGCAAAACGGGAATGCCAACCGTTTCCCAGCTCCTTCAAACACCGTGAGTTTACACGTTCAGGCCTACACTGTAAAAATGCAATTTAAAATATTCCATAAAATAAAAAAATACTTAAAATTACATGTTGCATTATCTTTTTCTGTAATTTGATGGGTTTTTTGACCATCATTCAAAAATAAGTGAACAATCAGTTTTTGGACATTATCCTTGAATAAAGATCCCTTGAAATTCTGAAAAAAAATATATTTTTAAAGTGAATGTAGCTCAGATTAACATGTAAATAGCTAAAATCTAAATTTTTGGAAACTTTTAACAATTATTAATGATGTCACCATTGAAAGCTCTTTGCAGTTTTTGTGTTTTTCAATATTATAAAGAAACTCTTGTCGTAACAGGTTGTTCAGTGATGTGTCGCTGTTTAACTCAGAGAAACCCCAGTTTAAGGTAAAGAAAACAAACTACAGTCAAAATAACTTGCATTTAAAAGCTCATTAATATGTATAATTTTTCACTGTTTTGAAATTGCAGATCAGTTCCAAATTAAAGGAGGCATTGAAATCGTCTAAAGAATGTTTAGAAAAGCGTCTGGTGGAGGAACAGAGGACGGTCAGTTCATGTCAATAGTGACAGTAACTCTCCTTAAGAAATGTTACCCAAGTTCTGCAATTTCATAAAGATGAATTGATGACTGCAGTGTGGGAAAAATGGTTTTATCATGAACCCTGATGTCTGGTTGTGTGTACTAAACTGTTCTTAGAAGTCCTGTCAAATTATGGAACTGAAACTTTGTGTGTTTCAGATCCATCAGCAGAAGAGGCTGTCGAGAGCGCAGTCACACCACGGGTCAGAGGAAGAGAAGAGGAAAAGGAAGATCTTGGCCAGAAAGGTAAATATGTTTCACAAAATGAATGCGGTGTGGTCATAATATCTATTTTTTAATAATGTTGAAATCAATCTGGCTATTTTGGTTCTAGAAATCCAGACAGTCGACTTACGAAAATGAAGAGGATCTCTCTGTGAAATACAATAATAACTCTGGTATGTTTCGTTAAGCAGTTTTTTAATCAAAGCATAAACTAAAAAAAACAGCTTAAAGATAAATTGCAGCATTCATTTTGAATGTAAAAAAAATACATATACTATAAAATATGATATAATAAAAATAGCCAAAGAAAAAACAAAATAAAAAGAATTAAATATATCCAAAAACACTCACCTAAAGCATTATTAGGAACACCATACTAATACTGTGTCTGCCCCCTTTCGCCTTCAGAACTGCCTTAATTCTACGTGGCATTGATTCAACAAGGTGCTGAAAGCGTTCTTTAGAAATGTTGGCCCATATTGATAGGATAGTATCTTGCTGTTGATGGAGATTTGTGGGATGCACGAAGCTCCCGTTCCACCACATCCCAAAAATGCTCTATTGGGTTGAGATCTGGTGACCGTGGGGACCATTTTAGTACAGTGAACTCATTGTCATGTTCAAGAAACCAATTTGAAATGATTCAAGCTTTGTGACATGGTGCATTATCCTGCTGGAAGTAGCCATCAGAGGATGTGTATATGGTGGTCATAAAGGGATGGACATGGTCAGAAACAATGCTCAGGTAGGCCGTGGCATTTAAACGATGCCCAATTGGCACTAAGGGGCCTAAAGTGTGCCAAGAAAACATCCCCCACACCATTACACCACCACCATAATTGCATTAATGAGAAATTGAACAGGTGTTCCTAATAATCCTTTAGGTGAGTGAATATAAGACTGAGGACACTGCAATTGGTGTTCAGATTTGGGCTTTTTTGTGTATTTTTTCATTTAAAAACTAAAGCACAGTATATAAAAAGAGAACTATAAATACATTATTCATAATAATTATGTGTCTTATATTGAATAAATAAATAAAAAATAGGAAATAAAATACATAATTCATAAAAACAAATTGTATAAATACATTTTCATTGCCTAGCATTAAATACCGTTTCCATGGTAACAGAAGTTTCTCCGCTTTCCCTCTCGCTTTAGGATTATCGGTAAGCAGCTAGCTAACATTACCTTGCCTGCCAATGCTTAGCGGTGTGTTTATAGTTTCCATGGTAACAGTTTTTACCCTCCTGCTGCAGGATCATAGGTAGATAGCTCGGCTAGCTAGCGTCAGTTGAAGTTAAAGGGATACTAAAAAATAAATCCTGTCTTTTATTCACCCTTTTGTCATTCCAAAGCTATAATTTGATGTTTTATTTATTAGGTTAAATTACTGACTCATGGCCCTTTACAGAAGCGTCTATCATTGCTTAAGAATCTTTGACATTGTTTATGAAGACTATTCACTTTGTGAATTGTTATTTGTCCCTTTAGCAGGTTCCGGTGCGAGTTCACCTCCCACCTGTCCATCCTCACCCACCCCACCTCCTGGATCAGGTATGTCTCATTTATAACTCCCATCAATCCTTCAACATCATATGAGTTTTTCTTTCTTGGTTTATTTGTCATGAGTCTTAGCAAAACTGTTTATCTACATTACATGCAGGTCTGTATTTTATATTTGTCGTATGATGTGGTAAAATGTTTTTGATTGTAACTTGCTTTATACAATGTGTTCACACCGGCCTCTTTTTTTCCCATTCTCCCTTTTCAAAAATGACTAGTCCTACCTGTTGGATCATCTCTAATCCTTCTAATTCCAAGATTACTCATCAGATTACCTAATCCTCTGAAATTGGTTGCCATCTGCATTCATTTTACCAAATCATGATCATCATTTGTAATACGACGTGTCTTCTCGTTCTTAAATGATCAGTAACTTGTGTCTGCCTCTCTCTCTCTGTCTCTCTCTCTTTCTTATGGCTGTCTTCAAAACTAGAGCATGCGCCATTTTGAACATGTGTGGGGTAAAGTAATTCAATAATAATAATCTATTTCCACCATAAAGTTGCAACTCACCCTTCTTCAGTAGCGTCTTCAGATTCCCTCCGACAAAAACCTGTCGCTCATCAATATTAATGTATGCGGATGCATGCAAATGAGGTGTTTCTAGTCTACCGAGAAGGGTTGTGCAACTTTAAAACCTCACAATCTGCAATGGTATGTTTTGGTGAATTGTGATTTTTCGGCAGCAAACTCTCATGACACTATTTTATTGGGATGTTGTGGATTGTGATGTGATTTTTTTTTTCCCATGAATGTATATTTACTTATTTTAGTAATTGATCATTTTTTTGTATTTTTTAAATATTTTGCATTAGGAAGACAAGTGCACTTATAAAAGAGATGACATTGCACCGGTTGGTTAAGAAAGGCATGACCAATGTTGTCAATCACTCATTTCTCTGAAGGTGATTGTAAGTGCACCTTGTATCCAATCGGCACCAAGATACTTTAAAGTCAACGTGAAATCAGGTGTCCCCATTCACTTTCTTAATAACATTTAGTCGATTATATTATAAAACAGTCACATTTGATGATCTAACAATTCCAATAGATGTTGTCTAGTCCCGCCTTACATTTTTTCAATACTCGACATCACTCTTTAATAAGTTTTATTACGAAAGTACAATGTGCGACATAACATTTCATGTTGGCTTTAAATGTTGTGGTAAGTATGTGTGTTGGTCTTTCAAAATGTAACCGATTCTAATTGACTGTTTCCTCCCATGAATGCAGGAGCGCCTCCAGCACCTCCTCTTCCCACTCCTGCTGCTCCGCCTCCTCCACCACCTCCCCCTCCTCCAGGGACCGTCTCCAGCCCGCCATCCCTCACACCCCCCAGTGCCAACGGCGTGGGCCGAGGGGCTCTCCTCAGCTCCATCCAGTCCTTCAACAAAGGCAAACTGAAAAAATCAGAAACCGTCGATCATTAGGTCCACGCTTGTGAAGAAGTTGGGAGCGAAAATGCGGCAATTCGTCCACTCGAACTGTTTCATGGCTTTTAGCTGCAGCGGGCGAAGAATGACTGTGTTTATATTTAAACCTCTATGATGTTTGTTCACTTGTTTAGTTGTTTTATTTCCATGATAATTCAGTCAGCGTTTTCCTTAAGCTGCTCAAAAAATTCCACTTGGACCAGCTGTCTGGCACATTTATTACAAATAAAAACTGGATTTTATGGTTGGTTCATAAAACGAGCAGCAGAGTTAAATTTTTAATGATTTCAATGAGGTGAATTGAACCTGACATTTTAATTCCACGACTTGCAATACTTTCCCGTTTTTGTTTTCCTATTTGGTTCATTTTGGAGAATTTGTGGTGGGGATTTTAAGCGTTTGCCGCATTTACCATTGTGCCTAAAAAAGCTGAGAGCATTCTTTGTTCTCTTTGTAATTTGGAGCTACATTGTTCATATTTTCTCTTAAAATCAATATTTGTATGCCTATTCTGCAAGATCACAATCAGTACGTTGCACAAATAATAACAAAACGCATTTATTTTTATGCCCCTTGCGACATGCTGTATGATACGACTATAAAAGTACAGTTACTGATTTACCAGTGATATAATTGTATAATGGCCATTGTGATGTCATTTGTGCAATCCATTCCCATTGGTCATTATCATTTTAAAGCAAGTGGGCTGATTTTGCACACCTGTTGGAAGAAAGAAACTTCCCCATTTATGCTTATTGCAGGGTCAACTTGAAAACCAGATCCAGTTATAACCTTGAATGATGTACAGTCATGCACAGTAGTTCACCTTTAACGTCATGTTTTGCTCTTGTGACAGTGAAACCATTTGTATATAGACTCATGGCAGTTAAATACAGTAATTCCTCGCTTTATTTTTATTGTGGGGGAAAAGTTGAACAATGTTTTCATTTTTCGCTGCAGCACTTTTCCGCTGAATATTTAGCAGCGGTCCTGAAAAAATAAAGTTTACAAAGTTTATGTCAGTAGGGGACAATGTCTTGAGTATCTTTAAAAAAGAAGAAATTTGCCAGAGATATGTGCCCTCTGTAACATTGCCAGAACCATAAAAGCACTGAAGGTGAACGTCCTCAATGCTTAAAAAACAAATGTTTTTCCTGTTCTAAAACTTGTATTGGAAATATTTTAAAACAATAATATTGTTGTGATTTTAGTTGTAAACATTGAAGTAAAGACAAAGTCAATTAAACAGATCTTATGTGATTTATTTATTATTTATTTTCGACATAATTAAAATCTAATATGAAATTATTGTTACATATAAACAATGTATATACATAATGGTAAGTAATAAACCCTAAATGTTTCCTATGGTGTGACACAAACATTTTTGAAAACTGTTAATCATATATTATTTTAAATATTCATATTTATAATATAAAAAAGCTTTTTTTCTAAATCTTTTGCTCTGCATAGAACACAATGGTAAAAATAATGTTTATAAAAAATCTGAAAAACAAAATAAGCACAAAGTACATACTGTTTGTATAACTAATCGCATTAAAGCTATGCTTAGTTATGTATTTTATATTGTTTTAAATATAATAACCTAGAATAATTACAGATACGTATCTAACTAAACCTATTTGAATTATCTTTAATTGATTAACACTTATTTCCATAATTTCCTTACATTTTATCGAGCGTTGGGCAACAAACCGATTTTAAATGTTTTATTTTTCTTATTCTATAAAAAGATTTCTGTCTTGCCCTTGGACACCAAATGACAGTCTGACGGAAACTTCCGAGTCCGTCATGATTCTCCTGCGCTGATTGGCTGCGGTCACCGAGTTTCCTGTTCAGCCTTTACAACGTGCTCTCTGATTGGCCGAAACCGATGTCAGGACAGTCCCGCCCCCACACAGAGGACAGTGAAACATGGCGTCGTTGAGGTGTTTCCTGCGTTCAGGAAAGGTATTCACACTGAAATATGAATAGTTTGTAAGATATAACAGTCGTGTTGTTCAGCAGAGGGTTTTATGAATGATATTCGATGTGTGTTTGTCTCTCAGAATGCCGTTTCAGTGGTTTTGCGGAGGGAGTTTCACAGGACTCCGCCGGCTGCTGTGCAGGTCAGTGATGCTGCCTCACCTTCAGCAGATGCTGCGTTACATAAAACGCATAATTTATAACGATTCTGCCTCAAAACCATGTTTCATTCATCATTATTAGTATGTTTTTGTGTGTCAATTAAATGTAGAATGTCACTGTGTGTTTAATATTACATGCATGTCAAGTGTAAACTGACAAAAACAAAAGGAGACCATGGAAGTAACTTATTTTTGGATTTCTATCGTTGTTATACTTCGTTTGGGACTGTGTACAGTAGTAAAAACTGTTTGTTAGACATTGTGGTGTGTGTACAAGTAATCACTTGGTTTTGGACATCTACCACCATAGAAATGCTATGTTTACATGTACTATGGTAATATATGTTTCAGATTATGCACAATGGTAATAACTTGTGTTTTGGACATTTACTGTGTACCATAGTAACACCAGGGTATTTTGAAAACGTGCTTTGTAATTTGGTGATGTAGTAATTCCATAGGAATTGGACATGGCACCACTGTAATATTAACATCCGTTTAATTATTGCAGGTAACAGTCAGAGATGCCCTCAACCAGGCCATGGATGAGGAGCTGGAGAGGGACGAAAGGGTTTTCCTGCTCGGAGAGGAAGTTGCACAGTATGATGGTGCATATAAAGTAAGTGTTATCTGAGGATGTGATGGGGACGCTGATGTTAAGTAGTATGTTTTTTAATTGTAGATTGATAGGGACATGGGGATGAATGACGTTTGTTTGGGTTACAGATTAGTAGAGGCCTATGGAAAAAGTATGGAGACAAGCGCATCATCGACACGCCAATCACAGAGGTGAGAGTTTTTTCTTGTGCCTTTTGTGCACGTAATACAATGTACTTTATTAACAATGAAACTTTGCTTCATATTCACATGATGTTCTCAGATGGGATTTTCTGGTATTGCTGTCGGTGCAGCCATGGTGAGTTGTTGCTAAAGCTGTACAGGATAGTACCGCTAAATGGAAAAAATCCCAAACATTCAATTCCTCTTTCAGGCGGGTTTGAGACCCATCTGCGAGTTCATGACTTTCAACTTCGCCATGCAAGCCATTGACCAGGTCATTAACTCCGCTGCGAAGACGTACTACATGTCTGCCGGGTTTCAGTCCGTTCCAATCGTGTTCCGCGGGCCCAACGGAGCGTCCGCTGGCGTGGCGGCCCAGCATTCCCAGTGCTTCGCCGCCTGGTACGGACACTGTCCGGGGCTGAAGGTGGTCAGTCCCTGGAGCGCCGAAGACGCTAGGGGGCTCCTCAAATCCGCCATACGGGACGATAACCCTGGTGAGCTTTGCAGTCGATGAGGCAGATGTTCATGATTTGAACTTTTGACTAACGTCTTGTGTAATTGCAGTGGTGTTTTTGGAGAACGAACTGATGTATGGAGTTCCATTTGAGGTGTCTGAAGAGGTACAATCGAAAGACTTCCTCCTACCCATCGGGAAAGCAAAGATTGAAAGACAGGGTGGGTAACGGTAGAATGAATAAATGTAGAATTGCTGTAAATTGAATCGAGGTTTTGGAAGGTCTAAATGCAAATAGAGTACATGTTTTTGACTAAATTGATCACTGCGTGTTATAAATATCATTGTTATGATGCAGGCAACCACATCACGGTCGTGTCTCATTCACGAATGGTCGGACTGTGTCTCGACGCTGCTGCGGTTTTGGCCAAGGAGGGCATCGAATGTGAGGTACCGAATCGTCTTTTCACTGATTCTTTCAAATTTAAATTAAGACCGCTAGCTTCAATCTGCATTTTTTGCTTAATGACTGTATTTTTACAAAACTAAATCAATTGAAATTTAATTCTGCAGGTTGTCAACTTGCGCACAATCCGACCACTTGACGCTGAAACCATTGAGACGAGCGTCATGAAAACCAATCACCTCATCACTGTAGAGGGGGGCTGGCCTCAATTCGGAGTGGGAGCGGAGATTCTTGCCCGAATCATGGAGGGTAAAACATTGCTGTGGTTGTTTTGATATAAGCTCTGAACCCTCCTCTGTAGGCCTCTCAAAGATAAATTATTGTTTTATTTTTCAATTCAAGGTCCTGCTTTCAGTTTCCTCGACGCCCCGGCTGTTCGAGTCACGGGCGTTGATATTCCAATGCCGTACGCCAAGATCTTGGAGGACAACAGCATACCACAAATCAAGGACATTATCTTCTCCATCAAAAAGACGTTGAATGTTTAACGCATTATCTCCCGATCAAGACAATGTTTAAAAATAAATACCGCATCTGCTCTCCCGTTTTACATCGGTGATCGCTGAATAGGAATTGCTCTTATATCTTGTACATGTTTTTCTGTTACACGGGTCTTTCCTGTTCCCGCATTGGTGCCGTCACACTAAAACAAAATTATTTTCTCATTTTGACTAAAAAATTATGTCATACAAGACATTCATTACGGCCATAAACAAAGAACCATGTGTATTATTATTATTATTATGATGTAAATTCTTTACCTGAAAAATAAACTTTTATCAAAAGGGCTGCAAGACTGAACGTGATTATTCTTTAATATCATCATTATGGAAATATGTATCTGATGTTGAGACTGCCTGTTTGTATATTGTTTATAGTCCAGGACGCTTAATAGTACTTTGTATCACAGTTAAATTAAGACATTTAAGTCAATTGAAAAAGATATATACTTTATAAGTAATATAACTGGTGCATCTTAGACAACACAATCACATTGATATATTGACTTGTCAGTGGAAGTTGTTGTTGATCAAGACACCTAAAATTTTCTAAGTTTAAGAACTGGGAGGGACAACGCCCCTATAAGTTGAATATTGTGAATATTTATGTAATTTTGTGGGGGATAGTAGGGCCGGCAATGTCAAAAGATTGTTGAATTTTTGTGAGAATTTTGGTCATTTTATTTACATTTTAATGAAAAATCAATAGAGTATTAAGAGGATATAGATATATATTATATGAATGTAGATTAGATTCGAAAAAATTAAAACGTCTACAATAGGGCGGGGCTTTGTGGTGGGCGTGTCGTTTCCGGTCAGTCCACATTGTTATTTGTATCATCTGTCCTGTTCTTCTTAATCCTCAACTTTACGTTTATTGTACAAACTGTATACACATGTAAAATCAGTTGCTTTGGGAAACGATAGCTTTACAATGCCTTTATAATTAATGGAATTACCAAAAGAATCAGATTGAGCCCACAGGAACGCAAACCAACCGCGTTTACAGATCTAACGTTACACTGTCCTCCATGTTTCTGATGCATCGGACGAAGAGTCGAGACTAAAAATCAGACGTGTTTCAAACGAGGTAACGTTAATACATATACAGGCGTTTATATTCGCATTAATGTAATCGATTCGTTATTTAGTGCTTGTTTATGCGTTAATACGGTGTTCTTGCATAAGCTTTAGCAGATGTGCGAATGCGTTGTCTTTTATAACTATTGAATTTTTTTCTCATAATCTTGAAGTAGCTTTTTATACTGCTAGTTGTATTTATTTGTTAATCTTTTATTGCGTTGCATCTTTATGTGGTGGGATGCAGGGAAACCCGAAGTAGGCGTGTTGTATGCGCAAACCGATTGGCGTATGGCGCAGCATGATCTCGCGCTGCCGTGACGTCATTATCCGATCGGTCTGCGCAGAACTGCATGAAGTCGTGCGCACCCTTAAAATATAATCACGCATATATAACGAATGTTTCTGTTCTGACTCTCATTTTTACTAGACTTGTAACTAACAGTTTAAACTTTGAAGTAATGTGCATTTTATTGTTAAAGCAGGTGAAGTTTGGACCCCAAAAGGCTGCAGACATTATTTTACCATAACTGAATAGGTACCAGACAATTGGCCTCATGGAGAATGGCGACTGGACACACACGGTTTGTAAATTGTCTTATTTATTTAAAATAATAACACTTTTTATTTATATTTATTCATTTATTTTTACATTTATGTATAAAAATTAGTGGTGGGCATAGATTATTTTTTTAAATCTAGATTAAAATGGCTCATTTGAATTCTGTCAAAGGCATTCAGAATATGTGTGATTTCCAAAAAATGACTAAAAGTAAGTCTTTGAGAACGGGTTTCTCAAGCCAGGTGGCGCATTAGACCAGGGGCTCATCTCCTGTTTCCAAAATGCATCACAAACTGCTTGAGAAAGCTGTTCTACTATGATAATTGGTGATGAAAATAAATTATGTTCAATAAGATGTACTTGTTGTTAATTCCGCATTAGCTAAGGGATGCTTTGCGTTTAGGTGGTACTTGAGTCTGGAAGAGCTCCTACAGTACATTTACATTTAGTCATTTAGCAGACGCTTTTATCCAAAGCAATTTACAAAGAGTTTAGGGAGCAACAAGCGATATGTCATACAGGAGCCACAATACATTAGGTGCCAATACAAATTTACTGGTTTCAACTAAAGCTAAATCAATGCAAAGACGCGATAGACCTACTTACGGCGCGAATGAAGCCCTGGTCATGAGATGATGAGGTGGCGCGAATGACGCGAATTGCGCGAATCACGCGAGTTGAAAAATCTCGTTCTCGCCCGGTACAGTGCAATTCAGCTAGGTATACATCCGCGCTAAAATATCAAGGGTGAAAGTCATCATAGCTTGCGTAGTATAGACCCAGCTCCCAACCCAACTTTGAGTATAGATTAACGGCGACATTTTTTTTATCGCGCGATAAGAGTCTCACCTTAACACAGCACGTTAACGGCGTTAACGGCCCACCACTAATAAAAATATTTATTAACTAAATTCTCACTACATGTGTATAGTGTTTGTTATGCAAAGTTCTTGGTCATATTAATAAATGTTACAGTTTATTTCATTTATTTGTTTGATTTATAAAAATCGCTTATTAAATAATGGCTCGATTCACTGAGCATTGTGCTAGCACTTTTATCAATAGCAAGATTGTGGGTTCAATCCTAAAATCAAAAAATGTAGAACTTGAATGCACAGTAAGTCGCTTTGGATAAAAATGTCTGCAGTAACAGCATAAACGTACATCATTATGGTATTTCTCCATTTGATGTACAGAAAAATCTCCAATTGAGATCCACTGGTCTAACTGACATACAAAATGTCATCCGAATGAATAAGGACCTAAATACTAACATTTGATGTAATATTTTTCCTTGAAGCTCTATTTGCCATACTATAGTTTCCATAGTTACCATTGTTTATAGCAGTATTGTCAGCTCAGCTCAACTAATCTTATTTAATGCTGTCCCCCATCATGGCCAGCTAACTCAACAACACACTGCAACATCTGTCCTTTGTGATCTTTGTTGTAGATGACAGATACTGTTACCCTAAATGTTGGCGGCCACCTGTACACAACATCGCTGATGACTCTCCAGCGTCATCCGGACTCCATGTTGGGTGCCATGTTCCGTGGCGATTTCCCAACCACGCGGGATGCCCGGGGTAACTATTTCATCGATCGGGATGGCCCTCTATTCCGTTACATCTTGAACTTCTTACGGACCTCAAAACTGACTCTACCTTTTGACTTCAAAGAAACCGAACTTTTAAGGAAGGAGGCAGACTTCTACCAGATAGAGCCGTTGATTCAGTGTTTAAGCGACCCCAAGCCGCTTTACCCTCTGGACACGTTTGAGCAGGTGGTCGAACTTTCAAGCACCCGCAAGCTGTCCAAGTATTCGAACCCTGTGGCTGTCATTATCACCCAGCTCACCATCACCACCAAAGTTCATGCGTTGCTTGAAGGCATCTCCAACAACTTCACCAGATGGAATAAACATATGATGGACACTAGAGACTTTCAATTGTCATTTACGTTTGGACCATGTGACTACCACCAGGAGGTGTCCTTGAGGGTGCATCTAGTGGAGTATATCTCTAAGCAAGGTTTTACGATTCGAAACACGAGGGTGCATCATATGAGCGAACGAGCCAATGAGAACACGGTGGAGCACCATTGGACATTTTGTAGAGTTGCGCAGAAGGTTGAGGACTAAATAATGATGGCAATGCTTGCAGTGCCAAAATGTGTCCATATGATCACTTTATCATTGATGGAATACCGTTGATGAAATACTGACGAGTAAATGTTGCGCAACATAAACATGTGGCTATAATAAAATAACATTATCAAACATTAAATGTGTAGAGGTAGCTACTTCCTTTGAAACAGTTACGGACGTAACTTGAGAAATACATTATTTTGTTTTCTTTTAATGAGAAGTGAAATACATTATACCTCATATACCTGTTCTCAAATCTGTATATGCAAGTTTAATTGAAATATTTTTTATTTATATTGCATCAGTGTTAAGTTTGTATGTATAATATCTCTGCCAATATTTTATTGTGTGATTTGTGAGTCTGTAAGTTATGCGTCATGGATCCTCGGTGCGTTGGTTTGCATGATTGTCTGCACTACAGTTCATTTACCATTTAGTATGTTCCTTCCCTTCTATTATGTAAAGTATATACTTTGTAATTTGCATGTTGTTCCATAATTTAAACTGCTGGACTGTCCTGTGTGCCACATGTACTCTTTTATCAATACAATACCTCAATGGACGGTTTCAAGTGCATAGATTTGGACAGGATGTGGACTAAATTGCACTGTGAATGGTAATTTGCCATTCTAAAATAATAGTTATTAGGACTTGGGTTAACACTGCCAAAGCAGATCTGTCACAATAAAATCGATCCAATACTGAATTGCATCCGGACATTTTACGGCTTGAGTCCGACCGATTTTATGTTTGTGGAAGAGTTCCATCATGTCTGTAATGAAATTGACCTACGCATTAAAAACAAGCTTTCATCTTCCATTTTGTGTTCCTTAAACTCTGCTTTTTAAAGGGATAGTACACCCAAAAATGAAAATCCTTTCGTTGTTTACAAACCTGTACAAATTACTTTGTTCTGATGAGCACAGAGAAAGATATTTGGAATAATATTAGCAGCTTTCAGTTCTGGAATATAGTTGACTACCATAGCAGGAAAAGTTAAATGGTGGTCAAAGGTGCTCCAGAACTGTTTTTCTAGATTCTTAAATGTTGGGTCCCAACAGAATTTTTTTGTTTGTTTCTATGGTAGTGGATGATATCCCAGAATTGAAAAGTGCTTACATTTTTCCAAATATCTCTCTTTGTGTTCAACAAAACAAATGCATTTTTGCAGGCTTGAAACAACCCATTATGTTTAAAAGCTTTATTTAAAAAGATGGCTAACGATCCCATTTTACACTGGAACAGATTTGTATATGAAATATTTAGTCAAAATTCAAAATGTATGATAAAGATGCTTCTTTTTGTGGGGCTTTCAGAGATGCAAAGTAACGCCAAATGAAGTTGCTGCCTGTTTTATTGATTTGACATAACGCATGGTTTTTCAAACCAAGTCTTATCCTTTTAGAACAAAATTAATCCAGTTGTACTTGTGCTACTGTTAAAAAGAAGTCAAGGAAATACTGTGATATTTGTGATAACTTTAAAGATGATCCCAAAAAAAGAGACAGTGGAAGTCCTACATGTTATCATTTGCGGGGTGGAAGAAACCAGATGTAGGCAGCAGCGGTGAAGGGGTGTTAACAAAGAGACTTTATTACAACAAGGCAAAACAAAAGCCCACGATGGGGAAACAAAAACAGACTAAATATATAATTAAAAAACAAAGACTTCCCACGAGGGGGGCAAAAACTAAACTATGGCAGACCAAAACAACGTCACAAAAAGGCAAGGTAAGCTAAGGTATCCACAGATTACGTGCAGGACAGCCAAGACACGACACGACACGACACGACACGACACGACACGACACGACACGACACGACACGACACGACACGACACGACACGACACGACACGACACGACACGACACGACACGACACGACACGACACGACACGACACGACACGACACGACACGAAACGAACGAGCACAGGACAATGAAACAATGAGGACTATTTAAAGGGGAACAAACACAGGATGATTAATAGGGACCAGGTGACGGGGATTAAACACTAAGGAAAGGCTAAACGAGACGAAAAGGGCGGGAAACACAGACGAGACATGAGAAAGAACATGGCCAGCAAATATATAAACAAAGCCATGTCTTTCTCACACAAAACCCTAAGGCTATGCCATGGCTCCGCCCACAGACCAAGAATAGACATGACAAGATGGCAGAATCAAATGTTAGATGTTTGCCAATGAAGTCCGATTATTGAGGTCTTGGGAATTCTTTTCAATAGAAAGGTTCTTGCCAATTTGATAACAAAATACAAAACTTATTCAAAATATGTTGTCTGACATTGTTAGACATTGCTTGTCTGACAAAAATGGTCTCTCAATACTGAAAAAAAATCACATGTGCCAAAAGATCAAACTTTATTACTCGAGTCAACAAAGCAGATATATATCCTCAGATCAGGCTTCGTTAGGTTATCATCACTTTTTATAAACCTCCCAAATTTGCCTGCCCTAATAATTTATCTTATTTCAAAGCTTCTTTGTAATGGTAGTGAGTTGCCAATTAGTCTATTGATAAAAACATATTAAAGTGAACTTATTAAAAACATATTACAAAAGGCTTGATATTGTTTTACCACGGTGCAGGATTACTTATTTTCCCAAAGCTACTAAACTGAAACGCAATATATTTCAAATACATCTACTAATAATGGTGTCAAAAGTGCATGCAAGTTGTTTTCTAAAAAAGAACAATGATACTTTGTATTTTTACAGTGATCAATCTGTGTCATACTATGTGCTAACTATAGCTACAAATGCCAAAATTCACCAGGCTAAACGTGTATTCAAAGCTCTGAATAAGCCGAAAGGAAGGGTGATAAATTGGTGTAAACTGAGGAGGTGAAGTCCGTCTTTTCTTTGGATAAGGGGATCTGCCAATATTCCATTCCATTCCATTTTCTACCGCTTATCCGAACTACCTCGGGTCACGGGCGGATCTGCCAATATCCCTTTGTTAAATCCAGTGTTTTTATAAAAACAAGCTGAACCAAGCCAATCGAGCAATTCATCAACCCTCGGCATTGGACATGCGTTGAATTTCGTCACAGCATTCACCTTGCGATAGTCTGCACAGAATCACACCGAGCCGTCGGTTTAAGTTACCAAAACTATTGGGCTCGCCAAATCGCTGCTGGACTCCAAAATCCAGCATGGTGCTTAATTTTGTCTGAACCACTCTTTTTTGTTCAGGTAGCCGATACCGCCGGCTGCGCACTACCATGCCTGACTTAGTCTCTATATGGGGTCCTGGATGAGAGTAGTGCGGCCAGGCAGGGGCGAGAACACATCCGCAAACTCCGCTTGCAACTTGGCAACAACGGTGATCTGGGATGGCGAGAGGTGATCACCATCTGGGGCCAGAGCGAGAGATTGACTTTTAGTGCTCCCTTCTGGCCCGAGATCATCCTGTCTACTTATCCCCGTCACCAGCATCACCGCATCCACCTCACTCCATTTTTTTAGGAGGTTGAGGTGGTATATTTGATGTGCCCCGCTTCTTTCTGATCATTCCACCTCATAATTGAGATCCCCAACTCGCAGTCTGACCACAAAGAGCCCTTGCCACTTGGCGAGTAATTTAGGGATCTATGTTGGGAGCAATATGAGTACTTTCTCTCCCAGTGTAAATTGGAGTAATCTGGGACCCCTGTTATATTGCTGGCTTTGTCTGTCCTGGGTATGTAACAAATTCTCTATAGAGTGCCACCCAAATGTGTGGAGTTTTGTTCTCCGGTCCATAACATACTGAATTTGTTTTTTGCTATCGGCGGTTTCTAGCAATCGGCCATCGGATTAGATTTAGCCGCCTGGAGAAGCAATTCCAGACGGCACTTTGACTAACTGGGCTGTATCCTGCTTTGACTGAGCGTCTTAGGTCACTCGATACAAATTGTTTTTTTTCAATTGCAAGATACGGATAGGAGAGCGGTCGAGATGGCTTGAGAAGCTGCTCGTCAATGGTGCGGACCTGTTCAAAGGGATTTTTGAGCGACTCGTCCTGAGACAGTTCCAGAGGAAAATCATCGCACAGAGAGAGATTTCTACTCTCAACAGCGCTCCATTCACTGTACCTTAAATCAGGCTGTGTTGAATTGAGGTTTGGTTATATCCTGAATCCACCAAACCCTGATACGTACCCTCCTTAATACTCACAGGTATTTGGTACAAGCCAGTCTGATCTAGGGCAGCCTGTGGGGCGTCGGGGAACTGGATCATCGTACCATTCTCCGTAACGGGACAGGGGTCCATAAAATGACCAGGATTCCCACACCGCCAACAGAACGGCCCAGACCTCCCCGCCGCCCTAGTGGCAGGAAGCAGGCCAAAAGATTGGTGAGGAAAGGGCGGAGGGACGGGGGCGGCAGCGCTTCTGTACAGGCCTGCGCCTCTGGGAAAAACTTCCAGTCTTCCTGCTGTGCCTGGACGAGGGCTTGGAAACACCTTTCCCGTTCTTCACTGAGACCCAGCAGGGCTTGATGTTGTTCACGGTAAAGACCAGCAAGTGATTGGAATTCATCCTTAAATGGCAATCCTGGCGGGGACTGCATACTGGCGGCGGCATTCTCCTCCCTTCCCGGGCTCCGGCAACAGTGTAACAAAGTCCAAGTAAGAAAGGAAGGAGAAAGGGTCGGCGAGGCTGGGACTCGGATTTATTCAAGATAATAAAAGATACAAGAGCGCCACTGCACATTCACTGGACAATAGCTCAAAACACTGTTCAGCATCAGATTCCCATCTCCGGGTAGCATGTGTCTGTAGTGAGTACCCAGCTGGTATCTCTCTCTCCTTTTCGTCTCCTCGATTTGGATTTTAACCGTCTCCGCACCAATCACAGGAATGAGACACAGGTGTTCATAATGTGCACTTGACCTACTTACACACCGCGCTCGTCTCCTGCCTCCATCTCCCGACATAGACCTAGCTGAACCACGCCCCCCTCACCACACACCTTAACCATGCTCAAACTATCTTACAAAGCCACCTTGGGTATAATACAACATATGCTCTTACACGGTTCCTCAACAGCTGCTTTATTAATGCATTTCCCAAGCTTACAAAATACTATTTTAAGAAAAATAATATATTTCATTTAATCAATGCATGCATTTGGTAAACTGTTCAGTTTTAAAGTCTGAGCATGCACGTGAAAAGTAATATCCTCAGACCCTAGCCTTAGAGCTTTTATACATCCAGTGATCAATTGCCACTCCTTTTTCCATTCTCGCCCATGCCTAGTTCATGAATGCGATTCAACAACCAAACAAAACTTGACGTGGTAACAAAGACAACTGAACAAAAACAGGTGGTGCTAAAGAGTAACTAAGGCAACTGACATCAGCTAAGATCAATAATGGCTCATAATTAGTTGAAAGGAAAAGGGAACGCAAAACAACACTACACAACATGCTTACCAGAGATATCACCAATAAAAATAAAATTTCCTACACACTTGATAATAACAAGGCTATCATAACAAGGAACTATGGTGGTTTTCTATTATAGTATTGAGTGTTCTTATATAAAATGATACATTTAGTTAGTTATAGGTTTAATGTATTCTTCAGAAATAATATTGGGCATGGGCCTCATGTATAAGTTTGAGCTCTTGAAAACCAGCATGAACAACAAATATCTTATCTTAACTGCACGTACACTACACATAATTCTAATAAAGAAGTTTGGTTTGTCGCATAGAGTCAAGGACACAGGGTATCTCTAAACAATGAGCTCATTTTTAAAAAAACTAATGTTATGAGTTTGAACACTTGAACATCTGCACACACACCAAATATCTTTTAACACTAAGACATACACCCCACACACTTTTGTTGAGAAGTTTAATTAATCGTATGCAGCCAAGGACGCTGGGTTGCTCATGCTACGCTAAACAATGAGCTAATTTTTAATAAAAACAAGGTTAAATCATGTAGCGTCCGAAAGCCCCGGAAAAGTGTCAAGATAAAGAGGAACCCCTGTCTCTGAGATTTCTTTCTGCGATGGAAGGCCAATTCACCACAAAAGAACCAAACCGAACAGAATGTATACAGAGAAACACAGACACAGGTGGTGTTAATTAAAACTACAGAAACCAAGGAGAACACAATCTGTAACCAAGGAAACTAACAGGGTAATGAATTTGAATAAACAGGGAACACTTTGAAGAACATAAATGTAACATAACCCCAATATGTAATGTAGAATGTAAATCATAAGATATAACATCATCTGATTATGTAATACAGATTACATGTTACTGGTTACTCTAGTCTACAACAATGTATAGACCTCTTCGCAAGATTCAGTTTACAAAACTTCTGTTAGTTGTGCTTTATTAAAACGGTTGCGTTGTGTTAAATAACTGAAATAGGAAGGTCTTCTCAACTCAACTCAACTTTATTTATATAGCGCTTCTTACAATTTTCATTGTTACGAAGCAGCTGTACATGAGACACATTGAATACAAAAAAAACAACTAAAGGCATATACCTGTAAAAACAAGAAAAAGGTGAAAACTACAAAAGACAGACATACAAATGCTCCACACACACAATATGCATACATGCTTACACACATTGACATGCAAACACACTCGCACACACGCACAGTGAAAGCACACATTTGGGATAATGTGGATCAGCATTGTAACCGTGTGTTTTAAAAAATTCCCACAACCACAGTAAATACATTGTTTGTGTTGAAAATTAACATAAAGTCATGTGTTATTAATGTTATGTTTTATTTCTGGTGACAGCCGCTGACTTCACGTGTTTGCGTAACGGAAATTCGTTTATTCCCACTTCAACCCGGAAGTATCGTCTTGAATGAGTAACATTAAAAGTATTTAGTAACTTTAAAACATGAATGTTATTATGAATCATAAAAAGGTTACAAGTATTTGCTAACATTAAAAGACCACCGTGGCATAAATTATGTCGGGGTTGAAAGGGGAATTATCGAATTCGAGTGCACGTGAAGCAGCATGAGTCATAATTGTCATAAGGAGGCGTGGTTTAGCTAGCTTGCTAATGCTAACCTCAATGAAACTATTTAGCTTTATTAAAATAAATCAGATAACATATCATAACAGTTTTGCTGCTCTCACAAAAATTGACCACGGTTTTTACCAATAAAACTACAATTTTACATCATAGCAAATTTTCATAATTGTAGGCTCCCACTCACTAGTTGCAAAAACAGACGTCTCTGAACATCACAGGGCGGGATCTTTCTCTCTTGTATGCCTTCAAAGCTAGCTTGCTAATGCTAACCTCAATGAAACTATTTAGCTTTATTAAAATAAATCAGATAACATATCATAACAGTTTTGCTTTAACAAAAAAATAAAAAAATATGTCTACCACACTTTTAATTTACAGCAAATATTCATAATTGTGGGGTCCCACTTTCCACAGTGAATAACACCATCCACCCCCAAAATCAGTTTAAATATGCTATTACATACTATTACTACATATGTCTCTATTTCTATCTTCAAACTATTTATACAACGCATTATTACGTTGTCGCCCTGCATAAAAATGTAAATAATTCGGCTGTTCTTGAATTATGTTGACATAATATGACACATCGATTTTGTTCCACATTCCTCCAACATTGCAATAACATTAAACCATTTTAAAATATGCACTTCAAATATTAACAAATTTTAAAGCCTATCTAGCGATTTTCGCGATGGCCCCGCCCCCTTCGCCGGTCAGCCACTCGAAGCTGTCGCTCTCAGAAGCTGTGAGAGCCATTTTTGTTTCATGGCACACAGAGCTCGTTGGGTGTCTTTTTTAATGCTATCACAAGGTACTCGGTATAAGGTAAGACAGTCTTTTACAAAACTATGCATCTGTTTGATCGACGAAGCGTGGTGTTTCATCAGTGTATCGTTTATTTTGAGCAGTTACGCCATTGAGACCTCGCTTGCGGTATATGCTCAACTACATTTTCAGTCGGTCTTTTTTTGCCTGTTAGTTTTCTCAAGTAGACACCCAAAGTGGGGCTGAATAACGTATGATGTCTATAAAGTGCTTTTGTTTAGTAACGTAACGTTTAAATGGCCACCTGGCAAGTATAAGGCGATTGTTTAGCTCCCCTTTTTGTCAACTGAGTGTTCCTCTATTGTATTGCGTTGCATCGACGTTGGAAATCGTATTAAATGTAATTGTAGATCATTGACGTTCACTGCTACAAACCGCTGGTTTTGTCGAATCATTTCGCCTTTAAGGTATCATTGGATCTTTTTGCTGCTTTGGTTGCTAAGGAAGATAAAAATAGCGAGACAGGATCTATGTTTTAGTATGCGCGTAGTTACGTCAAACCGCGTGAAGTGTCGCAATTTAGAGTCGCTGCGCGATCTAGCTACTAACTTAATGCATATCTGCGTGGATAAATTCATATTTGTGAATTACGGGCGGTGTTTTATCACTATAACCTGTTATTTGCTCATACATATGTATTTAAATGATCAGTTTTTCTACATGTAAACAAACTACAGTTTTGTGATTATTTTTGATTTCGACGCACGTACAGCAACCTTAAGTAACATATGTAACAACAGCGTATCTTAGCGTGCCAGTTTTTTTCTTATTTGGATTTTTATGTTTGTAAAGATTATAACAATGTTGAAATCTTATTTAATCTTATCTTATTTTGTTAACCCTTATTTAATGTTTAAACTTAAAACTTATTTTTATGATAACTAACGTGTGCATGCGGTTTTTTGTATTTAAGGGCTGTGTCCACCGAGGCGTATTTGCGCGGGTTAAAACGGCAGGAGTTCGGCTAAAAACGCCCGCTGCAAGCGCAGCGTTCTGCCCAAAGTTGAGCAGTTTACAACTCTGGGCGCCCGGTCGGATGACGACGCTGTTCTTGGGGAAAACGTGTAGCTTCAGCGCAGAAAAAAACGTCAACTTGTGCCTTTTTTTTTAAAAGCGCTGCGTTTTTCGTTCAAAACAGTTGAAGAAACAGGTCGGCCGCAGGCGGTGCACACAGCCCCTTATGTGTAATCGTTTTCGCAACCAATCGTAACGTATGTAAAAGGTAAATCTTAGCGTACCATTTTATTTTCTTATTTAGATTTTTTGTTTGTGAAGATTATAACAATGTTGAAAACGTCCCTTATTTCATTTTTAAACTTTTTATTTGTGTGATAACTTGCGCGCACCCTACATGCAGTTTTTACATTCATGCGTAATCGTTTGTACTAGGTCTTCAATCATGTGTCATGCGACAACATATGCAACAGTAATTACGTCTTTATGATGCCTTATCAATGAACTACCTTGACACAATAATCAAAGATAAATGAAGAGGCGCTTAGCAACCCTGTGAGTACTGCAAGTCTGAAGCTAGTTAACCATTAATTATGACGATGCGGTTAGTTGAATTCAGATACAAAACACACAGTTGCGACATTGGTTGTTTGTTTATGCTCTTGTTTGTTGAAGTCTGCTTTTTAGAGGTGTAACGCACTAGGGGTGTAAATCAGACAGTTCATCACGATACCTTGCAATATCGATTGTCTCCACCATCGATGCGAGATTTGCCGATACCTCTGAAATTTTTGCTATTCGATTTTATCGATATTTTGATATTGCTTGCCTAGTTTACACAAGCAGTTACATTTTGAATAACTCACATATACAAGCTAAATATATAAGATAAACGTTTAAATAAATTCTTTGAAAACTACACACTAGGGGTGTGACAAGATTTTCCTTCGAAATTGTGGCCCTTGTAGTCACATATGCTCCCTTAATATATTTGGGAGCATTTGTGTGAGTGAACTAGATATAAGAATGCTGTCTTTCTAATGTCTGATAAAAATGTATTGTAAAGGCAAATCAAAGAGACGCAACGGCAATCAGGGGTCCCGGTGCCGATAGTACAATGTACCTACTTTTTTTTTTTTCTCGCTAGTGTGAATAGGTCTTTAGGAAAGCGTTGTTTTGATTCAAAGTCTTGTTCAAAGTGAAAATGTAATCCTTCTGTCGTTATGTAAAAATATGTTAATGACCCCTGTTTCTGATGCTAATTACCTTTTGTGTATCAATAGCTGTCGCTCAGGATTTGATTACCCTAGTGGTGAGGTGAGGTTAAGGTTTGAATCAGTAGAACACTAAAGGTATCAATTGGTAAAGCATGATGTATATTATCATTTTGTTGTGGTCCTTGTCTGTACTTGCATAAACACAATGGCACATGTCTAAAATACTGTAGTTGTACCATGTTTAAAAATAAGCTTTCAGTGTGTTGACTCATCCACCTGTTGGCGCTCGTTTTGTAGGTGTCAACTAGACATGTGCCGGTGTTCGGTTATACGGTTTACCTAAGTAGTGAAAATGCACGGTAGTGTTATTGCGGGCATGTCAAATCATTGTGATGAAAAATCTTTTCCTTTGACTGGATAAAATAACACTCGCTTACGCTGCATAAGCATCTTGCGAACGCACAGTTGTATGTAAACAGCCTCACGTGGAAGGCGGGGAGTTGCTGACCAAAGGTGAAATATAAGTTATGTCACGCCACTTCTCATATTTACATGTTTCTGAATACCACATAGAAACAAGTAGCCGAATTATAGTGCCAAAATTGCATGGGTTATATTGCCATTTGCTTTCCTGACAGCTGAAGAGTTAGCTTGGTTCACTATAGGCTTGGGCCGTTAGACGATGACATCGGCAATGGCTGCCAGGCATGATGGCATGACACAATTTTCATCATGAGGGTCCGTGGTCGTCCGCACAGTCTAGATGTTGACCGATAATTGATTTTTCTGATATCGATAACTAAGGTTGTGAGGACCTAATGATAACGATTAATTTCCGATAGTTTTTTTAATGGTTTATTTCAAATAAAAAAACACAAATGTAAATAAGCAATGAAGTGTATTACAACAATAAACACTTTGCTTGAACCACTTGACTGCATTGTACTTTTAAATAAAATACATAAATATGAACTACATTGATAAATATCAAAATCCAGTGAATGATTTAAACAGAATTATAAGTTGGTCATTTGAAAAATAATTATAATTTAAAACATTATTGACACAAAACTAGCAGAATGACGGATCCATTGTAATATTTGACAATATATACTGTTGTGTTCACATGCGTGTCTGTTTACATTAAAACGAATGTACTTTTAAACCCCCGTCGAATGTATTCCACTCTGTGCAGACTGTGGTCTTGCGTCTACAAACCAAACCAGCTGTCAGTTTTATTTCCACCTCTAGAGGTCGCTATTTTACACTATACTTGGAACTCTCCACCTGCGTATCACAGTATAGTTTTACCTGCTGCGTCTGGATCAAATGCAACCAGGAAAAACTATCTGTGGGGATTATTGCCGATATTTCAAATTACCGTTATCCGTGTTATCTCAAAACAATAAATTGTCAACCTCTAGACGAGTCCACAGTACGCAGACACATTCTGCGCATGTGTCGACCTCGTCCATTCATTCTTATCCACAGTTGAGTATGATTTTGAAGCTGTGCAACGCGTGTAGACATGTGCCTGGATCACCGCTGTTACCACTAAATCCTGCTGAAACCGAGCTGGCTGCGATAATGCACGGTGTCGATTATTTTATTGATACGTAGGTTGTCTGTGAACCATGGCTCTGGGATCAGTAGGAAATGCTGCTTGATCTAGAAACAGTGGGAACGTGCATTTAAAAAAGCAACACCCATCAAACATGATCATTATAAATATACTTTATTATCATGAAAATACCTGAGGAGGCTTGAGGAACAGTGATAAAAACATGTTCTTAGACATTTCCTAGATCTACTTATGTTATGGTCTTTTTCAACAGTGCGTATTTGGAGTTTCTGCTCGAGAGCGCCCTCTGGCTTTCGGATGCAGCAGCATTTTACTGTTCTTCACTCACAAATTCATAATATATATAAAATTTAATATATTTTCGGTTAACCGGGCAGATGTTTAAACGCATGTGTGCGTGAGACAGATGTAGTAAGTGAACGAAAAGAGTGAATTGTAGTAATGCGCTCACGCTGTTTGTGTGGAAACTTGTAAATGACGACCTGAACTGTGCGCGTCTGCAATCGCAGCGGGAAACATCAGTGCCGCGTGACCCACTTTGTTGACTTATCACACACACACACAGCCCACACTGGTGGGGTCACAATCTACTTGTCTTTTCACATGAAATTACAAACGGAAGAAATTCCAAATTTGCAGACCGTACATGTGCGAATACTTATAGGATATTTTTTAAGGTTTTGGCGATGGCCATCTAGCAAACTGATACACCCCAACCCACGCCTCGCCCCTCCCCACCGATGTCATCGTCTATCGCAATGTTTCAATGTAGGCATCGTCTGATGCCAATTTGGTAGACATCGCCCAACCCTGGTTCGCTAGCTACGCTAAAGTTTACAATGAGAGCAGTTTGTTATTCCATGTCATGTTGGTAGCATCCAATCATTTCCTTTCATCGGACCGTGATCGTCAGTGACCGGAGGAAAAGGGCACATGTTTCCCATTCATAACTCATAAACGCCTCGCCCATTAATGAAAACACACAAAAAGTACTTATTATCCGAATACTTGATTAATCGATCAAATAATTGGTAGAATACTCGATTACTAAAATAATCGATAGCCAAAGCCCTACAATCAGCAAGGTTGTTCTGCAGCTATTGTACTTTAGTGATAGACGGGGAACAACAGGATACAATCAAGGCTAAGTGTCCTTCCTGAAAGAATGATTGTACTTCAAGAACAGAATGGTTGTACAAATGCCTTCTAATGCTTCTTGCTGAAACTATAAAATAGTTACAAGTATAGAGGCTTTCGGTCCAGGTAGTTAAAAGGAATTAACTTATAATAGGCACCACGGCAGTTCCCCGGAGCACTACATTATCAAAAATTGTACCATCAGGAACTCCGAAATGCTGTTGTCCGTGTGACCAAGTGTGGCATTCATAAACATAAAAAACTATTGTTTAAGTATGTTGTGGGTTAAGTGATGACATGGAATGTCTATGTATATACTGTGATTCGAAAGAGCAAATAAGAGGGCTAAGAAACTAAGGGGTGGTTTTCCTTATGGGGCTTATGACTAGCATCATTTTGGATAAACTTTAACTTTAAGGAAGTGGAAAAATGTCTCTCTGTGTCTTTTCCGTTTCATGAGTGGCAGAAGCAGCACATTCATAACCAAAAAGCAGCTTAAAGTTACTTGTAATTAATAAATGAATGATTACAAAACTGTCATTTTTTTCTGACTGGACAAATGATTATAAACAACTTCAACTTTATTGGGTATTCAGTTGTATTAAAACACATTAAGTTCAGAGAGTAAATGTACATAGCGATTAGGGATGCACCGAAAGGAAAATTCTTGGCCGAAACCGAAAAAGAGGAAACCAAGTCCGAAAACCGTAACACCGAAAGAAATTATGCCAATTATTAGTACCCTTGCATTTATGGCTATGACTGTGTACTAACTTTACTAAAATCAAGGCATTGCAATTGCATAAATATTAAAGTTTCAAAGAATAAATCAATTACAAATTATGCAAATATTTATTTAGCACATTGCAACAATGCACAGTATAAAATAAAATTCAACTAAGATGTTTAACTTGACCCCACTAATGTGTATATTAAATAATAATGTACAGGTCTACTGGCCTGCTGAAAAGTTGTACAATTAAATGTTCTCTCATGAAAACAAAGTGCATTTAGGTCAAGTGCATTTTACATTTTTCTCTGTAGGACTACTACAAGAAAGTGCATTCAGAACAAGTGCAACTGCTTAAAGATACAACAATATTTTCTCTGTAGGCCTTCAACATAATAGTGTATCAAAACAAAGACTCCCATAGCCCATATGCTAACTGTAGAACTTTAACAACAACAAATGCACCAAGAATTACAGATGTCTAAAGTTGATAATAAGTAGCCTAAGAATAGAATAACCAACTTATTCTGTCGTCTGAAGCGCCATGATGTTCAGGAACGGAATTTGTGACGTCTTTTAAAACGTGTTAATAGTTAAGTTATGAAAATAAAAGCCCAACAGTCTAGAAACACAAGTAAAAAACCCTTTACAGTGGTAAGAGACTTACTCTAATAAAAATTAAGTAAAAAAAAAACATTTCCTAGTGTTGAAGTCTATAAAATTACTGTACAAAACCGTTGGAATAAAACGAAATTAAGGAAAATGGTGCAGCGCACATTTAAAGAACGAGATCTCTGCCATTATCACTACACGAGGAAACATTAGGGACAACAACAAATAAGCAGTGAAGCAAGTTTTACGCCGTTTATCATGTGCATAGTGTCTGGACTTTTGATCATCTCTTGTATGTTTTGCGATCGTGGTCCGGCTCGCCTGAGCAGTGGAGCGGATATAACTCCTGGTGCTGTATATGGGGGGCTCTGTCACCTCGCGAAACATTGTATAAAAATTTTGCATGCCATAGTTTACACAGGATTGGCGGAAAATGTGCATTACTTGCAATACTTCTTCATTCTTCATGTTATGTGGTTTACTTTGATAGGTGAACTGTCTTTCCCGCGTCCCAGCGCGACACCCGACGGGTTTTCCCAAATCGCATCACATGTCTAGTCAGTACAAATGACAACGACACGTAGGTAGCTTCACGAGCATATCCCGCTGAAGGGAAACAGGGATTTACAAATTGCCCTCATTGTAATCTGCCAGAATGACGGGCGGCCATCAGATTTTTCCGTCACTGGTAGAAAAATCTGTCAATGACAAAGAATCTTTCGGATTACGCGACCTCTGGTTCACACACGTAAAGGAATTTTGGTCGCACTCTAGCCCTGAGGGTGCATGCAATTTAGGAGACGCTTTAGTGCTGCGATTAAAGGAATAACGTCCGCTACAAATGCATCAAAGGAGCGGTATCTGTTTGTGTCATCACAACATTTCACGCGTATTGTTTCGATGATAGAAGTCTTTCGGCCGAAATCCGAATATTCGGTGCATCCCTAATAGCGATGATGTCACAAACGTACTAAATAGCACGTTACATCCCCTTGCACCATAGTGGCGGGTAAAAATAGATTATGGTGTCTTTTTTTAAGAGACTGTCTGTCAAAATGACGAATAAAAAGTCTACCACAGCATCTGCCTAGGCTAATCCCTGACCAGGAAACTACCCCTTAAAGCAATGTGCAGTGCTACATAAAACCAAGGCTAATCAAAGAACATAACCCACAAAGGCAACAGGAAAATGCTGTTTACATTAGCTGTCTGTAAACCTTACTCTGCTAATGTAGTCCCACTTAATGGTGTTCATGTAACTAAAATCTAATTTCCTGTAAAGCTAACACGGCGAAAAGCGGTGACTTCTGTCAGTAGATAGAGTAAGTAAATATGACAAAGGTTCCTGGGGTGTGAAAGCCCCTAGCTGCACTCTGAAGTGCTGTGTAACGCATTGAAGTGTAAAATGAAGCTTTCACAGCTAGAAGCTTCTGCCTTCACAGGCTTGTGTATCAGTTTTCAGGCTTATGGCTGCTATTCAAAAAGTTCTATAAAATTGGTATTGTAATGACAGACTCTACAATGTTTCCAAAAGCCACAAGCATAAAGTAGTGCCTAGTAACAGTCTTTAAGACCAGCAAGCTCGTTTTTTTAACTATTTGTCTAACAAGTTGCTAAAAAATGTAATTCTTCTTTATACATCTATAACATCCTCTCTATATTCACAGACACCTGTGGTCCTTATGCATACCAGCTGCAAAAGTGCACCATGAGTTGTGAAGAACAGGGCATTGGGAGGGTAGTTCATTCCTGGGCAAGATTTGCCCCAGCTGGAGAAAGTGCCCTAATGGAGGCCCTTAGGGTCTTTAATCCCATGACGAAGGACCTGACGGACACTGAGAGACAAATGTTTTCCTTTCTTCATGACTTACGGAAAGAAGGAGCCAAGCCTGTTGTATTGAAGAGCAAAGATGTGTACGGATACAGATCTTGCACTGCAGAGCCCCTTTCATCCAGGACTGTCGCCAAGGTCCAGAAAGTCCAGAAACCATTGAAAAAGAAAGCACGAAAAGGTTTGGGAAAGGTCAAGGAGGTGAACTACTCGGCGCTCAGTAGAGCGGCTAAGAACATTCTTCAAAACCAACCCAAGATTCTGCTTACTAACCTTTCCATAGACTCTCTTAGGCAGAACAGTGCTTCAACATCGACGACAGAAGAGAAGCAGTCTCTTCAAGCGTCACAGTGCCTCAAGCTCACAAACATAAAGGGAGCAACTGGGGGCCACACTGCAAGGCTGCAAATTCACTTTGGAAGCACACCCAGTCCTGCTCTACGGCCGCCACCAGATCTGTCTGGAATTCCGCGTTCTGTAAACGGCGGACAGACTTTAAACGTAGTTGCCTTGGACAACAAACGCATTTTGTCTTGTCCGATCAAAGCAGATGATGCCCTCATTGGAGACTCCGCCCCGGAAGTCTGTCAAAATGGTTTCAGGCTTAAAGATGGTAGCATTTACAAAGCGCTGGAAACCGTGTCTGGTAAACCTGATCTGATGAACGGTGGTCTAGACCATTTTCAAAGGTTTACCTGGTCCCAGTCAACACTCACCAATGGCCAAGATCTTTCTAGACTGAATGGAAATGGCCTTGAGTGGAAAGTCATAAAAGTAGATGATTCTGTCACAGACGAAGAGGTGAGGAGAAAGGCACAGAAGATTTTGCAAGTGAATTTGTCGCCTGTGATACAGATTCATCCTCTTGTCAAACTCTAGTCAAACTCTATATAGACTCTGCCAGGGATTTAGTTTTCGTTTCCTTTCTTGGATTGTTTGCAGTGTTTCGTTTTGGAGTTAAACCATTTGTACTCTGGATGGGAGCATTGCAGCGACCTCCGAGTTTTGCATTATCGTCAAGTAATATCATAATCCAAAGATGGGATGTTGTTTGCTCTCACAGTATTTTATCTCCAGATACATCCCAGGACCCTTTGACTTTAATTTTATGTATTTCTAACGTCTTGAAGGAACAGACTTATGAACAAACACTTATTTATGACTATGCAGTTCCCAGATTTCTGTCTTTGTTGGAATATTGTGGGCACAGACTGCTAGCTAACTGGACTATGGGAACAGACTTTGTAGAGTGATTTATCACATGCTACTGCTTAAAAAGGCAACGATGCCCTGATCGGGGTGGTCATAGTTTGTCTTTATGCTTTTCTACATCTTAGGATCCTATCGATGACGACAACACGCAGGTTTTTGACCTCACCTGTTTAGTAATATGTTAGTCTGCCGGCATAGACTGCATATGATGTTTATGTTCTAACACGTTCAGATTGGGGGCACTTTTTCGTATTAATTTAATTTCATGGCAAAATAAATGGCCTTATTCTTTAAGAGTGATAAAGGACCTGTCTTTGTATTTCTTTAATTGTTTCTTTCTGCACTCTTGTCTTTATAAATTCTTTGATTTTATTTTCTTAAATTGTGCCAATACCAACCCTGGTGTTTAGTTTACCCATTTTGTTGGTGCCATGATCCTAAGGAATTTTCAAACTCTGATTAAGCGATGGACCGCTGGTCTGTTGATATGACACTTCCTCAAACACTTGAATAAGAGTTTGTTTTCACAATGTTAAAGTTAGTTCTAGGTTTTTTATTACACATATCAGAGTTGGTTAATCCATGTCAGTTTGACTTGTGGACATAATTGTTTTTTGAACCAATTCACCCATTTCTGAGAAGTCTCAAAAAAGAACCCACCATCCTGATCCACCACTAGGTTTTAAAGGTATTGAAGGCAAAATATATTAAAATACCTGTTATCAATATCCAGAGAGTATACCCATTGCAAACTAAAAAGTACATTCAGATCTTCTGGTTAACCTTTTTCAAATTCATTCATGAATTTTCCGTCCCTACATTTTATTTGTTAAGGTTATTCATGTGCATAAAGCTGTAAAGGCGTCAGGACTGACATTTTAACAACAAAACATTGAGAGAAGAGCCCCAAAATAAATGATGATAATAGAGCAGTTCATTGGTTCCACAAAGCGTTGAAAAACAAATGTCTGAAATTTGTTTGTGAGATATGTTCAAAAGATTCATCCTCACACAATTAAAGCAAAAGATTTATTTTTCTTTTTTGTCGTCACTTGTTTTCATACACTTGAATCTGTGACACGCAAAAGCTGTAAATGTCATTGTGGTATTTTTAGTTACTGTTACCAAATTGTGAATTAAAAAATGTTTGAAGAAATTGTGTTGTGGCTTAATAGGATCTCTTTAGTGTTGCATTAGTAAAGTTTCCACCATCTAATTTTACTACAGCACCTTCTTACTCAGAACTTGGATTTAAATATCAAGGTTTGTGAAAATTTGATGTTTTATTCAATAGTTAAAGATTTTCATGCATACTATGCCATATCCATAGGATTACCTTTTCCTTGGCACAGTTGCATTTGGCTTGCTCGCCAAGAGCTTAAGGACATTACACCATATTTTTGTTAAGCTCATTTGAAAGTCTCTTGACAACATAGCAAATTCCAAAGAGTCTTTTAGATCTATTTTTAATATGTTTTATGCTTGGAGTGAGCCTTTACTGAATGTGAAAAATGTTATGAAAATCATCATTTGATTCAATGGTAAAAGCAAATGAAATATGGGCACACCCATTATTGGCCAGTCCAACAAGTTTGGTCAATTGGTGACATCAGGGCCTCTTGCGCATTTTGTGAACTGGTTTTGGTATGATAAGGCTTAATAATTGGCTTCGGCCTAAATCCCATTTCTACCCCTTACCTCTACACATTGTCTTGATTCTCTTTTGGTTGGAGGGGTAGGGGTAATATAGCCCTCCAAACCAAGATTTTACAGCACCTCACTACAAAGGAAGGGGTATGAAAATGTCCAACATGGCCGCTCATGCGAGTATAATGTAAGCCTTTATTTTGGCTTTAATGTTAAATCATCTTGTTTATGAAAAATTTAATGTTGTGTTCAGTTTCTTGTCATGAATACTTGAAAAGGTTATAAAAAGTTGCTAACGTAACTCATTACTGATTGCACGATAGAACAACAACATATACAACTTCAAAAAAGTAGTTGTAACCAGGGCCATCTCTGGAATGCAATCACGAAACGGGGAAGCAGAATGCGCTCGGAGTCTCTGACCAAAGCGGCAAACAGACTGGGTTGTCTGGTGAGCTCCTTTTGAAGAAAAAGTTCAGGGTCACTCGTAAGGCTGTTATCCATGAAACTGATATAACTACAGCTGACAGCAGCATCTTGGAAGTTTGTGATAAACATTGCCTTATCTCCGTAGGATCAGTGACGTATTATAATGGCATATGACATTGTGGTGGTGTCCCATATCTTAGGGGACTGGTTTAAGCCCTTCCTCTTGCCACTCTTTTTCAAGGGGTAGGTGGAGGGGTATAAAATAGAATTGTGATTTGGGTCTTAGACTGCCTGCAGGGGCAACCACCATTCCACCAAATGTCATGTCTCTAGACCGTGTGGATTGAACTTCTTGATGTCTTCAATAAAACAGGGTTTTTGTAACTGAACCAAAGTGAATTTCATTAAGTTCCTACTAATGAATATTTCAACACTAACGAAACGTGTATTTGGGTTCCACTAAATCCACCCAACCAAAAACATTGAGACCTCATTGGGGTTTAATCACATAGTTTGGCTTTAGAAAACCTGAGATTGTTGAATTATCGAAGGAACTTGCAGAACAAAATTATTATCTCTAGGTGTTTTTTAGAATTTTCTTGTCATGTCATTGGAATGTTGTTGTGGTTAACGCCCAGTTTTCGTCACATATACATAAATGGCTGATCTAATAATCATCGTTCGATGCTAACACAAATGCAATATTCAGCATTTCATGGCACCCTTTAAGTACTTTACAAGTAGGTGAATTAGTATGAATTTGTACCATGTCATTTGTACATTGTAGTAAGATTTTACACAGATAAGTTAGAAGGTGAGGCTGGGTTTTACACAATGTTCCCAAGAATTTCCTTTGTTTTTGAAACACACATTTCGTTTAGTCATTAAGGCGTTTCATAACTTTTTTTGTATTTTCTCAGATTTTTGCAACATACAAAAATAGAGAGAGTCTGTGCTCTCTAAACAGTTTTGTGTTGTGTTTTACACCAGTCATTTTTTTGCTTATCGCCAGGCATGTTTTCGTACCAAGTCGAAGGTCTGCCATTTTCCCCCAATAGCAAACTACAACACTTCATAAAATTCTTGTAGTTCTCATTTGAAGGTCTCTTTCACAACATTGCTAAGCAAACACAAGGGAAGGTGTGACAAATGACACATTGGTGTGGCTAAAAGCCGCCCTTCTAGGGTTTCTACTCCCGTTTCGAGGAGGGATGAGTGCTTTGCTGTGAGCGCGATAAATATGGGGGATGGGAGGTGAAAACGAGCATGGTGGAGGAAAGCCCAGCTTTGTTCACTGCAGTCTTTTTAGCCTCTGGGTCCTAAAGTCCTGGGGATTTCTTCTAATTTACACAAAATTAAAAACCTATCTAGCAAAGAATGTACCGCATGGATCGCTGCAATATATTGTAAGAACAATGGCAGAAACACATTGACTTGAATATTTGATTTTCAAAATCAAACCGACAAGTGTGGTTGTTTTACGGCATTTATTTGAATACTGAATTGTGATTGGTCTATTTCAAATAATGAACCCGTTTATGTGTATCGCCCGTTTCTTTCTTAAGGAAATGCATTTAACAAACTTTTCCTAATACAATCTGCAGTGCCCATATGCCATCATTTGAATTATAAAAAAAATTGAAATACTGCGGCCTAAAAATGAGTTTTTTGTTGAAGCGTCCCAACCTGCCCAACAGGGATACACTAAATTAGCGTGAGTTTGTGGGGGAGGGGACTGGGAACCTGTCTGAAAACATTTAGGCCGTTTCACAAATCTGGTTTACGTATTGTAGTCACATCTACAATAGAAGAATGTGTTTATATTTTTGACACAACCAATAGGTAGCAAGATGTAAATCAAAGAAAATACAAATTCAGTCATATTTAATTATCCTATCACCTTGTTAGTACTTGCAGGTCATAAAGGACGTCAGATAACAAGAACAGGTGGTTGTTTTTTCCGCTGGGAGACGTTTCTGCTTTGCTATGGCAACCGTCTGCATTATGACTGCAGAAGAATAAAACCCTGTTATTATCTTGACGACACCTATGAGATTTGGGCTCTGCGGCGGGGACATTAATGAGACCCCTTGTTATAATCCCTGGATAGCTGATTTCCTTTCCCATTGGTCAAGAAAAGAAACCTGTCAAAACAATGGACAACTAAAAATCCATCTATTTTTATTAAACAATAAAAAAGCACCATCGCAGGCTTTCTGGAATGTGTTGAGCAAGTCCTTCATTGCTAGATTTAAGAATACGCAGGGTTGTTGAGTCCACTTTATTTGGCCAGGTTCTCTTCTCTTTGGCAGTTGCTGACTGCAGGTGACACATGAGTTTAGCTCCTTTTGTGCTACTCCATAGGGTTGGGTGTGTCTGTAGGAGCGGAGTCCTGAAACAAATGATTTTGTTTAAGTACTACAAATACATGGTGTCTTCTACTGTACATGTGATTGATGGCCCTTTCAACAAAGATTAGCCCAATATACAAATTAACAAATATTTACCCCGAATGGTTCTGCAAATGCCCTGTATCCACTATAACAAGGATTAGGAATGGAAACCAGAGCTGGGTTTCCACTGCCTTTTGTGGAAGAACCATCTTCATCTTCATTCTGTTTATGTGTACAATGAAAAAAGATGAGCTATTACATTAATTTACCTTTGAAACCCTTTGTGCACATGTAGAAGCTCTAGCAAATAAGAGTCTGAACCGTGTCATGGATACCGAAAAGCTTCCATTATGTTGGCTAATTCAGTGTAAAAACTTTAAAGCTGCAATCCGTCACTTTTTCGTAAAAAAATCTTTTGACATTGACATTGAGCAAGTGCATTGGACAATCATTGATTAAATCTTCAACCCACGTAAAGAAAATAACTTGCAATTTTATGTTTTAAACAGAGATGATGATATAGAGACAAGTTACGGATTGTATCTTTAAATATGTATAATTTGGTCAACGTACCTTGAAATACTGGAATCGGAATGCATCGTTCTTATGTTTAAAAACGTAGTACGCAAGTCCAGCAACAAGAACAATGATAACAAGAATAATGAGAACAGTGGTCACTGCCACACTGCTGGACTGTGTGACGGGAAGAACTGGCGCCACCTAAAAATTACCAGAAAATTTAGAATTATACATTTCTGATTGATTGAAAATATCTACGTCAGGACGTTGACAAATTTTAGCAGATCTGAGGAAGTCAAAGGGCAAAGGAAGACAGGATTTCTGCCAACGGAAGTTGTTGCTCAATTGTATGTGTGCATATGGCATTTCTGGAAATATCTCATTCTCTGCATTTACTCTATTTAATGAAAAGTGTGGATGCAAAGCTGTCTTCCATTACACTCCAAAGCTTCATAACAAAAGTGGCAACTTACATGAACAGGGGGCGCTCTAAACGGACTTCCAATGACATGGATCAGTCCATTGATGGCTGGAATGTTCCAAGCTAATATAACCTCCTCATTCACCAGTTTCTGGGGTTTAGAGTCCCGTATAAATGTGTAAAACACACCAATATCACATTCAATTCTTTGTGAATTTACATGATTATTGCTTCATTTAAACATTTTCAGACACACTATTTGTCTTGTTGATTTACAATCGATTAGGTTTACCTGAGACTGGCTGGTAGAGTTTGAAGGAATCATTACGACGAGGTCTGAGCCCAGACGAGATGGGATTACTGTGTCGTTAACAAAGTCTTCAAAGTAATGAACATTATTAATTGCTGAAACGTGATACTGCAAATCCCTCCAAGACAACGTCTGAAAAACAAAAATTAGGATTAGACTTGTGCCGGTATTCAATAATACAGCGATAACTGATTTACACAATATTTTTACTGTAGACAATTCAAAATACTGTAAATAATGATCTTTAATGGAATCAATACATGAAAAGCTATATAGTGACATTTGCGTATTAAAATGCTAGCAGACACCAAAAAAACTGAAAACTAAAAATAGTTTTCGTAGTATTGACGATTACCCAGTTTGCAGTGAAACCATCATTGTGAGGTACAAAGAGAGTAATGTTTGCCTGGACATCTGACAAGAGGTTCAGGAGTTTCTTCCCCTCCTCAGTGTCCTCTGCGTATCTAAGTAAAGTCTGCAGGAGAAACCAGTTAAAAAATCGAATGAGCATCTTAGAAAAAGCTGTTTTACATGCATTCTAAATCATAAACATCTTACAGACATCTGTCTGAGATGTCTCCTGTTAGATAGACATAGGAGACATCTCAGAGACGTTATGCATACAATGAACAAAAATACGTCTTACAGATATAATTAAAGACATCCAATAGACGTCTACCAGATGTACATGTACTATCAGGGCAGACATTTTGTTAACAGAGCTCAAGTTGTATTTGAACTCTCAGAGCATTTAAAGCCAGTTCATTGGCTACTTACACTGTAAAACGCAGAAAAGTTGGAAGTGGTGGCAACAACAGAAGCCAAATCCCCATTACAGAATTCCCCGTTGCCAACATACCCTGGTCCACATTCACAAGCCACCTCTGTACCAGACAAAACCATCAATTCATATCAGCCCATTCATATAGACAGTTTATTGTAAAATATAAAATGATATTCCAACTGAGAAGACATTTCTCCATACCTCTCATCCTGTAGCAATAAGCATCATAGGTCCAACTGACATTGACTGGCTCTTTGTACAGCACGATGCCCACGTGGTTGTCTCCGCATTTGGCAGAAGGGAACCGGATCGGATAGCCCACTTTCCGTCCCGCCATCCATCCCGCCACACACATGTGCATTCCAAGCTGAAAGCAGGAAAACAAATCATGTGTGGATCTGCAGTCATCAAGCGCAAACGTATCTGTGTTACTGCAGACAAAATGTATGAAATAGGGCTGCACGATAATCTGGGTAAAGCGATAATCATGATTATTTGCTTCAAATTTTAATTGTGATTAATAATTTGGTTATTATGTCAGTTCGGAACTTTTTTAATCACTTCAAAATATTCATTGCACTTTAATACACATTCACTCATACACAAATGAGCAATTCCTGAGCAATGTTTTGAGCTTGCTGTTAATATTGCATTGATTATCCTCAATTAATCACTCAAGGCAGAATTCATTAAAGCGATTAAAATACGATAAATCATGCAGTCCTAGTATGTAACAGGTGCTGGTTGGGGTTTAAGGTCACCTGTTGCGCGTCGGACAGTTCGGAGGTGGTTGCTAGCTCTGCGCCCTCTTTTCCACAAGCTTCTTGGGCTTTGCTGAAGTTTAATTTGTATTTCCCCTCGGACGGTCGCAGATGGAAAACGCCGGCTGTTTTTGCTACAACAAAACGAAGACAATGTGTTCACATACTGCACATAAAAGCTTTGCTCTGTGTGTTATTTATATGATTTGACATTCCACAAAATAAATCATTTATATTCTTAACAACAATTTATTATATTTCTAGAACGTAAACAGATGAAGTGCTGCTTGCTCATAAAAAAAGGATTGTGTCCTTCACAATCCAGCTGCTATGCTGTTGCTAAGGGATTAAAAATGGTTTTAATATCATTAAATGTTTTAATATCATTAATGTGCATTCGCCAGGGTGTGCTGGGTGGTTGCTATAGCCACCCAGTTGCTATGCTGTTGCTAGGGCATTCAAAATGGTTATGTCATTGCTATGCGGTCACTAGGGTGGCTGCCATCCAGTTGCTATGCTGTTGCTAAAGCTCATTACTGTGTGGTCACCAGACTGCCCTGGATGTTTGCCACAGCCACCCAGTTGCTATGCTGTTGCTAAGCAATTCAAAATGGTTTTTACATCATGACTTAGATGTCATTATAGGGTGTCCCAAATGGTTGCCAAAGCTACTCAGCTATTCCGTTGCTAAGGCATTCAAAATGATTTTTAGCTCACTCAACATCCAGCATAGGTCGATTTACCAACTAGACCAGCCTGTCTTTTCAGCAAGGTCTAAAAAAATAAAACACACAAAATTTCTTACTGTGGAAATGAAGGTCTTTGCAAGAAGCTTTGGGGTCGCAACCTCCGTTGTCCTCCAAACAGCGGTCAACAGGAGGCACAACCTTCTCCAAACACTGGATCCCGTTTCCAACGTACCCCTGGAGACACTGGCAACTCCTCTTATTCTGACACAAAAAATAAACACTCCACATGACCCACATCTTGACAACCCTTTTCAAAGTAAATTGAGAAGGGAAAACTCCCTTACAGGTCTATTAAAAATGCATATCGCAAAATCGCTGCAGCCTCCGTTAGCCTCTTCCAGGCAGGGGTTGATGGGCGAACAATCGTACCCATCTCCGGAATAGCCCGTAACACAAGAACAAGTGATGTTGATCCCGGTTTGTAGGCAATCTGCCTGATCGTGACAACCTCCGTTATACTTGATGCAGAGATCTGGAGCTGTGAAGACAACGAAACTCAACAACCAAACCAATTGTTACCGAAACCTTGAATTGCTACAATAGGAACTGATCAGGAAGTGTGATAACTTGCATTGCTTTTTTAAATGTATTCTTAATATTGATTTAAATATTAAAATTCTATGCTAAATCGAAAGGTCTGTTTTAGAAGATACCGTTAAAATCATGTTCTGACTGAGCTCATGTTTAGTTTAAATCTGGCTTTGCTTCTCAATCCGATCAACAAATAAAATCGTATTATATGTTACATGAGTTAGTAGACCAACCTGTGCAGTTGACACCATTTCCTTCATAGGGCGGCACACATTCACACTGATTTCCAGGATTACAGACTGCATTGACATCACATGAAGGAGAACATATTGGCTTGACTTCTGTTGAATAATTGAGACAAGACTCTCAGTCACAGAAAAGTTCTTGGGTAAATAAAATGTAACATTATCAAACGAACAATATTGGAAGGCAAACAACAGTTTTCCTTTAACTTGTGATTTTGGGTTTTCAACGCGTACAGTTGTATTTACCAATCACTGTTTCGCAGAACGTGCCCGCCCATCCCTCAAGACAAAAGCAGCTGCCGTTGCCGTCCAGGCCCTCATCGCATTTGCCTTTTTTGGTACAATTACACGCTGCGAACAGACACAAACATTACGATTGTGTCTGACCACAGTTTATCATACAATTATGAATTAAATCCAGCTGGGTAAAATGGGGCACCTGTGCAGTTGGGTCCAAAGTGATTCTTCTCGCACAGCTCACAGGCCGTGCCTGTAAATCCTGGGTGACATTTACACCGTCCGGATCCATCAAATCCGTCATCACACTTGGCATGTTCTCCGCACGGAGCCTCCAGACCACCGGGACAAACTAAACCACAAAACCAACACAAACACAGTTTGGGTTTTATACAACTGTACTGTAACTCAGTCCAATTAAAGTAGAATGAAGACTTTTTAAAGATGAATGTGTAAAGCTGCTTACCTTGACAATCTTTACCATAGTGGTTTTTGCAGCACTTAAAAGTCCACGCCATTTTTGTGCAGACTCGGTTACAGCCGATCGTAGAACTGAAAGAATTGTGCCCGTAACCGTACGAGTACAGACCAGGATAACGATAGTAACCAGAGGAAAATGGCCGCCGACTCAAGTAAGGCGAGTATGATCGTCTACAGATGTTAGTTTTGTTCTGTAAGAAGATAATAATGGATTGACCCAACTATTTAGCACTTTTGTCTCGTTTTCCAGTAAATAAATTTAAACAGTAAAGCAATTATACCTAAATTTACGAACATTTTTGTATATTAAAAAAAATATTTTACTGGAAACGACACAAAATACAGATTAAGAAAATATGTTTTTTGCATTGTGTGTTGTTGTGCCCCGTCAATTAGTGGTAATTTTTTTTCTTTATAAAAACTGAGCTTAAGTCATTTACATTATTTTGTAAGAATAGAGATTCACTCACTGTGTCTTCAGTTCCGAGAGGACATTGGACCGGAAAAGCGCAAGAACTGCATATTCCCTAGAGACAAATAAACATATTGTGAAATTGTATTTCTTCAAGAAGAAATAAAAAAATAACATAATTCACAATTTGACATGGAGGATGTAGTGCTTGCTGTGACCATAAACTGGATCAGGTTGGATCTTAAAACAAAATACCCATGGGCACAGAGTTCAGATCGGCAACCCAAAAGGTTTCCAAAAAACTTCACCACCGAGATCTTATCTCTCCTGATGATAACCAGGACCTTTTGGTCTGCTTCAAAGGAAATCCAGGCGAAATGTTGACTCCCTTTCCCAATGTCACAGGGCCCAGAAGAAGCCGAGATCATAAAATACGCATAACAAGGATTCTTACCTATTTCAATTCAAAACGACCCCAAATTTGTCAGTCGTTATATGAGCTCTCTAAACATCTTTACTCATCTTCCAGAAAGATAGAGGTTTCACACCTTTGTCTCTGTACTGGCAAAGTCATCACAGCGTGCACCAATGCTCGGCGGTTCCAGAAGCTGGTCAATCCCATGAGCGATTCCTGATTCAAACTGCATGTTTCGAGATACAATTCTGGCATTGTTTCCACCAATTAAAATATCACCCTAAAAATCAACATTGAGTGGTAAGTTACAGGTTCATTGCACATAAGTTAAACTGCAATTTAAAAATGATGTCTTCATCCAATCTAATTTGCTTTTCATGCACTAAGGCTTCAACTAAAGCCCAAAATATACTATCCACAATGTCTGGAGAACAGGCTCATAACATAAGAAGACATATTTTCACAACATTTTATAGAAAAAAAATCACAATTGAGTCTTTGTTGCAGCTGAAGGTGATCTCTGTTCCAAACAATGTTGTCACTTTCTTCTCGGAAGGAAGAGCAAGAGCGATGGTCTGTAAACAACAATGTTGAAGGAGGGTTCAATTAAAGAACAGTTTACCAAAACATGTATTCATCGCTCCAAGCCATGTCCCCATCATATATAATCCATAGAGGTAAAGAAAGTCGTACAAGTTTGACATGAGGAGAAACATTTTGGGGTGAACCTTTTCTTTCAGATGTAAATAACACGTCCCGTGACACCACAACAATAACCGTGCGAATTTCGTACCTTCTGGTCACGCACTATGTGAGATTTGAGGTAGGCTTGCAGTTTGTCGCGATGCTCCTCTGTGTATAACCACGTCTTTCTCGCTTCGGGGAGATTGTTGAAAACGTCGTCGGTTGGCCAGAACATGGTGAAAGGGTAAAAGGGTTTATGTAGCACCAAGTGCATCATGTCAGCATCCTGTTGAGGTTTAAACAAAAGACAAACATTAAAAAATGTAAATATAAATTATTTTAAATGCATTTGTATGAGGCTTTTGTATAACATTTTTAAATGAAAGGAAGCTGTGAGAAACCCAGACTTGCATACCTTAAGAAGCTTGCTGAAGATTTTGAAGCCGTACTGCTCTGCAGCGGCAGTAACGTTCAACTGTAACAGAAAAAATTTGCGTTGAAAACTCAAATTCAAAAAAAATTCTACAGAGAATCTGGCGGTTGAGTTACGTACATCAATGCGTTTCTCCGGCCTGTTCACCGGCAGTTCGTATGGAAAGATGACTTTGTCTATGAAATGTATGACTCCATTGATACACTCGTAATCGCTGGTGATGATCTTTGCATAGTCGTTGATATGCACAACACCCTGCGTGACATCAAATAAAAATAAAAGTTAGAAACTGAAACTCAATGTTTCTCCAGACGAAAATGTAACACATTTTGGGTGCGTGTAAACTCACATCTTTAACGCTGAAGCGTAATTTATGTCCGCTACTGGACATAACCTCCTTAACAGACCTCAGGTCTGATTCTCGAAGTTCTTCACAACCAACGATGTGATTCCTCAACAGGTCTGGAGTGAAACTTTTATTCAGCCACGCCTCAACCTGAGGAAGAAACAAGAAAAGATACTATAAAAAATTAAATAAAAATAAATTTTCCTGAAACATCAGTTCACGTTTTTATAAATGAAACTACATTAATTCGTATAAAGAACAGTAAACATTTTATCAAAATGGTAAATTAGCTATATTTGTGTGATGTGGTTGTGTAAGTGTTGTAGTACCGTAAGGTTAACAACATAATCAGTGTGAGGTACAAACACTGTAAACGGCCCAGAACTCAACAAATCTCGCAGACCCAACACCTAAAAACGCAAATGTTTCAAATAATTATTTTTGATTTATTTTTATCTATAAGGAATTGTGTCAGTTTCAATTATACGTACCCCTAAATTTCTTCGAAACCAAGCAGCCTCGGGTTTACGAAGAAACTCCTGTGAACAAGCAACATTAAGATTGATTTTAAAGGCTAAAGAATTGTTATTTAATATAATGAATAAATTAGGTATAATTCATAATTAGCTATACTGTATAATTCATGTGAAATAAATCTTAATCGATACTAACTCTACTGACAGTCCCTGCACACTGTAAACCATCTCCTTTGTATCCAAAATAGCAGGAACAATTGCGCTCCCCGTTTCCGATGTTTTTGCAGATAGCATTAGAACTGCAGCCACCGTTATTCTAGAACACGAAAAAACATGTTATACCATAAATAAATAGAGTAAATGAATAAATTTATTCTGTCGGTGAAATCGGTTACCTGCCGACATGGATTAAGTGCCAGACATCTATGACCTATGGATGTGAAACCTGACCTGCATGTGCACGCGACCTTGAGCAAAAATATCACAAATATAACCAAAACCATTTGAACAATTTGGTGATTTGTTTAACAGCTGTTAAAAGTGAATTAAAAAGGTCGCACAAACCCTGTGAGGTCCTGTTTTTAAGCACAAAGCATTTATGTCACATCCTCCATTGTCCACTAAACAGGGATCGATTTCTGAAAAAATATGAAACAACATAAAATTACACAACTTTAGATAATAGATCTCGCCAAAACTAAAATTGGCCAGTTAAAATTTCAATTCAGATTTCTAAATACACAATTTTGCCCAGCCATGAAACAAAAGCAACATTCAAACTGTTAACAAAATAAACTTGTCCTGGAGATCATTGTAAGATCAAAGTCATGTCCCAGATTTCTTTGGTCCACATCAGTCATTATTATACAAGAAGTGAATCCCACTTTTACCGAGACACACAACGCCATCGCCCATGTAGCCACTTCTACATTTGCAGTTTCTTTCTCCGGGCAGCGTCTTCTCACAGTCTGCGTTTTCTGAACATCCTCCATTGTATGTGGCGCATGGGTTAATTTCTGTGGAAGAGTCATTAAGATCAACAAAATGTAAAGCATTAGTTACATAACGGTCTTAGCTATAAAACCATCAAACAAACCTTTGCAGATTGTCCCATTGCCTTCATAACCAGCCGTGCATGTACAAACGGGAGGAGCTCCTGTACCTCCAGAGATACAGCTGGAACAAGATAAAAATAACATTGAAAAACAACAATACTACAACATACAAATTGTTCTAGAAATGTGGCCGGTGTTACAAAAAATGTTGATTCTAAAACAAGTGTCCAGGTTTCGAATGTACACATTTTTAACGTGTCCTCAGTATTTTTGGTCTCATTGTATATATTCTTCACACATACTTGGCATTGACATCACAAACTCCACCGCAGACATCATTAACTACCTCTGAAAACACGAATATTAATAACATTAGACAGAATAGCACAGTGAGCATGTATCGTAAATTGTTGTTTGACTGTAATACTGACCAACAGAACAATTCACTCCCTTCCATCCTTTGAAACAAACGCACCGACCGGATCCCTCCATTCCATCCAAACACATGCCATGTTCACAATGACATACTGTCAAACGACAAAAGCAACATTGCGTAACGTGTCGTGCCACAGGTGTATGTTCTAGGACTACACAAGTTTCAGCAACAGAATGTCCATAGAAAGACTGTTCTGAGCAATTCTCTAGATATGACTATGGTCGGGGTTCAAAATTAACAGTTAGGAGTTGTTGGAATCCATAACCCAACACATGAACAGATTGTTGATTCTGTTAAAAAAAACGTTCTTGTAGATGTTGATAACCTCTAGAGTTGTCGACTGGTGATACCTGACTTGCAGTCTTGACTGTATCTCCCGGGTTCACACATCTCGCAGGCGGTCCCGTGAAATCCCTCATTACAAAGACACTCCCCGCTTCCGTACAGACCGTCCTTACACTGGCCGTTGTTGGAGCACCAGTTACCCACAGTCCCAGGACATTTGAAGCAATTGTGCCCGAAGTATCCAGGACAACAAGAGTGGTCCTACAAAGATGTTGCGATCCTATGAGTTGATCAACATGCACTATTCATTGTTGTTGTGAATACGTACAAATGAAGAATCTAGATACCTTTGTTGTTTTCAAACAATTCACACTGCAGCCCGGCACATACTTTGACTTTTTTTTGACTCGTTTACGGAATCTACAATTAGACTTCATGTTTTGAGGGAACTTAGGCTGTATCTTAAGAGAAGAGAAGCATTTCAAATTAAATGAACAGTGATATAAAACGGTCAACTGCTAAAACTTACGTTTCTTTAAGTAAGACTGTAGATAAACATATTTGTTTTTATTCTTACTGGTTTGGCATTAGAAAGGCATGTAGGTGCAGCTTCACAATCTCCACAGCGACCCTACGATAAACAGCAGACACCACAAGTCTGTTAACATTTTCCATCAGGCTGCTCGCAAAATCACTTCAATTTTTAAACGAGCAAACAAGCATGCTGTCAAATTGTCAAACTTACAGAAACTTTTAAAAGCACGTCTTTACTGCAGAGGTTCTTGTGAATGTCTAAGACACGTGGGATCCCGAACAAGCTGCCTCGTCTCATCTCGATGAAAGTTCCGTTCAAGGGAACGTCATTTGCCATGGTCTAGTTGAGAAAACGGGTTATAAGCATAACATTTCATCTAAACAGAGATTTGTTGTCGATGGTGTAATACCTGATTGTCGGTGTCGACGTAAAACATGATTTGAGTGCCGTTGTTCAAAAATGTGGTTTTAAAGATTCCATCGCCCAAGTGATGAGGTAAGAGATGCTCGCTAATAACAACGTGATATTTCACAATGTCTAAGCTCTGTTGATCAAGAAATAGTTTCTTTTATTAATTTAGTTTTGTTGACATCTCATGTGACAACATTACAATAAGATTCAAATACAGATTCAACCGTCCACTTACCAGCTGTGTAGAGTTTGTTTTATTCAGGTAGTCCCGTATGGCACTATCGTTTGGGATGAAGATGGTGAAATCGTTAGTCGGGATACTTCTTTCCAAGTTGTATAGCTACGATAAAATTGATTGTACAAAATCAGTAATGAGTGCAATAGTCAAAAAATATGTAATGTTCAAACTTAATGTAGGTCATGTTAAAAAAAGCCAAACGAAGACCACTTTAGCCCGTTGCATTATGGGTATTAAGTGAGAATTCAAATTGTGCATGCTCATTGCAATTCTTGTTTGTTATGACGTTCTATAACTAAAATGCAGAACATCAAATTGACAACAACTTTGTATTAAAATTTGTATAGAACCACAGAAACTCACCAGTGCCGCCTGATAGAAAAGACTGAATTCTTGTGTGTTATTCAAAACCTCCATTAAAGTGGGGGGAGGTGGAGGAATATCAGAAAGAGGAGGTCGAAGGACCTGAGAAAGACAGTTGTATTTTAGGTCTTGACTTTTATTTAGATCCTATAAAAATATCTGGTTCCTAGCTTTGGTCCATTGACATCAATTCAGTCATATCAGGATAGTCACTAAACCCTTAATGCTAATAACATAACGTCTATGCAAATTCATTACCATGTCAATGATGTGAATGCAACCATTTATTGTCTTCAGGTCTGGAACGACGATTGTGGCATCGCCAATCATGAGCTCCTAGGGACATAAAGGATGAACAGGTTCAAGAGAAGCTATTGTTACATAATTTGGAAACAATCATTTTAAGATTGTAGTTATTTTACGAGTCGGGTTATATGTGACTGTTACCTTTCCTTTGCTTTGAACCCCCCATTTCGTTTTGCCCATCGTAGGGACTGTTTTACCAACTTGCTGCTTGAGATCTTCGGAGGTGTAGATTCCATCTAAAAAGTGAACTCTACACGAAATAACATCCACATGATTCAATGATGATATATCAGGAAACATTTCTTGATCTCGACCCAAATCTTTACCGTAGGAGATGAGGAAGTCTGTAATATGTATACCAAAAGTCCTCTTCGGATTTGCTGAGGTTTCTGAAAGCAGTTAGGGTGGGAACTAAAGCCGTAACCCTGCTGTCACTGTTGATCACGAAATGCCTCTGCAGTGGCGAATAAAACAATTCGAAAATGAAATAAAGATTAGCTGTTGTTGATAAACCTTTGTTTCTATGAGATAGCAATCCTACTACACCAGTAGCTCAAAAATCCTATGGACACTTCGGATGTAAAATCAATCTCAGGATGCATTGCAACAAAGTAGCTCTGGTTTTGGACAAAGCCAAGATCATCAATTGCTTTAGGATTAAAGTCACCATGAAATGGAAGTGTGCATCTTTTTTTTCTTTGATGAGCACGGATAAATCAAAAAAAAAAATTAAATTCAGATTCCCTTTTTCGAAATTATTCACATTTATGATGAATTCAATTTAGAAAGTAAAGGTGTACTTACTTGAAGAAAGCGATTAAAGTTGTAAAATTCTGAGTTTCCATCTAGTTCCTAAAAATAAAAATAAAACATTTAAAATGATTAAAAGGTAAAAAGATTGTATATCTATGCATTGTTCTGTAGTTGTACTCTAAACAAACAGTAAACGTTTTCTGTGTATATTATAACACACATCCAAGTCAATGCATGACACAAAAATATGAATATTACAACCTATGATGTAGAGAAATAAACAACATTTGTCACATTACCGTTAGCATGTTGCCGTAACACCTTACTCCGTCACCTTCTAATTCACTTGGGCACGTGCACCTGTGCGTTCCATCAATATTCAATGTACAGCTTGCCTAAAAATGTCATAACATATACAAAAGTAAAATAACATTGCCCGCTAATATTTGACTCCAGCTTCTGAATTTCGACAGGTTATCATTATAATGCCAAGACATGAAATGGTTGGATAAAGGATGCGGCAGATATATTTGATAGATAACTCTGCAGACCTGAGAGTGGCATCCTCCATTATCTGTCAGACAGGGGTTGAAAATTTTACAGACGACGCCGTCACCCATGTAACCTTTCTTGCAGCTACATTCATTCTGAACAGAAGAAGAAAATTGAACCCCTGGATTGTAAGGTTATGTAAACTGTGACAAAGTGGTCCAAAACTATAACAAATTTTTTTCTGGCTTGAAACAAGACACATTTACATGCCATATGTTATGATGTCAGTAATCACTACCTGTCCCGGCCCGGTGGCCGTACAGTCCGCATGTTCATGACAACCACTGAGATTCTTCAGTTGGCAGTTATTGATCTCCACACACAATATTCCATCACCTGTCCATCCCTCCGTACACACACAATTCACCTTTCCTCCTTCATACATACACCCCGCCTAAAAACGTGAAGAATCCAGAAAATACATTTCAAAAACATATATTTTTTTCATCTTTTTCATCTGCGTAACATCTTTGTTTAACAGCTAAACAACAGGTTTATATTTACAGGATTGTGCAACTACAATTATGGGGAGCTCTCCAGCTAAGGGAACAGACTGTAGTCTCACATTTGGGTGGCAGCCGCCTCTGTCAGGTTTCAAACACAGATTGGCTTCGGTACAGGTGTATCCGTCCCCTTCATATCCAGGCTGACAAACACACCTACAGCATAAAGTACAACACATTAACAACAAGCCCAAAACAAAGGATTCGTTCAGCAAATTTTGTAATTTATATCTGCAACACTAACATGGTTTGATCGTTGCGATAGACACATTTGCCGTGGATGTGGCAGTACTCGAAGACGCTGTCTGAATTGCAGGGGGTGGCGATCTGGTCACAAAGTTCGCCCGAATATCCCTCCGCACAGGATCCTCTCCTGCACACCCCTACGCTGCCTGGCCTGTTATCACAGTTGCCGTGAACACAGCGACAATCTGTGGGAACAGAGAGGGAGGAGAGGTGAAGATCATGGCCGCTGGTGTTCAGTGAGGTCACGGTTGAAAGAAGCCAAAAAGTAAAGGAAAAGACACAAAAACAGTTAAAAATGTAGCCTTTGAGAAAAAAGATTATTATTTACATGAATGGATGAGTAGATGATGGATGGTTGAAGAATAAAATAATAGATGAATGAATGAAAGAAAGAAAAAACAGATGAACAGATGGATGAAGAAGAAATAGATAACGAAAGGATAGCATGAGAAAAAATAGATGATCGTTTGATGGATGAAGGAAGAATAGATGATAGATAAAAGGATAAAGGAAGAATAGATAAAGGATTGATGGATAGATGGATGGATTTAGAAGGGAGGAACAAATGAATGGATGTATGAAGCAAGAATAGATGATGAATCAGAGTGGATGGAATAAAGAATAATCCATGGATAATAAATATTTAATGGATGGATAAAGGATGGTTGGAAAAAATGACTGGATGGAATAATTGATGGATAGATGGAAAGAAAAATAGATAATGAATGGATGGATGGAAGAAAAATAGATCATGGATGGAAGAAAAACTGATAATTGATGGATGGATGGATGAATGAATGAAAGGAAGAAGAAAAAAAATGGATGGATGGATGGATGAAAGCAAAAAAGATGGATAGATGGATGAAAAATAGATAATGAATGGATGGATGGAAGAAAAATAGATCATGGATGGAAGAAAAACTGATAATTGATGGATGGATGGATGAATGAATGAATGAAAGGAAGAAGAAAAAAAATGAATGGATGGATGGATTAAAGCAAAAGAGATGGATAGATGGATGAAAAATAGATAATGAATGGATGGATGGAAGAAAAATAGATCATGGATGGAAGAAAATAGATTATGGATGGATGGATGGATGGATGGATGGATGGATGAATGAAAGAAAGAAAAAAAATGGATGGATGGATGGATGGATGGATGAAAGCAAAAAAGATGCATGGATGGATGAAAAAAATAGAATGGATGGAGGAAAGAAAGAAAGAAAGAAAAATAGAGGATAAATGGATGAAAGAAAGAAAATGAGTTGATTGATGGATGAAAGAAAGATAAATAGTTGATGGGTGGATGAAAGAAAAATAGATAATGGATGGATGGACAAAAGAAAAGAAAAATAGATAATGGATGTATGGATGAAAGAATGAAAAACAGATGATGGATGGATGAAAGAAAGAAAAATAGATAATGGATGGATGGACAAAAGAAAAGAAAAATAGATAATGGATGGATGAAAGAAAGAAAGAAAGAAAGAAAGATAAACAGATAATGGATGGAGAAAGAATAGATGATGGATGAGAATGATGGATGGATGAATAAAGGAACTGGATAGATTACTAAATCAATAGATTAAAGTATATAATATATAGTGTATGGACAGATTAAAGATAAATGGATGAATGGATGGCTAGATGGAGAAAGGGAGAATAGATAATGGAAGGATGGCTTGAAGCAGCTGATAAACGAACAAATGTATGGGCAGAACGTTCACCTTCATCACATTTGTCTCCATGTTTTTTGGGGTCTGCACAGATGTGGCAGCCGACGCCCTTAAACTGCGGCTCACACTTACAGGAGCCGTTTCCTGCCATTCCATCAAAACACTATAAAACAAAAACAATAAGACCCGTAAAACTCACAAAACATTCTCCTGATGTCTCCTCAAGATTTCTCAGCAAGAACATACTCACTGTCCCTTTGTCATAACACGGGTTCTGAAAACCTCCAATACACGGTTTACAGTCAGGCCCATAAAAACCACTGCAGCACTCGGCTCTCTACAATAAACGTATCAGACAAACTATTACATTTAAAAGAATGACTCTCAAATAACAATCTTTCATATTTTATCATACCTTCTGTGTAGAGTTGCAGTATTTGGCACAGCCCGACTCTGCAAATGAGTCTGCCCATCGAGGGTCCGGATCTAGTTCACAACCTCTTAGATGATTTTCCTATGATGACAACAAGATCAAAGCATTGTTGATCAAATCCAATTTTCAGTTCAATTACAATAAAATATCATCAATGTGTAAAAAGCGTAAGTACCAGCTCAACACTTCCAGGTGGACAGTGCGTCTCATAGAGATAGCTACACCTAACACACGGACCCTTTTAAAGACAAGCAAATATTTCAGAAAACTCATAGAAAATTTCCCAGTTGCATGTTAAGTAACACTGTATGTGTAACAGAAATCCCTTTGAAAGGCTGAAAATGTAGGTACCATGATGATCTTGCTCTCGTTGACATCACATCGATGGGGCATTATGGGAACTATAGAGGACGGGACAAGAACTCCATCTATGAGGTGAATGATTCCATTGCTTGCAACAATGTCTTTGGCTTCCAGAGGTATTCCTTTATCGCTCAGAAACACTCTTCCCTGCAAGCAAATAAAGAACACTCAAATATTGTTTATCATTCATGTTTTTTTTAAATGAAATAAAAAATATTTCAATAATTATTTCAATAATAATTTTCAAGAGTCACATAAACCTATGTTTTATCGTCGCTGCACCCCCTTGTGTCCAAACCCCACCCCATTGCTTATTTTAAATGTTTTATTGTAACAGCGCCACCTAGTGTTCAAACTTCACAGATTTATTTTATTTTAAATTTTTTGTTCCGCTACATAGTGTCCAAACCTCACCCAATTTCTTACTTTTATTGTATCAGCGCCACCTAGTGTTCAAAGTTCACAAATTTATTTTATTTTACTTTTTTTGTTCCGCTACATAGTGTCCAAACCTCACCCAATTTCTTATTTTTTATTGTAACAGCGCCAGCTAGTGTTCAAAGTTCACGAATTTATTGTATTTTCACTTTTTTTGTTCAGCTACATTGTGTCCAAACCTCACCCAATTTCTTATTTTTTATTGTAACAGCGCCAGCTAGTGTTCAAACTTCACGAATTTATTTTATTTTCACTTTTTTGTTCCGCCACCTAGTGTCCAAACCTCACTCCTTTTCTTACTTTTATTGTACAAAATTTCAAATACAGGTGAAACCACTGTAATTATTCAATCATATGAATAAAGGAAATAGTGCTTTATTTTCCTTAATTTACAGTGTAGTGTCTAAACCTCACTAAATGTCTTAATAGACACAGAATGAGGCACTGCACGCTTGAACCAAATTGACAGAAAGTCGGTTTATAAATCCATTTAAACAAATCATGCCACTCCCCAATGCAATGCAGTCACTTACATCTCCAGAAACGTTGATTGTTAAGATCTCGTTGGCCATAGTGGTGATCTCGGACATACTGGCCAACTGATCCACAGTAACCTGTGTTAAAATCATACAGCGATACATCACGTCCACAAAAAAAGACCACTAGCTGTTTAATGAATGTAAAGCCTTTACATAGCTGCAGCCCAATATGTCTGCTCGAAATAAAATTGGTTTCATCGAGCCATTTTATAGTGCAACATTTCATTTCAATGTCTCATTTCAAAGTCAAAATAACAAAAATCACTGGCAACAATTCATGACAAAAAGAAAGATTTCAAAGAAGAACTCACAGCGGCCAGAGAGAACATGTGATGCTTTAAAAGCATCTGAAGTTTTGGTTTGGCCTGAAAGATAGGAATCAATAAATATATGACGATCCAACCGACTTAACGTCTTAAAAAGCAGGTAATGGACGCTCACGTCACTCAGCATGTATATGATGCTTCCATCCCTGAATCTGTCAATGGCCTTATTGGTCGGCACAAACACTGTCAGCGGACCCAAACCCCTCACGGGCAGCTGCGTTCCACAATTCTACAGCAAAAAAATGACAAACGTGTCTTAAATCCTTGAGTTTGTGAAAGGGACAGCTTCAGAGCGAGAGGTGTTCAACTCACGTCAACCAGAGACAGGAATCGATTGAATCTCTCATCTTCTCTGAAAATCTCCCCGATGGTCTTTGAGGAGAACTTGATGAGAACAGAACATGAACATTAGAGGTTGTGTAGTGTTTGGTCTTTGGGTTGCAAAATAGTTACCATGTGATACCTCAATGTTGTTATCAGAAGATTCCATATGAGCGAGAGTGAACGGCTTGTCGATGATGTGAATGATACCGTTGGATGCTGGGATGTCACTCATGAGAATGGTGAACAACACATCAGGATCTCTCATCATGATGAATTGCTGCAGCCACAGAACAGATCGATCACATCGAATGCGTAGATTGGTGGATAAATCAATGAATGAATCAATAAACGGAAGGAATGGAAACCTTGTTGGTTTTGAATCGGATCTTTTCCCCTCTGTACGTCCACAGATCGTTCCCCTCTAAATCTTTATAAAGCCTCTGTCCGAGAATGAGGTGATGCTTACAAACCTCATTCATGCTGGCCGTGGATTTTCCTAGAACTGTCTAAATAGCACAACATAGTTGTAAATAAAAAAACAGGAAACATCATGACGACATGAAACACAAACAGCTCGGCCGTAATTTCTGTTTTTGCACGCTCCACTCACTTGGAACGGATTGGATCCCAGTGGAATGAAGAGTGTGAATGGGCCATGTTGACTCAATGTAAACTCACACCCTTGCTCTGAAAACCAAAATGTGATGTCAGCATGGCTTTTAGACTAACACAACAACCTTAAAGTTACATGAAAAAGACCCAAACACTGGGCTTTGGTGACCCACCGAGCAGTCGAACACTTCCAGTGAGATTCCCCGCATCACTGCCCTCTCTGTCCAGCTCCAGAACCCTTTCCATGAGGTTACCATAGCAACGTCTGCCATCGCCAATCTGCTGAGCGTTGCAAATGCATCTGAGAGAATCAAATGTCTCGGTTTATACCCTCATCCTTTAGTGAGCATCTATCACGGCGTCTCTTTTCTTGATCCCAACATCTATTTCTGACATGACAGAATCACTCTTGTGCAGAGCATTCATTTAGATGAATCTTGATTTTATCAATTATGTCAGGAAACGTTATCATTAAATCGAAAGAGGTTGAAGTTGCACTACCACATTTTGTCTATAGAGGGCACACTTGAGCATTTGACGCAACATCTGTTTACATCAATGGTTAGTCATGTCAGACATCATGGAGTACAATGTGTAAAAGTGAGAATAAAGCCAAATTCGAGGCCAACCAAGTGTTTTTGCTCATTAGCGCCAATTTCTACCCTTTTGGACAAACGTAGTTTGACATCTTTAAGAATAAAAAAAGATCTTAACAAAGTGTATCCCCTTGAAAATGACTTTTTTCATTGACACAATAGCAATTTGACTGCATTACAGATCAAAATAATTTAGTAATAAAGTGTTTTTACTGAAAGGCAAAAAACACATGAAAGGCAACAAACACAAAAAAAATTGCGTTATTCACAGTATGGTATCGAGAGCGTCTCGCTATTATTACAATGGGAGTCATCTATAAAAGAAGAATACAACGTTTTTTTCAAGTATAATATTAGTATTCTGAAAAATGACACAATGCAAAAAGGGATTGTTCGAAAATACGCTTCATTTTTTTAATCAAATCTGAAGCTAAAAGTGTATTTTGTTTTTGCAGTGACCCGGACATTTCAGTGAGATACAGACTGTTGTTAGTGTGGTTTTAAAGGAAGTGAAAGTTGACTTGTCATGTTATTGTGGGGGGAACAGCGGGACAGACCTGGGCGTGCCGTCTGAGCTCGTCTCGCAGGTGGCGCTGCTATGGCACGAACTCGGGGTGCAGGCCGACTTCGGTAAGCAGCCAGTTAATGCATCCCACGGCCCGGTCCCGGGTAAACACACACATTTTGACTGAAGAGAAACATACGAATGCCTATTAATTATAAATGTAACACAAGTATAATGCAGAAACCTTCATTTATGTCTTTATAATACAAAATAAACGTCAAAATTGCACCACATGCAATCTAGGTCAATCCCTCAATACATTGCTCACCTTTCCCGGGCCCGTGTATTCACAGGTGGTGGAATCTTTCTGACAGCCTCCATTGTTAGTGTCACAGGGGTTGATGGGAACGCAGTGTTTCCCATCACCCACGAATCCCTGTTCACACGTGCACAGAAACTTTCCACTTTTGAATAAACATTTTGCGTTCGCATCGCAAATGCCTGGTGCGCACACACCTGCAATACATCATCGGTGTATTGAAAATGTATTCACCTATAATCTATCAACCTATCAAGCTTAATCACATATGATACATTCAGGATTCATGTAAATGTAGTTTTTTATGGTGTAAAACGCGGCGCAAAAGTGGCGCTCTTTCAAGAGATTGATAGCATGTTGCAGTGTTTGTTTTGCTGTTCCTATTATCCTTTCGTGCATTGCTATATGCTACCCAGAAAGCAGACTCCATCTGGCGGACGTCTATTTGACATCTACTTATACATCTGCAAAAGTTTGTTCATCCGTAATACGTCTTGGAGACGTCTTTACGTCCATATTCCGTCTGCTAAAGAATTGGAGATCTGGAAAACATCTGCTGTGTAAAACATCTGCAAAACTTCTCAGAATGGGCGATTTTGCGTCCATTCTAAATCATAAGCATCATAGAGACATCTTATAGATGTCTGACAGCAGACGTCTCAGAGAGGTATTGCAGATGAGCTATGAAGGCTGTGTGTGTTTTAGTCCAGTATGATTGTTAGCATGCTCTTGCAAGAGTCCGTTAATGAGAATGCAAGCCCAGAATGCATTGCGCTGATGGTTAAAAATATAAGGAGCAATAGTTTGAGAGAATAAAAAACGACAATTTTAAAGCAAATAGGTGCAAACGAAGTTAGCATCAAAAGTTATCCAAATCTACATTACACTATTAAAAATAGCTCAGAAATGTCAGTCTTTAACCTTGTGTGTAAATTGATTCAAATGTAAAGTACGATGTAAAGTATTGTTGAGGAAGTACCTGTACAAACTTTTCCAATCATCTTATACCAAGGCAGACATTGACACATGGCATTTCTCTCGTCTCCTTTACAATACGAGTATGCCGGACAGCTTGAACAAGACAAAGACACTACAAAAGACAAGCATATGCATTTTAAAAGCTTATTTATTTGATTTACTCTATAGTGTTTTAGCATATTGTAGTACAACAGGGTATTTAAACTGGTATTTTGCTGGATTACCTTTATCGCATATTGGTCCTGAGTATGGAGGTTGACAGTAACATTCTCCGTTACCGTCTGGTCCCGAATTACACTTTCCATTCACGCAGTTGCACTCTATAACATGATACATCGTCATTTTATAAGTACACAGTTTTTTTCCTTTAGAAATAACAATAATTAACTGAAGTTAACCGTCAGACCTGTGCTGCAGTGATCTCCATAAGCGTTCTTATTCGAACACTCCTGACAGGCGAAACCTGTATATCCCTCCTGTGAGGAACAATTTGAGAAAACGTATTATAAATCATATTTATTTTGTTCCTTTCAAGATTATCAAATGGAAACAAATTCTGTTCACTTACGGTAACACAAATACGGAGATGGAAGAAAACAGAGTTTTACCTGACAAACACAGGTGCCGTTTCCTGAGTCTCCGGATACACATGTACCATAACCATTACATGTCTTTCCTGACCACGTGGGACAAGCTAGAAAACAAAAACAATTGACTTCATTTCAAGAAATACGTGGGTCATAGACCTTGAGATGTCCCCATCAAAAGAAATGTACGAAAGTGATTTTATGTCCATAGAAAGCACATTAAATGTAAGTAAAATGTCTACTTTAGGGTTTCAACTAAGATTTTGTAGAATAAAATGTCAAAATAATGTGACATTGTCATTTAGTGCAACACAATATTTATGTACAAGTTTAAACAACATTCTGACTTGTACATATTGAAATAAATAAAAGAATAAGGGAGCATATCATAGTTTATTGTGCTTAAATTTAGTAAAAATTCTTATCGACAAATGGGCACACCTAGGATAGTGGCAGATTAAATAAAAAAAATTCATATTTTAATGTCATAAATTGATTTATGTTGTAAATATGCCTGAAAAGATTGTAACACACAATGACATTTTTATGGGCGTCTTCTATAAATCAGGGGAGAATGTTCAATATTTAATTTTTGCTCTGAAAAACAAAAATGCAAATAAATTAGACACAAAACTTTTCACTTTTTAAGTTTTTTAACAACAACAATTTGACCCACATGCATATTTATTACAAATCTATTTGGATCCACCTGAGGTTTGGTCCACCTAATGCTGACAAGTTCGTGTTAGATTCAACCACAGCATCACACCTGACTCGTGTAATGCGTCTACCAAACCAAATAATTAATTGATCGTTGTTTTAGTTTATTTCAATACGTCACTGTAAAACTTTGCTGTATTTTTGCAGCAGGATTGCCAGTAACTTACTGTAGACATCTTTTACTATTTTGTTTCAAACATAAACCTACCTAGTTCTTACACTTCCTTTCATTAAATAAGACTAAATATCTTAAGTTACTTTTCTTGCTATGTTCATGTATAGTCATTTAGGAAGTTTTACATATTTTTACTAGAAAACGAACAACGATGCTCAGGAAGAATGTCATTTTTTGCCGTGTAATGCCAGTAATAAGACCAGTCTCTTCTTGCTCATTTTGAATACAAAAGTGTATTAAATTTCATTTAAGTAAAGATTAACTCAAATTAAATGAACTAATAGGAAAATATGAAGTAATTTTCAAATTTACAGTGACTTACTGGAAACCTGCAGCAAAATTACAGCAAAGTTTTACAGTGTTGTTTATTATTGATTTAAAGTCATCTTGAAGCCCCTTTGGAAATCTGTCAAACACACTCACGCAAGCACAAGGGACCCCAGAAGTCCGGACAGCATTTCTGCTCAGTGGCCACCTTCTCACAGGTGTGCGAGCACCCTGAAAGCTCCACCTGACGGTTCCCGAGCTCCACGACATAACTAAAACACGGAAAGGAAGATTACACACAAACGTAATGAGAGCAGACAGAAGGAAAGATTTGGGTCAATTGGACAATTAGACACCTGCAGCCGGGGTTCCCTTCGTTCTTTGAGGTCTTCCTGAAGCCTCTCGGGCAGATGACAGCAGGTGTCGCAGCACAGGACGTGCAGGGGGTCATGTGCAGGATGGTGTGAGGGGTGTCGCAGCGGTTAGGGGTGGCCTTGACAAAAAGAGAGAGATAACGTGCTAGTAATTTTATAAAAAGTCTATAAAAAGTAACTTTAAATAATGTATGGGTAACAAATGTAACGTGTTTTGAGCGTTTTAAATGATCATTGTATGCAGCAAACAATAATATTTACTGTAATTTTTGTATTATAAAAATACAGTAACCATTGGGGGTTGATTACCATTTGTATAACCATGGTTTGACTATGAATAGCATGGTTAAACTGTACAAAAACAATACATGTAGAATACTAAAGAATGAATGATAGTAAACAATTTTCAAACAATTAACCGCGAATAAAAGCATCCAAAATTAAATTTTTTGTTTATATAATATATGTCTGTGTACTGTGCATATCCATTTTGTATTTATAAAAACATTAATACACATAAATATATTTCATAAAACTATCAAAAAAAAACATTTATGTATCATTTCAATTATTGGAAAATAAAATTAAATACATGTTAATGTTTCCTAAATATGTATGTATGTATATGTGTTTATAAATACTAAAATAATCTGCACATTACACAGACATTTATTATGTAAACACAAACTTTTATTCTGGATGCGATTCATCATGATAAATCCGTTTGACAGCTCTATAGTAAACTGTAGTAAATTTCCTAGACACTACAGTGTTTTCTTTTGAACCTATAGTAAATATTAAGGTATACTACCGTGTTTTCTACAGTTTACTCATTTACTATAGTTATTATAACTCATATATTACATTGTGGTATAGCAAATACTGTAGCATAGTATAGTGCAGTGCTTTTCATGTGGAAGACCTAAAAAATGGTTCATGCTTGAACAATGGAGACTACATATGGATATTATAGTGTGTGTGAACCTGACTATGCTAAATATCAGAGGAAACTACACTACTTACTAGTTTTCAATTTACTATAAATGTATCAATTAACGATAGTTAGTATATTTTAATATATAATATATTATAGTATAGCAATTATACTGTACTATAATGTGATATATATATAATATACTACATCACACTGCAATTTTCACAATACTTGAAGGAATGGGGATGTAACAATATTATCGCCATAGCAAAATTGTCTCAATATTACCGTGGTCACATGCCTTTATGAAACGATAGGTCTTCCGGCCCTAACATAGAGAATGTCAGAAAAATAATAGATGTTACCTTTGGCAAGGTCCATCTGGAGCAATTGTTTTATTTTATAAGAGGGATTTTTAGGTCCTTTGACCCATAAACTCATATCTATAAGCAACAGATCTAATAAGGGGAGACAGAACATTGGATGCTTGCGGCAACAAATACCATATTGATACCGAGGTATTACCATGCAGCGAGTTTGACATTGCAACACCCCCAGCAAAGGCAGATGTCTGAAAACCCTGATATTGTATGAATACATCATGATATTTACAAGGTGCAGCAAATAATATCATGGTATTATCATGGTATCATGTCCCAACACTATAATAATCAAATATATCATCAAACGTGAATTTACCATGGTATCATGTCGTATACTGTATGCACAATATTCTCTTATGATCTAATTATTGATTTATAATTTTATAAAAGGTAATTTTAGGTCATATGACCCATGAACTCCTACCTCTAAACAACAGTTCTGATTAGAGGATAATGAAAATAGGACGCTTGTGGCACATTTCCAAGTCGCCATTTTTAAAGGTGAAATAAATATTGTATTTATACCGAGGTATTATCGTGCAGTGAGAGTTTGATATTGTAACATCCCTAATTGAGACAAATGTCTGAAAAACGTGATATTGTACGAATATATCATGGTATTTAAAAGGTACAACAAACAATACCATGGTATTTTCATGGTATCATGTCCCAAAACTATAATAATCAAATATAAATAAATCTATTATCGATTTATGCTTTTTATATTGAATTATCGCTATTATTTATAAACGCCCCATTTAAAAATAAATGAACAAGATATTATCATGGGATCATGTCCAAAAAACATCAATACCAAACTACTACAAATATACTTCTAACCAAATTGCATTTGTCTAAATCACCGAACATTATGCATCTTACCTGAAACTGTGAACTCCAAAGTAGCACGAGTCCCACAATGAGAAGATAATACATGGCTGCTTCACCAGTGAGAAAAAAACTTTGGCACTCCTCAAAAGTTCTCAGATAAGCATGTAAGACAAACAGCGAAGGCCTATCCTATGAACAGACCTGATATCCAGTCACAACACTCAACACAACGTCTCACTTTCAAACATCTCCAAACCATCACCTCAGACTCGCTTTCCTCGTGTTCTTTGCATGTCGAGCCAACACAGAGAGAGAGCTTTGATATGATCACACACCAGCTCCAGAGATGTGAAAAAAACTGCCTTTTCCTGACAGGAAAATCGCCGGATTTCCTCTTCAGAGTCGACGCTTGGGAAGTCCACGGCTGTCAGCTGACTGGATTGCAGGGTTCAGCACAATTTGCAACAGTGCAACAGGCATTGGCACATTTTTCTTTATCACTCATGGTCGGTGAAACATTTAGTGTTAAAACTCAGGACATCGTGTTTTTCACACAACCTGTAAACAAAACAAGTTATTAATACTTGAATGCATTGAGTGCAAAATACTCCCATTTTATTATTATATATATTATTTTATATATTATTTTATTAAACTCTTGACGTAGATGTAGCAAACTTTTTAATACTTCAAAAATGTTTAGCATAAATGTGAATGTTCTCTACAGTACTACGTGTTAATGCGATCGTATAAGCTTTCAAATGTGATTCAAAGGGCTAAATTCAATTGTGCAAAAGACTGACATTGGAAAGCAGACGTTCAATATAGTCGAAAGAAAAACGCAACGCTCACAACACAACACTGCTGTGTCATCAGTCTGAGACTCTGAGAGTTCCTGCTATTGTGTTTGTCTCCTGAAGTGATAACATAACAGAGTTCAAAAAAAGGGTTCACTTTTAAAAGCAGCATTTTCTTTTTAACTACCAATTTAGTCTCAGATTGTTCTTGTAAAACTGCTGAGGTGAAATAAGAAAGGAAACAACTGAGGCAATTGTTGAAATCTTTGTAGAGTATGGAGGTGTCAAATGAATGTAGATTGTAAAGGTAAAATAATCTGGTTATGGATACATTTGATGAGAAATGTTGCACTGTAAAAAAACTGTAATTTTAAATGAATTAATTGTATTTTTTTTAAATACAGTCAAAAACCGTAAAATTACAGTTAAAGACTGCAAATTTATATGAAAAACAAGAGGTCTAACAGGGAAAACAGGTTATTTAACATATTTAATGTATAATTTCATGTTATTTGTACAAGTTTTCTTTTTCCTTAAAGTTTATTTTTGAAATTCAGTCAAAAACTATAAAATTACAGAAAAAATATCAAATTTACAATAAAATTTGGATATATACAATATATTTCCTTATATCCTAGAATTTTACAGGGGGGATTTTATTTTATTGTATATTTCTGTTTTTCCAGTTTAGATATTTTTTTTTGATATTTTTTTTATGTGTGGAGTTCATATTGATATTTTCAATAATTTTGACTTTTGATTGCAGACTTGACAAATCTGAGCTAAGTTTGAGACTTTCTCTTCTGAAACTCTAATAGAGACATTTGATAGATTTCTGACTCCTTTTCCTCAGACAAAAATGAGATAAAGCAAATGTTTCCTTTAACTTTTAATCTCACCAAGCTGAGGTACATACATAAGACGTCTGCTAAAGATCTGGAGATCTGAAAACCATCTGCTGTGTAAAAACATCTGCTAATCATCTTAGAAAGAGCAGCTTTACACCCATTCTAAATCATAAACATGTTTTGTATATAGGCCTATGACATCTGACAGCAAACGTCTCCGAGACGTATTGCAGATGAGCAAACTATGTCTTGCAGATGTAAATGAAGACATTAAATAGACGTCTGCCAGATGTTTATGCGATAACAGGGCATTTATGTCTAGAAGAAATCATTGAGATATTAAAAACGTGTTACAATGTTGTTCTGGCTAGTACAGAACGCACTAGTACAAGATAAGGGCCTACATTTAATATCCAAATATCCATAAATTCACATCAATTTTGCGAACCAAGCAGTCATTCCAACCTGACCTTTATGAAGACCACAGTTCGTCTACCGAGAAACAACAGGACGTGATGGGGGTCAATGTGACAATACCCAGCAAAGGTCCTGTTCATTCAACAGCGCTGCGCAAATATTTCCTGCTTTCTCTCACTCACTGGACCGTCAGGTCATAATGACAGCGCTGAAAACATCAGAGTCAGTTTCCTCAGTTTCTGCACAACCTTGCGTGTGCGTTTCTGAAATGATACGTGTTAGTGGTAGGCCACAAATGTTTCGATTGTTGTTTTTCAACAATAGACGACCGCTGGGTTTCAGAGCAGGAACTAGAACTGCTGACTATCAGCGTGAAGGGAAAATCATGGAATTTAGATATAAGAAGAGTTTATTTGTGCTTGCTTTAACAAGGCCTTTGGGAAATCTTTAAAACTCTTTAGGGGTTGTTTTGATTGGTGGTCAATTTGTTATATATTCAAGATGCATTTTAGTTATATAATAAAACAATATTGGGAATTTTATAAACAAAATTTTAAAAACAATTATAATTATAATATATACATTTCATATAAAAGTTTATATTTGTTTTAGAGAAATTATTTTTTTATTTGCATCTATAACATCTTTTTGTATTTTATGTTTTAAACTTTAAATTTGTATTTTATATTTTATACTTTAATTTTTAATACTTCAAATATAAAAGTTTTATATTTAATTGGTTTATATAAATGATTTTATATATTTGCATATATTACATATTTTTGTATTTTATATTTCATTTTTTAAACAGAAAAATTAGTCGTTTATAATTAAAAAATTAAAATTATAAGAACAATTATTATGATATTATTTTTTATATTTACTTATTTCATGTATTTGTTTTATACAACTTATTACAATGTTTTATACATACATGTACTTGTATATAAAACATTTTTTTTCAAATTCAACAGAAATATTGAGTTTTTTTAAAGAGAGAATAATCCATATAAACAACATTAACAAAAATATTTAAATTAACCGTCATTTATTTTCTTTAAAATTCAAAGTGCACGTTAAATATGAATTCCCACATTTATCTCATAAATCTGAACGCATTCTGTAAACATGTGCTCTGTGGTTTCTCGTTACAAATCAGAACAAACTAATTTGTACAAATAAATCCACTGACTCACTGAACACTTTCTAAAATACAATAAAATAGTTCATTAATTAATAAAACGGCATTTATGAATAAAAAAGACTTGCATACATATAATCCGCACGCGTTCATGTCAAATTAAAATATAACACTGTTGCACGAAACTGTATTTCATGATGAATGTTGGATTGTACACAGCAGCAGATAAATAAATGAAAAGCAGCGAAAAGCATAGTCTGAAGCCAGAGGAAAAATATCATAAAAAAATCTGTGTATATATATATTAAACTCGTGTGGATTCTACAACAGTTTGTTTCCCAGGATGCATTGCGTCAAATCTATAAAAAAAGTTTATAAAAGTGAAATCTTCACCGCATTGGGTAAATAATCGTCCTTTTTAATGACCACTGTTCTACAGAAGTCAGTTTTTTATGGCTCAGCCCGTGAGCTCCACCGGCAGCTCTCGACTGCACAGCGCCTCCCACTGCCGAGCCAAAAGAGAAATCAGTCGTTCCCTGCTGTCAGCCCCCGGCACGAATATGCACCACTGCACCTCGCCCTCAGCACCCCCCTGCGTTCTGTCCCCCCTCCTTTCGCTCTCCGCGAAATGATCCATGGTCAGGTGACACAGAAGATCAGGCCCGGGAACGTCATCGAACACCAGCGTGAGGGCTTGTGGGTAAGTCTGGTATCCCATCAGCACGCGGTCCAGATCACGAATCCGGCGTGCGTCAGTAAGGCGGTACTTTTCTCTCTGCGGGGGCTCCTTTGCGAATTCGGGTAGGGGATAGCTAATGTGATCCTCGTCCAGCAGGAAGACGTCCGTGCTGGTGAGGATGAGGGTCTTGGGCTGGAGGAGGCTCTGGGCGGTTTGGCCCGGGACGACGTGGACCTGGAACACCAGTACGTAGAGAAGGATGTTGAAGGAGTGGGATTGAGGTTGAGGGCTCTTCCTTTCGGCCACGATGAAGGTCAGGTCTCCGATCTCTTCTTCGCTGGGGTACACAAACTTGACTTTGCTGGAGTGGACCAGTTCATAGTTCTCCATTTTACCTGAATCAAGAGAAAATCAAATGAAAACACGGAGAGATTTCTCAAAAAATCGTTTGTGTTCATCACAAGAAAGAATCACACACAGGTTTTGAACAAAGAGTCTGAATAAACGATGACAGAATTTACATTTTTTGATAAACTTTTCTTATAAATACTCAGATATAGACTATAAAAGATTACGATTTGTGACACCTGTGCTTTTGTTTCCGAACTGCGAGTAGAAGTCCATCTCAGAAGGCTCAGGTGAGGGAACCTTCTCCAGCAGAGACAGAACGGTCATCAGCTGCTGGAGGAACCGGTGTGTACTGTAACTGTCACGGGTCAGACAGGTGATGATGTGATCGGCAGACGGCCCTTTGGAAAGAGAAAAACAGACTCAACTTTAGTGTTATTCATTTTGTTTAGCTACAACTGTACCAGATGAGATAAATATTGTGCTGTTAACGCGGTTTACAGCACAGGTACATCTGTAAGATGTCTGCTAAAGACAGAGAGATCTGAAAAACATCTGATAAACGTCTTAGAAAAGGCACTTTCACATGCAATCTACATCATAAACATCTTCCAGACATCTTCTAGACAGGACATATCTCAGAGATGTATTGCAGACGAGCGAACAATCAAAATAGATGTATTTGTGCTATCAGAGTACTCGCAGAATTACCTCCCTGATATCACACCCACATCTGAAAAACGTCTATTTGATGTTTTATTTACATCTGCAGTATGCATGTTATGCAAACCGTCCCGTGTCAGATGTCATATAGACGTATAGAAGATGTCTGTAAGATGTTCATTGTTAAAATGTATGCTTTTTCAAAAGACGTTATCAGATGTTTATAAACAGCAGATATTGGGTCCGTATTCATGAAAAGCGCAAAGAGTTGCACCCAGTGACAAAATTCTAAGAAAATTCTTATAAATGTTGGCGTTTCCTCTTAAAATTGAAGAAAGGGTCCTAGTAAAGAAAAAATAAATTCATTAAGCATCTTAACCCTTAATAGAGCTCTTAAGGTTCAAAACTATTGGGAGTAGCGAGGAAGAGTTTTAAGAGACCCGATTCAAATTTTGCGTATAAAACCGTGCGGAACTAGCGTGCTGAGCTGCTTTCTCTCTCCAAATGACCCGAGGTGTGCTCGCGGCACTCCGAAAAGTTGACGCCGTGCGTCTACATTTAAAATTAACCAATATGCATGAGGAACACACAAAATGTGAATCGGGCCTTAAGAGTTTCTTTAGCAGCGGAGAAAGTGGATGAAATAAGAAAAGTGAGAAGAAATGTGATTTGCAATGCAAAACTTTTAGGTTTACTTTAAAGGTTTATCAGAATTTTTCTTTTTATAGTTTTAGTGTGTGTGTTCAACTTTTTCTTGTTTTTGGTTTTCTTGTATAGCTGCTTTGATGCCATGCAAATTGTAAAACACTTTAAAAATAAAACAAAATTGAAAGACAGCGACACAACACATTAGAATGTGTAAGGATCATGTTTGTGACCCATCTTATTAGAGACACGCTAACATCCAAGACAGCACAGAAATGTCATAGCGCCAGAAAGTAATCACTACATGAACACATTCGGCAAGTGGAAAAATACAATGATGCAGCAGAGATTTGGGTCCGTCAAAACCTTATATAAGCAAAATGATCACACAAACAATTTGAATTTGTAGTGCATGTGTACGTGTGCAGCTTTAAGAATATGGGCCCAGATCTCTAGATCTTTAGCAGACATCTCACAGATGCGCATGTGCTTTATGGGATGTGTATCTACATAACTTCTTAACCAAAGGTCTGTTCATTTTAAAGTTTAATTACATTTTCATCACTTGGGATTTACTACCAAAACTAAACATGCACAAAACAACGCTCGCATTTGTCTGCCACAAATAATGCGAAGAATGTGTTCAAAATGCTGGCACCCTCCCGAAGGCCAGAGATAAGAAGCAATGAGAAATGCATTAGTCATCATCAATAGCAGCTTTCATCTGCTAACTGAACTTAGTTTTTTCAGACTTTTTTAAGTTTTACTATGAAAACGTCATTCAACCAGTCATTCACTGGTTATCAGCCAATCATCTGCTTTGTCATGTATTTCAGCTGGGTCATGACAAACTCACCCACGATTCTGAAATACTGATCAAACAGGCCCACGTTGACGCTCTGAAGGTCCTTCAGTTTGAGAGTGAAGCTGTAGGAGATGATAATGTCCGAGTCCTTCTGCTCAGATGGTTGCCAGGTCCACATCACTGCAATATCAAACACAGCCTCGTCAGTTTGAATATCCTCAAACACATGAGTCAAAACAGATGACAAAATCCAGCACACGTGTGGACACAACTACGAGAAAAGGAGCCAGAGTAAACATTGGCCGAGCAGATGTTGCTTACTGGAATGGATGGCGAGCATTGCTGCCGAATCGTCCAGGATGAGATAGACGGCTCTGGTGGACAGCAGGACACAGGCGGTTATCTCCACATCTGGAGATCTGTAGAAGAGCACTGAGGTCCACAGAATCATCTTCAGCTCCTCGTTCTCCACCTGCACACATGAGAACCAGCCTTCATTCAGTCTCGTATGAATCTCAGCCAATCACAGTCAAGCATTCATTCAAAGTGTTTGCAAATAAAAAATAAAAGTCTTTCAACATTTCGTTTAAATGTATAGTACATGACTCGCAAAGGTCACTGATCATGTCTTGGTTGGGTGTGTTAGTTTCCAGGATAAACGCTCTCTAGGATATCCTGTTAGAACAAGATACTGATTACAGAAGGCCTGAAAAACACTTTGGACAATTTCCTTTTTTTAAACAAAGCAGCTGCCAAAACGTAACCAAGTCAAGTAAATAAACAAACAGTCGGACCCAAGAGAGCGCTCAAGGATGGGGAAGAGGTGGGTCAACTGGATAATGATGGGATTGAAACAACCAGAGAACTTCTGCTTATGTGAGAGGAAAACATAACTAGTGACTATAACTAAAACTATAAAATATTTATATTATTTAATCAAATAAAATATAGGTCTAAATAGTATTTGTAATATATTATCTTATTTAAAATGTATTTATTTACTATATATAAGTATTTAAAAAAATTATACAAGTAATTTAATTATTTTAATATTTAAAATGAAATCTGTACAATATTTGTGCGTCAATAAATTGATTAAAATACTATATATTAAAATAATGAATATTACTTATTTAAATAATGTTAATAATATCAATATTACATAAAATAAGTAATATCGTTGTTAGAATTTGAATATATAATATATTATATATAATATTAAATTGATTATAATTTACTTGCATTCTTTTTATAATATTTATATTATTACACTTATTGAAAAATTATTACAATTATACTGAACAAAAATAAGAAATATTACTTAAGCAATAAACTTGAATAAGCGAGTAAAATGATTAACAGGAAATAAATTAAAAACTACTTCATAAAATAAAGAAATGAAAATAAAAATGGACCTTATATAGTGCAATAAATATAAATTAAATATACAGTACAATCACGAAAACACATTACATTGCTAAAAATTTAAATAAAAGCAATATGAAAACTATAGAAAAAGATAGAAACTAATTAACTATAAAAAACAACTAAAGCAACCATTATAAAATAAAATATCTGAATGTACAACATAACCATCCACCAAAGAGATAAATGACTTACCTCTGCGATGTTGTCATGAAAGAAGTGTACAAGCTGCTCCCCATTCAGAGACGAGATGAAACGTAATGAAGAGGAGAGCGTGAAGTGTGAGGGACACTGGTTATCTTCGGTCAGTTGTTGAGTGAGGGATTTGGCGGGATACAGCAGAGATAGAGACAGATGAGGCTGTGACGCTTCACGAGTAACGCTGAGATTCAGAATGACAAAATATAACAGTTTTATTTGTTCGACTTTTAAAACATCATCTTGCCAATCTTGAATTTTTCTTACTTGGTGTTTGGATTTCTTTGGGACGTTGTTGAGGGCTCGAGACGACTGTTGCGCTGTAGGGCGATGGTCTTAATTTCTCTCAGGTTTCCACGCAGCCGGCTGAACTCTTGAAGAAAGGCGGGTTTGTCTTGGGACAGGGCGAAAACGACAGTCAGGTGTTCGTGACCTGCCATTAACTCTACGATATGGTCGCTGTGGAAACCGTGAGAAGTTGAGACGCCCCTACACGAGCAACCCTGCTTGGGCTTGAGGAGTGTGAAGGAAAGCGGGATCCTGGTCATTTTGGAGCAGCCACGCACCGCGTTCGCCTCCGAGGGGTCCCGACCCGCCAGGGTGACGAAGTCGACTTTGAGAACGCAGAGGTGGCGAGAGGTCAGGAAGAGGATCATGGGATCGGAGGTTGGGTCTTTCTCGCTTTCAAAAAGGCCGATTTGAGATAAAACATCAGAGGGGATTCTTGGGTTGTTAATGGAGGTAGACATGGAATCGGTGTTGAAGAAATGGATCAAGTGTCCGCCTTTAACACATGCCTCGTTTTCCTCAAAATCCCACGAGTTGAGAAACTGTCGGATGAACTGTTGAGCGTTAGAGGTAACAACATTAGTTTGGTTCACGTGAGGACCAACGCAAGAGTGAAGTTCCATCAGACTCTGGGCGTCTGAAAAGATCCACCATCGCGTATTGCTGGACTTCACCTTTAAGGAGACGCAAATGTCTGGAACTTCAAACCGAAAGGTCTCGACGTCAGCGTACGACACGACAAAGTCTTTCTCAAGGTGCTTCATAAGCTCCTCCGAGGTGCTCGCTGGTTCTTCTAATTGTATCCGTGCACTGAAAAGCACAAGTGAGCTGTCCGTCGCCACTAAACAAGATGGCCGCTGACTCAAACCTTCTCCAACGCTGATGCAAAAACACCAAACCAGCATATTTAAATTGTCCTTCTTAACATCATCACGAACGGTTGATGATGAGGAACAGCCCATGATTTCTTCACTATCATCCAAACTCATTTCAAAGTATCCATCTCCCGAGTGAAGACTGTCCTGATCTGTATCATCTGAAGAAGTGGTGTTGTGTGGTTTCGGGGTTGACTTTTCTTTGTTAGAAGAATGGATGAGAGCAAAAAGTTGGCCGACGAACTCTTGGTTGGTGGTGTTGTAGAGAAGTAATGAAGGAGGCAGGAGGAGATTGGAAAGACTTGTGGTCCAGGGTTGCCAGATCTCCTCAAAGCAACAGGGACTGAAGAACAATGAAGAATTGAACTTATTTTAATTTATAGTTTAAACATACAGTTGCACCAACAGATTAATACTTTTATCAGGATAAGTGCATAAAAACTAACCTGACTCTCTCACTCGGGACGTCTGAGGACAAACAGGAATCATTTTTTTCCTGCAAAATGTTTCAAAAACGTATTTTTAACGTACTATAAATTCCTATATTACACCATCAAGTTGTTTTAAACTAGTATAAATTTTGTTGTTTTATGAGCACAAGGATAATTGGAAGAATGTTTGTAAATCAAACAATTCTGGGGCACTATTGACTACCATAGTAAGAAACGATACTTACTATGGAGGACAATGGTGCCCCAGAATTGCCTTCCACATTCTTCAAAATATCTTCTTTTTCGTTCATCGAACAAAGAAATGTATACAGATTTTGAAGAACTTGAGTAAATGAGTATCCATCTGTATATATTTTTTAAGTATTAAAGGTATGAAATTTTGCTAACATCTAAAGGTTGCATGATGTATTAAATCGACAATTTATTATTTGCAGCTTACTGGGCAAATTAAAAGAATAATTCTTGAATTCCAGCAAATTCCAGCCATTCATATATTTTGTGAGAATCTGTAACATATTAATCCCGTTTAAATAATAAAACATCAACCAACCTGCGGGACGACATCACAGGTTTTATTATAAACATCATAGCATCTCTGGGTAATTGTAGAATCCACAGGAGTTAATATCTCTTTGGTAAAAAACGATTTCTCTTTACAAGTTACTTCTGAAAATAAACATGAAAAACAAGAGATAAGTCATTCAAAATAACAAATCGCTAAACTACCCATCAAAATGAGACCAAAACATGGTCAATATTTGACATGTGGGAAAACAGGAATAAAACAAGTCATTTCAACACATGCCGCACTTACTTTTACATTGTATGTAGAATAATATGTAAAAAATGGATCATGGTATGTACCAAAGCATAAAAAAATGAATTCTGTTTAAAATGCTCTTGTTTTAGTCAGAAATACAAATAAATTGTTCAAAGAGCTAAAAACATGCAAATGCTTTATTAAAAATAGTCTAGTTAAGGGCCATTAACACAGAGAACGATAACTAAAACTTCAAAGATAACATTTGACAGTGAATCAAAATCCATTTAAAGTGTCTGTTGATATAAAAAGTAAAACCACAGCAAGCAAGTTTAGAATGAGCAAAACATTGATTGTTGGTGTGGATGCCAATATGGTTATAATTAAAGTTATTGTTCTTGGTGTGAATGGCCTTTACAGTAAAATATTCATATTTGATCATAAGGGCAACTTATGTGTGAGTTTAATAATTCTCTGTGAACACTTGAGAACTTTTAATAACATTTACACGTGACTCTTCATATTAACATGTAGTTTGCAAAAATGGAAAGTCTTATCAAAAGCACCCAGAGCCTGTTGCTTAGTAACCAACACCCATGAGGAAAAGATGGAGATCAAATGACTAATAATTCAGACCCAAACTGAATTACAGCAACCGCTGAGAATTTGATACTGCAGAAATAAACGCACTTTATATACTTCGAAAAAAAAGAGAGAAATATCAGTAAGGGAAATTCTGATTAAATTGTGAATGTATGAGTCCCATCTTAAATTAGTAATTAATGAATCTAGAGATCAATGAAGAGGAAACCAAAAGTGCCTGATTATTTGTTTACAATCATTAAAAGTTTTGATGTTCAACAGTCAGTCAAATTGCCATGCCGTAAAAATAAACTATATTTTCAGGTTTAAAGGTGACGTGTGTAATTTATAGATCTATAGAAATATTTAACTCATAAACCATAATACTACTACGATTTATTTACCCTTGTGTTGTTTAAAGCAGTATGACCCATTTTTCTTTCATTGAACAGAAAAGCAGATGTTGCGCAGAACATCAGGGACTGACAGTCTGGGTCACCATTCACTTTCATTGCATGAATACAGATGCACTGTAAGTGAATAGTGACCGAGACTGTCAGTCTTTAACATTCAGTTAAAGAGACACAAGTCACGTCATGAGAGAAATATCTTGATGTACAATCCATTACAAACTATTTTTGACGAGCTGTCCCTTTAAATACATTCTCCCATTCCTGCTCAATATGCAAAGCCCATTTATAGGACCATACACATCACGATCATCAGCTCAACCAATGGTGTGAGTTTAAGGGCTGAACTTTCTGCTACTCTGACCAATGACAGATGGGAGGAGTGTTTTATATGTTTGTATAAATGCCGCAACTGATACAAATTACACACATCCCCTTTAATTCTATTGATCTGAGCCCGGCCCCCTGGTCCCAGCGGCACGATACATACTTGATTACCTTGACTGGAGCAGGTGGAGCGGGACAGAGAGGGAGAGGAGGACGACGACTGCGGACCACCCGCGGCCGGCCCCGGGACGTCACTCACCTGACAACAATAACATCAGGGCTCCTCTTAGGGACAGCACAAGCCGGTGGGAATTAAATTAATGGGGATGGGAATTATGCGCGAGGGATATTCGCAAGTGGACTAAAAATACCTTCATTACAGACATGGTAGATTTAACACAAAGAAATGTGGAACAGCTTTGAAATATAGCTAAAGACAAAGACGATATCTTATTCAAGAATAAATGTTGATGTTATTTTGTGCACAATTCATGCATGCACGACACCTCAACAAAACAAAGGTGTTCTTTTTTAATTATTTTCATAATAGATGTATTCAATATTCTGGTAAATGTCAGTGGGTTGCTATGCGGTTGCTTAGGCATTCTAGGAGTTTGCTGAACTATTCTCAATGTCTGTAATAAACGCGCTATAATATTCTGGCTTTTAGATATGGCACAGATTTTTTTCATCTTTTTGTACAGTCTATGATGAAAAAAGGGCACTTTTCTACTTGACAAACAACACAATCTGTGACGTTTTGGAGCTTTGCTTGTATCATTAAATTATATTTTCCTAAAGTCTTATGGATTATAATAATAAACATGCGTCAATTTTTAAAAAAAATGTATTCAATAATCACATTCATTTCATGTGGAAGGACTGAAGTTGTGTTTAGTTTAGGTGATGGAGTCAATTGCAGGTTCTGGCCAGCAGGTGACACTATAAACCACGTTTTTTATCTGGCTGCTCCTCCATTTGTACTTTGCACCCATGTCAAATCAGCTCAGTATATTTTTTGATTCAATTAAAGCCTCCAACAAAGGTTTTAATTAAGTATTTGGATTACAGAAATAAAATGTTGAAGACTTTGTCTGTGAACCCACCTCAAATCCTTAAATGTTATAAAGAAATGTGCCGTCTAAGGTAGGTTTCCAATATGTTTAAAATGTATTTAACATTTTACGTTCGGATGTTTGGTTTACCCTTACAAAACGGAATAACAACTTTAGCCAAGTTAAAATGTGAAGATCAGAGTGAAATCTGTATTCATTTTTGCATCAAAACCAAATCTTGAAAATACCTTTTTCTCATTGTTTGCCATGCGGCCTTTGGCTTCTTTGGCTTTCTGAATGGCTTTCAGGACCTCAACAGTATCAAACTCTTTCTCCGTGGTGGTCGTGCCATCCAAACACACCTTCAAACCCAAGACGAAAAGAAAATCACATTCAGTTTTGCGCAACAACGCTACAAACCTTAAACATCTGTTGTGCGTTTTTTCTTGGACGAGACCATGTTTTATCATACTTTTAGGTTCGCAACAAATAAATCAGACGATGGCATTTTAGCTAATCCCAGGATACTTAAATGACTGTAAAAATAGTAGATAGAACAAATTTTGAATAAAGAGTCTGATACCTCCGAGGCCCGGTCGCAGAACTGAGCTAGAATTTTAGTTCTGTAGTCTGGTATGATACACATGGGGTTATTGGCCAAAGCCAGTTTTTCCAGACAGGGAAGACCGCTGATGTGTTTAATTTCATCCAGCTGAGAAAATAAAAATAAAAAGAGGGGAAACAGCAAGATGACTTATTGAATATATACTGAACAAGTTATTCTTTAAAATGATTATAAGTGCACAAAATAAACCACCTGGCCTAATTTGTTGCTGCTTAAATCCAAGTTAACTAAAGAGTAAAGTTTGCTGAGTCCAGAGAGGGTTTCCATCTGATTTCCAGCCAGAATGAGAGTCTTGATGTTACCGAGTTTCGTGTGGACCCCCTCCAGGACTGTGAGTTTGTTGAAGGACAAATTCAGATGAACCAAGTTGTATAAATGCTGCATAGAAACAATGGGAAAAACATTAAAACGCCTGCTCAGAATTTCCTTTTGTGATGTTAAAACGTTTGAAGGCATCCTACCTGAAGGTTTTCCAATGAAGTTAACTCATTGTGGCTGAGATCAAGGAATTCAACAGCAGGGATCAGTTTCTATAAAGGCAAAAAAAGGCTGAGACCAAGATTTAAAGATGATCTGAATTTATGATATTTTACACGTAAGGTTAAGACCCTTTCAATAACTTTAATGTTAACTACACGTTTTAAAATCTTACTCAATTTCAATAACATTTTATATTTTGTTAAAGAATAGTTAACATTTAATACTTTAATAATTGTGTAATCGAGTTGTTCCAAATCTGTATCCATTTCTTTGTTCTGATGAACACAGAGAAAGATATTGGGAAGAATGCTTATTTCTTAGTAGGAAAAAATGGCAATGGTAGTCAAAAGTGCCCCAGAACTGCAAAATGTCTGCTTTTGTGTTCAACAGAACAAGGGTAATTTTTCCTACAATGGGAGTCAACTGGGGGCAAAATCTGTCTGGTTATAAGCATTCTTCCAAATATTTTTCTCTGTGTTCATGAGAACAAAGAAATGTATAAAGATTTATATTTTTTATTTTTGGGTGAAGTATCCCTTTAAAGGGTTTGCTCATATGCTTAGAATAAACACAATTTTATTTTTGGTTAGCGTGCATGCTAATACAGTTATCGTTATATTTATAGTTAGTTATCGTTATTGGTGTTTACGTCTTAAACACAGAATCTGTAACTCACCACTGATTCGTCGGTGCAGCAAATAAAGTTTTGGCTCATGTCGAGAGTGGTGAGCATCTTCCATTTGGGAATGATCGCCGTCACCGGACAATCCGTATCAACACCCTCCGGCTCCCACTGCGCAAACTCTGTCGCTTCCGGAACTACGATTTCCTGTTGACGATGGACAATAACTAATCAAGTTATTCAATCAATCTCCAGTGTCAACTGTTTTTTATCCTTAATGTTGGTATAAAATTCTGTCTTTCTAAATGTTCTGCTTAAAAACACAATAATGACATGGAACAACGTGATCTAACACACCTTCATGCTGTTGGTTGACAGGTGAATGCTGAGAGTGGCCAGCGTGGGTCTCAGAGAAGGCAGACCTTTGATCTGTCCAGCGTCACAATCATTGATCTTAAAACAGACAGATGTCAATCATCCACCACGGTTACTCAAATTCACGCTGAATATGGACGAGATGTACTCACTTCTATCTGCAGCAGCGCTTTAAAGATGGAGAGGTCGAACTGGAGGCTCTGCTCCTCAATGTTACTCGTACCCACCGCTCCTTTCATTCCAGGGATCTGAGTTTGCAGAATTAACGTAAACATCTCCAATATCCACACGTTCACTAATATTGTGCGTCCCGCAGGACACCATTAAAACTCAAACCTTGAGATATTTGAGGCGGCAGGTGAAGTCCAGGATGTGCCCGAGGTCGGCCTTGGCATCTCCGTTGGCACAGGAGGGCTTGGCGAGTTTTAGTTGCTGGGTGATGGCGTAGAGCTGCAGGGGTCTCAGGAGAAACACCTCGCCTGCGGCTAACAGCTGCTCACCTGAACACAGACACATTATTTTATCTTACCGGAGCACATGATATCCTGGACGTAAACATGGGATTGTGAACCAAATTAAGTTTCTGATAAAATTTTGCATCATTGAATGTTACATTTAAAATCAATGTGTTACAATATGCATTAAAACTAATTACTTGACTTTTTCTTAAGTGTAGAGTACTTAGCATAGCCAAACATATTTATGAGGTTATGACAAGGTAGGGATTTGTTTGGCAAAACAGTTTAACAACATAAGATTTATTTATATTTCCATCGCAGAAACGTAAAGCTCTGTCCAGCCAACTCTAGCGTCTGAATAGTTGTATAATTACATACATTTCACTTTCGTACTTAAACAATGTTAATACATAATAATTCAACTTAATAGTAATTCGCAATATAAAAAAGTAACTTACAAATTAATGTGTACATTTATAAAGTGTTTTTTGAAGTAAGAAAAAAAATATATATATGTGAAAAAAAATGATAGACATTAGAGCAAATTTTTTTTTTTAGGTTATTTTTAGGTCAATCAAACAAAAACGACAAAAAAATTGAATCTCAAAGTACGGAAAACAGAATATATATAGTCCATAAAAATGTATTTAAGCACAATTACGATTTTTGTATTATTTAATGAGAAATGAAACATTCCTCACACAAACCCCACTCGAAACGACAATAAAATATAATAAAAATATTATACAAAATTTCAGAAAAATTAACTTTTTCCTTTCTGCAACAAATCAGGAATGAGGAACAACAAACCCTTGTGAAACAACTCTTCCGCCAAGCCAGCAGCAATTCCATTGATTTCCTGAAAAAAAGGAAGCTCATGTGAACAAAACATAAAATTAAAAGTAACGCTTCTCATAATAGAAAACCTATTCAATTGCCTGTAATACATAAATATGAGACTGCTATTTAATAAAACACGAAAATCATTTCCCATCACACATTATACATCACACATTACATTATTTTTCGTTCACAAAATGAAAACAGCATTGAGCTGTAATCCTCCGCTCTGCCGCTTCATTTCCTGAAAGATCTCGGCAGGGAAATGCAGAAAACACTCCTGCTGACTCTATATGCTTTCAAATATTTTGATGAAAGAATCAAAACCCAGGCAGAAACACAAACATTTTATTTATTCGGTTCAAAGCACCTCAGTTCGGTCATATGGCTCTATCAGACAAAAGCCATTCAGATCAATATCAATACCACCACTGTCAGCGAGAAAACATCACTAGGAGGCACCGCAGCAAACTATTTTACGGGGCTATAAAGGAACTGCATGCATGCAATTTGGGGGTTTCCACATGCGCTCAAAGTACATTCAAACTACAGTTAATGTATAACCAGTTTATGACACAGAAAGAGTTTTGTAAACGCATCAACACAATCTTCTGTTCTTTGAAAACACTCACGTATAAGTGATAGTGCAGGAAGATGGAAAGCACTTTGGGGGTCGCGGACGGGAATCTGTTCAGCAGAGTCTGCAGATAAACCTCTAGCTCTTTCTGTCTCTTCTCCACCAGGCTTTTGGAATTCTTCCCGATGATCTTTTTGGGTGGCAACAGATGTTTATCTATCTTCTTCTCCGCGGTGAGCTGAGGTCGACAAAAGTCAAACATTTTATCTGTCACTCACAGTGAACTATAGACACACAGTCGATATCAGAGATCAGAACCGTGTTGTGATTTTGAAACATGACTCACTTTCTCGTGCAAATCGTGAAAGTCGCTGTAGCGGTGTTTGACAGTCCAGCTGTGATCTCCAACCTTCACTTCAATGATGTAAACCTGATGAGGGCCAGAAATGCACATTGTTGGAACATAAATGCCAAAACAATTTTAATGGTTATAAAGGGAATTGTATGGGTTTTAATGGAATCTATAATGGTGTCTATCGGTCTATACTGGTAATGCGTTGGGTTTTATGTTATCTGATTTATGGGAAGCAACAGAATACCATTCAATTCAACTAGGGAAAAAAACAAAACAACGGTAATATTTCAATGGTTTTCATGCTTGATGGTTCGTTATGGTCTTTATAATAGAAACCATTAGAATTTGTACTGGTTTATCAGTAATTTAACGAAAAAAAGACCCAGATTAACCGCAAACGTCATCAAGTATTCATTTGCTCTTTAATAAATAAGGACAGAAATCCTTCAAACGTTGACAGACGTTAGGATTTACGAATCACGTGCAAATCATCGTTTATTTATTATCAAACTTGCAGTCTTATGCAACACACATGATTACAATAAAATGTCAAATTACAAAATGTATGTTTTCATGCCTGTCAACTAAGAATATAATCGTATCATCATATTTATTACCAAAACGCATATGCATTCAATAAATAACGAAACCAACAAAACACATCAAACTGACCGTGTAATTCTCCACCGGCTCGGAGCCGACGATGCAAACGCGTTTCTCGGCGCTCTCCTCTGCTAGACTCGACGCGTCCATATTCTGTTCAAAGCCGGTTTGAGCGCGACGCGATGAAAATGGACAGTCTAGCGGTCGTTAAGCGCCTCCATCTTTGTTGTGGTTGAGGGGATAGTGAAGCTCCGCCTCCTCGTGTTCCTCGCATCGCGCTGTTCTCACAAGTGTGCGACACTTTAGCGCCCTCTACTGTATATTAATGTAGTGCTGTAGACGAATACTAACGATAATGGCAAAAAATGTCGAAAAATGTTAAACGTCACGATTTAAATAGATGCGATGAGTGTTGCTGTATATGTTACAATAGTTATAGACGATATAAAACGTCAAAGGTGCTTCTTGTCCGTCCAAGCGCAGCTCGACCTGTCAATCATATGACGTATGTTAGGGGGCGGAGTTTTGTATATATAGAGCGCTTGAAGTCCCATCTTGTATCTATCTATCAATCGATCTATCGCATAGTCATTCAAGCAGTGAATGTATTTATTCACATTCATGTATTTATTCACATTCATGTATTTATTTATTCATGTCCGCCCTTCTTCAATCTTTCATACGTTTCGTAAAGCTCGAGGTGGATGTATGGCAGAAAGGCGGTACTTTAATTCGTCATTGGTATTTGGGGAAGTGCCCGTTCCTCCTTTTTTATTTAAAGGTTTTCCGAGGCTGGTCGAATGGCAAAAGTCACTTATTCCAGCACAAAGAAACATGTGTGTCTGTGTGTTTGCATTTCTTTCCCTCTATGTCAGTGCACGAGTGTGGTTCATAAGTTCATATCCAAGCGTTTATATATAAGTGTTATTCCTCCAAAATACAATTAATAAACTATGCACACGATTTTATTTAGAGGAAATCCTTGTAATGTTTGTGAAACAAAACAAAAAATACGAGTTCTTCCTTCTGTTGTGGATTTAATATCCCGGCAGGGACAGCGCGTGCGCGTGTGAATGTATATAAAACTTAGAAAGGAAAAACATCGACCAAAGAAACGGAATCGAGGACAGCCATTAGTTTGTTGTCCCCACATCTTTCACATATATCACGTATACACGGTAACGTTTCACAGCTGATCTGGAAGCTGTTGGGCTTTCTGTCAATATATAACAGAAACAGGATTAGGACAGCAGAAACTGATCAGGGAACAGAACCTGGTCAAACGCCTGAGGAAGGATCGGACCATTCCAGTCAAAGGGGGACAAACATTTCTGAGAAAGAACGTAATCGCTTTATGCGTAATAAAATTTGATATTTGCGGACAACTATACATGATTTACATTTATATAAGTAATGTGTGTTGGTTATATTTGACACATGTTCTAGAAATAGTTGAACAATAAGTATTGAAACACCCCTTCGACGGCCGTTCGAAGCTACCCAACGCTATTTATCCCACAGTGAGAACGGATTTCTGCAGATGTCAACTGTCACTTCACGATAGACGTTTGTTCAGCGGAGGACGGACGACGTAGTTTGTTGCCACTTATCCAAAGTAAAGCAAACTACAACCACTTTTATCCACTCATTACATACTTCGATCAGATTTGCTTCAGAGATATAGGCAAAAAGATACTGGTTACACGGAAAAGCTGAGGAGGGGTGTGACTGATCCTAGATCGGTGCCAATCGCGCGTCAAGCTGCCTATACAGAGGGCACTGCGCCAGGCTATGTGCCATTCAAAGCCAGTGACAAAGAAAAAATCGGAAAAGATTGTAAAAAGGTAGAGGACCGCGGGGGCGATCGTGTAGCGAGGCACGAGTAAGCAAACCCCCCGAAGCGAACAGCCATTGTGTTCGTTCAGATTATGTGAGAGCGCCATACAGTTGACGCTCGACGTGAAGAAAATGTGCGGAAGGGGCACGATGTGCCATTGGGAGGCGCACGGCGACAGGAATTCCGTCAAGGAGACGGAGAAACTCAAGAACGACTGGAGGAGAGGCGATGGGGAAAGCAGGCACCGATGGCAGAAATCGGGAAGGAAGCAGGGAAGAAGGGCGCACGGTCTAAAAATGCGCAAAAACCGCGCGAGAGCGCCCGGTGCGGTGGTGTCGTTGCGCCCTGCGCACCGAGCACCTGGCATGAGGGCGCCCAGGAACACCAACCAGTTCCTCATGCACGAGAAATACCAGATGATGCATATGAAATCGGACTCGGTTGGCACGGAGAGCGGCTCCGATTGCGAAATGAACTTCGCGGATATGGACTCGTACCTGGGCGTGCTCGAGAATGCCCGAGGCGCACTGCTGGACATTCCCGATATGCCCTCGCCACCCACGTTTTACGCACGGCAGAGGACACAGACGTTCACCTTCTTCAACTTCGACCAAGAAGAAAGCATGCAGTATTTCCCATCTGAAGACGACGTGATGCAAAGCGAGGATTTCATGCAAAGAGACTTCAAAGAGTTTTGTGAGACTGTCAGCACTGTGGCACCATGTGTTTAGACACCTGCCACAGGTAACGTGTTTACGTCATCGCTTTGGTGGTTTTGAGAACAAAATATATTTGTTGTAATATTACAGGACATTTCTGTGATTGTTTATTCTGTAATGTGTGATGAGTGGTCTGTTATGGGAGGGGGAGAGAAAGTAGGAGTGATGCGAGACAGCCAATCACATTCGAGATCATTTGATCGCTCATGACAAACATACCAGTGGGTTGTACTGCAAACTGTTTGTCAACGTTTTTATAATAAAATGACATTTTGCTAAACACTGTCTATAGTTTTATTCATTTCTTGTATTATTAATGATCCATTTTTCATTTGCAGGCATATTATCATTAATCCCACTAAAGATGTTTTGGGTACATTAATTATATAATTCATTCTGTTAATACAATTATATAAATATGTTGAATAATATTATATATAACGTATCATTTAGAACAAAAATAGAATAGATTATTATAATTCTTAGATTAATTTTTTCTTCAATCGTGTTCTGTAAATAAATCTTGATCTTGACATCTTCACACATGAGTTATTGATCTGCATATATGAAGCACTGAAAAAACGTCACCGATAACTATTCATAAGTATTCAACAATTTTAACGTGGTTGACAGTCCCATTTACGTTTATGCATTTGGCAGAAATTTATAAAGCATGCATTCAATTTTTAAGTATATCAGCATCTGAAACAAAACAGAACACAAAACACAAGTTCATTTTACACTACGAAGAATAAACGTGACACACTAATCTAAATTTGTCAGGGTCACGTTGGAAACCTAAGAGGCGTAACTGAAATGCAATGCTGTGTAACAGATTTAGAAGCACCCTCCCTACCCTTCACACATACACACACCCTAAACACAAACACAAACAATCTCCTGCAGTGTAGCAGTGCCGGGCTATTGAGATCAGTCACAGGAACAATGGCAATACTCATAAGACAAGGTCTGTGTGTGAGAGAGAGGCAGTATGAAAAGGGAGTCCCTTTATAAGCAAATGACTGGCGTCACTAATGGGTTCCCATTTCAAAGGCCACAATGAGACCTTAAATCATCTCTAGTCCGGCTATATGAAGTGCTATCAGCATTACTTAGCCAATTTGAGGAAGCACTGTCACAAGACACAATAAAAATGCAGGAACGTTACAGAGCGCGGCTCGGCTGAGGCGTCCTTATAATGAAAAAAGGCCGGCGTCACAGCCCCTTTCCTGCACAGCTTGCCAAGTGGATGTCAGGTAATTGTGGTGCAACTTCCTCAAGACAAACCAAGTGTTTTCTGAGAGGTGTTTAATTCTATAGCTCAATTTCTGGACCATTAACTGGCCATAAAAGAAGTAAACAGCTCCAAGATGCGACTGCAAGAATGGAGTCCTGATTTCTAGCAAGTGTGTTTCTGTGACCCTGAAATGACATAATGACATAATTTGATGACATTGACATCTTTTACTTTTAGTACTATTGTATTCAATAAGAAATCTATCATGTACTGTTTTTACCTAAGAAGTGCATTTTTAACACATCACGGTTATTTAGAACCTTAAGAGAACTGTAAATAAAGAAAAACAAAAGAGTAAATCTCATTAACCCTGTGCTGGTTACATAAGAAACAGTTTTTTACATTATAAAAATAAAGCATATTCATAAAAGCATAGTTTTACATTCTAACAATGAGCACATTTATTTTGCAGCACTTCAATTATTTATTAATGTTAATAAATACAAACCAATTGTTCATTCATCATGTCAGTTTATTGCGCATTAATGTTATAAGATACATGAAAATATATGAAAATAACTCTAACTAAAATAACTTTATCTTAATAAATTATGTTAATTTTTTGTCTTTGTTAATTTATGTTAAATGGAATGATCCACTTAGTAAAAAAAGATCCACGACTTTCTTTACGCAAATTCAATTTCTTATTTAAAGTGAAATGTGACATTTATTAACACTTTAGCATTAACTTTGCATTGCACTTATTTATTTTGAAGACACTTTGATCTTAAGCAACTTATGAATTAAAGAACATTTTACATATTTGTCTAAACTTGATGTTCATGTTCATACAAAAAACAATTATTTTTTCAACATTTCATTCTATCATAGGGGTGTGTACACTTTTGACTGTAAGGTTCAAGGTAAGACATACTGGAAACAAGATTTAGCTGCTTTGGTGTGTCATGTTAGACGAAGTTGCTCTTTGATGTGATCTTTAGGTGTGTTACGAATTATAATCAAACCTTAACTCGGCAGATGAGTTTATCAGTGAAAACAGCGCCTTCTTATTTTCCAACTACCTTATATCATTATGTCATAAATATACATCAAATACACTTTTATTGAAGATGAAATTGTAGAAGACTGATTTAAAGGGAAGCAAAACTCGGATAGTTTTAAAAATCTGAAATGGGGAAGATTCAAATCTGAAGAAAATGAATCAGCATGTGATACTGAGAGTAACAAGAGGGGAAAAACAGGATAACGTTTCAATATGAAACCCTGCTCTCCGTGCATGCTCTGTTCTCCTAGTCATTGTAAATTGAACACAATTTTTACATACATTATAAAATTGTTTGCATGAAAGGACCGGCTATGTGAATAATTTAAACGTCAAGAAACATTTTACAAAAGAAGTATGAAGAGAACAAAACTGTTGCAATGAAAAGTACTTCAGTTTTGCATGAAACGCAAAAGGATGACAAAGAACCCAACTATCTTCTTAAAGTAATTTAACTCGGCGTAAACAAAAATAACTTTGCATGCACTCTTTCATGCACAAAAAGTTGTGCGCTGTACCTTTAAATGCCCTGGCGTTTCTTAAGGCAACTGTTAAGAGCCTGAGTCTATCCATGTGTGTGTCTGTGTGTGTTTTGGTGGGGGATGGGTCCCTCTCAAAGGCCCGTTCTCACCATAGAAACAAATCTGGAACCTATGTTGTGAATTTAGCATGGTTAGAGGTACACAATCTTGTCCTTTTAAACATGTCATGACATGCAGGTGCATAAGCTTGACAGAACCGTTTGACAGGCCAAGCTGGTTATCAATCCTCACATGTTCAACTCAGAGAGAGTGATGTCACAACATGACGCGCTCGCAGGGTGTTTTTACTCTGCCAAAACTTGTGTGTCATACCATACACCAACCAAAAGCAAAAAAAACTTGAATTGACTTAAAAAATATGTTTTAAAGCTTTAAGGTAAGCCATAAAAAACATTTTTGGTTCCACAAAGAACCGAAGTAGTCTAAAGAAGCCTTTTCCACTACAAACCTTGTGTAAAACCAAATATCACATTTGAGATTATACTCGAAATGTAAAGGAGCATTTTGGCACGAAGCATTCCAATAGTTAAAAACTACAGTATTTCTCTGCAAAAAAAACAATTAAAACTTACATTTATACACAAACTGTCCTGTAATGCCATTTAATATCACATGTGTAAATAAACAGTGAATAAAAATTAAAATGATAAATATTATACTGTCAATTTGGCTTGCAATTGTGAGGAAATGTTTTTTTTATTATTTTATGCATTAAACTTTTATGCGTGTCCACAATCTTAACACAATTCACAGCAATTTGTACAAAATAATTTGTATGAATTTGTACAATCTCGATTCGCTTTCGCGCCAGTGACGGTGAGGATTAGGGGGTGGGATTAGGGGAAGGTCTTAAATATGTTATATATATTCTTCTATGAACTGTATGTTTATGTCTGATTCACATCGTACGGATTCACACGATAATCAGGCAGGTCCGCCACACCCACAAACATTGTCTAGGTAATAAAAACACCAACACCATACACTACAAGGGTCAAGTATGACTGGAATGCTGCATTGACCAATCAGTACTCAGAATTGAAACTATCAAAAAAAGCAACATGTAAAGACACAATCTATAGAGATTGACATGACACAGCGGCTATTAAATGTGGTCCTGTTGCCTTCCCCCCGCTGTTAAAGATGCTGTGAGCAGGATTATTCAGCGAGATAATGAGAACATTCAATCCCAATTGACTCTCTCTCTCTCTCTCTCTCACTCCTTTCCTCTTAACAATGTTTAATCTCTTAACAGCCCCAAAGGCAGCGCTCCATGTACAACGCCTCCTCTATATCAGCTCCTCTCCTTTAGAGACGCTTCTAACAACGTAGTACCACCTACATGCAACATACAGCAAAACCTGTGCTAGAAAAGGCCTATAAATCATCTTTGGGTGTGGTTTCTATGGGTTGATGTGTTTGTTTTACCATGAATGCAGAACGTGTTTTTTTCATAGGAACATATGGTTGATTTTTGGGTAATCCCTGGTAAACGTCTTTTCTTTGTTACACGAGTGATCGTTTTAGATGAACCTGGTCTGTTCACTGTCATATGGGTTCAAACGAATAAAAAACTGAAAGTAAAATGAAATTCATTTTTTAGTTCTTAGAAAGGATCTGACATCATGAACAGTTTAGGTGAGAGTTAAGGTGCTTTTTAAACAAATGATTTGGGAAGGGAATCATTTATTATAATTATTTGGGAATAATGTGTTTTAAGATTAAGTGTGCAATTGACGTGTCAATACAGCACTACCACACCTTGAAATCAAGTTAAGGGCTTTAAAAAGAAAAATAATAATATTTGAAAGCTTATTTACCAATATTTTGCTAACCACACTTTCAACAAACAATTTGTATCTCCGTTAATGAGAAAAATTATGATTTTACTTTAGTAAAGGGAGAAACTATGTAACCAAAATTTTACAACAAATGCACGGTTACAACTCTTATGGGTAGAACTTAGAACATTATTAATGTTTATTAACGTGTGTTAATAAACCAACACAAAATAAAGACTGAAGCTTGAAGACATTTTGAAGTTCTGACTGTTTGAGTGCAACAGGATCCACCCGTGCAGCGACACACCCGTTGATTCATGTTAAAGCCCTTGTATAAACAAGCATATTGGAATTGTACTAATCTTAGCTTCGGTTCAAAACAACCCGTTAACATTATATCCTTTCGTGCCAAATACTGTTAAAATACAGTAGTTGGAAGCGGGCTATTTTGATTTCTCAGTCCAAAAACAGACTATGTACACTCACACAAAAACCCGAATATTGAGAACGCAGCCAGCCAATCAGAGAGCGAGAAGCCTTAAAATGGCCGGTGATGACAGGACATCATATTAGCTTCCATAGCGTCGACCAATCACGTAACACCTCGATGATATCTGAGCTGCCGCATTAATGTGATATTCGCCGATCCAAACAAGCGCTCTCACAAAAGTCAGGAGGGGTGTTTGGGTGGGATTTGCGGGACAGAGGGAGGAGTGTTTGGGTCTAAGAAATCTCAAAAGGCCATCAAGTATGGAAAAGTACTGACTTTTAAGAGCGTTGCCGCTTTCTAACATAAAAGTTGAACGGCGAAGCGTTACAAAGTACGTAGTATTACGCAACATGGATATGTTTGGAGATGTTGCGCTCGTTAATGACAATGTTAAAAGGCCATTGCTCACACGCATCTTTGAATAAACACAAATATGGCAGTTTTTATATTAAACGTTACTGTTATAAAATAATTTGATCTCCCTGTGATGTCCATTTCGATTTATTGATTATTGAATCAACTGTGCACGCGAGTTGTTTCAGTGTTGTTTACAAACAAACAAATAATAAGAATATGAAGTTAAAACATTTCAACACTTGTGGTTCTTACCACCACAAAACCTCTGTTTACATGCGTGTCCCGGGGGGGGGCTGTCTTCTGCTCGCGTCACGTGACCCTGCCTCTGAGGAAAGCCTTAGCAACAGGTAACCACGAGGTTATTCGCACTATGAAAGGAATGTAACGTAAAAGTAAATAGTGGATACCAGCATGCACTTTAGTTCCTCAAACTCCTGTCATAACAACACTCAAAGTTTTTTTAACCAATCTGTCAAACACTTCCTTGAAACCTTTCCAAAGTTGACTTTTCTTATAGAACTGTATTGTATGTATCTGTGTCAAATTTTGGGCTATCGATGTCAAAATGGAGGCACAAAACAGAGACACAAAAAGCTTCTTCATGAATAGGAGGATCTGTTATTGGTTAAATATGTCTCCATTAAAAAAACTTTTATCATCCTAAGAACATTTCTGTTTCAGAAAAGTGAAAAGTAAAAAAAAGTTATTGGGGAACCAAAAATGGTCCATTGGCATCACTGTGACCATCCCCCCCCATTCACTTATGAAAACAGCATATGCTTTCAATGTTTGGTTTAGTCAAAGCCAACCTTCCAAAATGTCTGTTTTACTCTTAAAATCAAGTCTGGTCAATAGAAATTTGTGGTTTCATTGGAAAAACTTAAAAAAAATTCACTGTTGTGTAATTCTAATGGTGCTTTAAAAAATAAAGCAACCAATACTGTTGTAAAGGCTCCAAATAAATCTTAAGAACACAAATGCAAACTCAAGAGTGTATAAAATGAGTCAATCATGTGTTTGATTTTTAGGTTGTATTGCCATTTTTACTACACATGGCTATAGAGAGATTATAATGTATGCTTATTGTGGTAAAATATGGCAATTTTCATAAAGGTAGTAAAAAAAATCACCCAGAATAGACAAAAGTCATTCTGAAACTTAGAGAAACACCCAAGTTACAGACTAGTACAACATTTTCTATAAAATATGTGCATTTCTAGTCTTAATATAAAATACGTAAAAAAATTAAAAAAGTCCCCTAGCAACAGAAAGCATTGAGGTAGGCAGTTTTAGTGATGTCAGAGCTGGTACGTGTAGCCCTGCTACTGTGACATCACAGCGAAACCGGAAACCACATGCGTCCTGTTTGAGCGAGGAACACTGTGTACGGGCGTATGGCCCAGACCTGCGGATGTGCTGTTTTGCATAGTGATCAAAACCATTGTCATCAATCTCACACAGTCCCAAATCTACTGATCAAACTGGAAAAAAACAATCGCTTCATAGAATGTCCTGATCGTCTAAACCAAAGGAACTCAATTACTGTTGTTTTTAAAACAAGCTGAATAAAGAATAAATATTCAGACGGG